>NW_004443998.1:4595006-4641017 GCF_000243295.1 Trichechus manatus latirostris
TTCGAACTGCCACCCTTTTGGTTAGCAGCTGAGCTCTTAACCACTGCACCACCAGGGCTACTATCTTCATACACTGTCCATGAATTTAATATTGTAGCAATAGGCATCAGAATACTTACACAAATACTAAGCTCAATTCATAACTAATAGCCGGATGGTTTTAAATTTCAACATCTTCCTAGCACTGTCCTGGTATTCTGCTTTACACTTGGTCTCGATTCAATCCAGATGCCACAAATTTGAAGGTCAGCGTGGCCCACCTCTACTTAGAACTATAACAAGGTCAAATGCTTTTCCTAAAGGAGAAACTTCATGAAGTCTGCCTTTTCAAACTATTCCCATTTTATCTAAGATTTTTTCAAAAGCAATCTTCCCTAGTGGTGTTGTTAGTGACCCAAAAGAAAATTCCTTCTCTGGGTGCAACAATTTGTTGGAAAAGCAACAATTTGTTAGAAAACAATTCGTTGTTCTTGTTAATTGTGCTAGTCACCTCTGACTCATAGTAACATTATGTATAACAGAGCAAAATGTTGCCTGGTTCAGCGTCATCTTCGTGATAGGCGATCAGCATTTCAACAGACTATTAAAAAAAAGGGAGTGTATATTGTAAAGCCAAATACCCATGGGAATTTCACAGTGGGACAAACACATTGGTTTACCCAGTACTCACTAAACTTTCTTCTTTTCTTCACCACCACCTCCCACTCCCACATTTGGTACCTCTTTCTCCAACTTTCTCCATCCCTTAGCTAACTGAACACATCTTCCTTTTTCTGTCAGCCTATTGATCGTTCTCTTATTTCTCTTTCCTTGAACTAGCTACAATATACACATGAAAAAAATGTTTGGTTGCGGGTGGTTATAGATTATTTTCAACTTATTTATATTGAATTAGATAATATTATGAAAGCACATTGTTAAGTGATAAAACACTACACAAAATATTAGTTATATTCTGAATATAATCCCATGCCTAGCACATTGTGGTTATCCAAAATATGGTTGGCAAAAGATTCAGTAAAGCAATACGCGCTCTGTCCTTATTTTTTTAAATCATTACATTAGAACATCAAAAAAAATCAAACAAGAAATGGGGAAATGTTTGCAGCAAAAGGACAGATATGTGAATCTCCAAAACACATGAGCACATTCTTAAAAAAACCTCTCACATACACACCACAAGACCCTAATAGAGGAGGAGATAAAATAGTTAATACACATAATATGCTACTTAAAACATTTTGGTGACATTTCTCCAAACTCCTAAAATTCCATAAAATGATAGAAGGAAAAATAAAACAGTAAACCCTTGGCAATACTGGAAAACAGAGTACAATGCCATATACAAAGACAAATTTTGCTGGTCGGAATGTGAAATGGTACAACCATTTCTTAAAACAATTGGGCAGTTTCTTACAAAGTGAAATGTTTTGAGAAATATATGTTGTTGCTATTGTGTGCCATCAGGTCAATTCTGACTCAGAGTAACCCTCTAGGACAGAGTAGAACCACCACGTAGGGTTTCCTAGGCTGTAATCTTTACAGGAGCAGAACGCCACGTCTTTCTCCCACAGAGCCCTGAGTGGGTTCAAACTGCCAACCTTTCGGTTAACAGTTGAGCGCTTTACCATTGTACCACCAGGGCTCCTGAGAAATAGATACAAGATGTACTTCAGATGACAGTGAACTAACTAAAAACAGTAAAAAAAAAAAAAAAAAGGAAAAGAAAAGAAAAACCTCTGCAATCACACACGGATGTATAGCAAGGGACCACTAGATGGTAGTAGAATTTCACCAAGCCTCCACCACTCCCCATCCCATGCAGATAGTTTAGTCCTTTCTCTTTTTAATGAGATAAAACTTACATATTTTGAATTGCACATATCTTACCTATACAATTCCAAGTTGTTTTTGGAGGACCTATTTTGGAAGTTTTCAAGAATGCAGAACAAAAAGCAAAAGGGAAATTATGAGAGAAAATTTAAGAGCTAGAGATAAATCCAGTAAACAAAATATACCTTTACTAGGAATTCAAGGAGTTAATGAAGAGGAAAGAAAGGAAAAATCAAAGATATTATAAACGAAATTTCCCTAAGTTGAAGAAAGATTTGGACCTTTATTCAAAAAAGCCTAACAAACGTTGAGTAAGATTAATAGAAAAACATATATGCACATAACTTGATACATCCTGATGAAAATTCGGAAATCCAAGGGAAAAAAAAGCTCCCAAATGGAAAAATTCCATTTCAAAAGAACAAAATCAGACTAATGTTAAGTAATAAAATTACAATAATATAATAAGTAACTTTCTTTGATGTAATTCTTATTTCTGAGAACTGCAGGCTCAAGTTACAGGAAAAACAAATAAAACTTTAAATATATATATGCATATATATGGATACATATATAATAAACATAAAAATATACCTTTATTAGTAAAAGAATACATATTAAAACAATAATATCACATCTTTTTACCTGTCATATTGGCATATACTAACAAGTGTGGGCCCAGTCCCTGGAGAAGGACATCATGCTTGGTGAAGTAGAGGGTCAGTGAAAATGGGGAAGACCGTCAACAAGATGGATTGACACAGTGGTTGCAACAATGCGCTCAAGCATAACAATGGTTGTGAGGATGGTGCAGGACCAGGCAGTGTTTCTTTCTGTTGTACATGGGGTTGCTATGAGTTGGAACCGACTCGAGGACACCTAACAAGAAGTGTGGTGATACAAAGGGGCAACGAAGAGCAAGCAGATGCAATCAATCACAGTTAAAGAGGGTGTAAACAATCTTTTTTGGAGGGCTATTAGGCAATATTATCACGTTTTAAATACAATACATATGTATATATAGAATATATATATTCTATATATATCCTCTCTCTATATATATATATATATGTATATATATATATAGTCAGAGAAGCAATTTGGTAACAGCAAAACAAACCAACTATCAAACTTGAAAGGACCTAAATGGTCATCAGTATGGGACTAGTTGGTAAATTTGGGCAAGTCCATACCATGGACTCTGATAGACCTATAAAGGACCTGTGTTCACCCTATAGTCTATAAATTGAAGGCCTTGGGGGATGGGGAAAGTAGGAGGTGGAACTGTTAAAGGGACCATGGTGTTGCCATCAAGAGGGTTTTGTGTTTGGCAGTTTCACCATCTTCACCAGAACACGTCAATCAAGAAAACCAGTTTCCCAAAGGAAAGCTTAGAATGATATTAGCAGAAGAGGTGAGTAAGGATAACGAGCATCCAGAAGAACAGCTGTTCACCACATTACTGGCTGAAGGTCCTATGCGGTAAGTCTTGTTTTCACAGTGCTGGTGACAGTTGTTCCACAATGGCAGAGGGGCACTGGGGGCCTGGTGAGGGAGGGCTCCCAGGTTTGTAGAGGATGTCTGTTTGTCCTGGAAGAAGACTGCCATGAGGGCTTTCGAGGAGGCAGCAGCATTCTGGGCATGGCTTAGCAGTGAAGATTTGTCTGTGCTCCGTGTGGCATCAGCAAGGGTGGCTCAGCTTGGAGCTAGAGGATCCACTTCCAAGATCTCTCATACACATGGCTGGCAAGTAGGTGCTGTTGACTGGGAGCTCAGCCAGTTCTGAGGGCCATGAGCCTTAGCTCCTCTCCAGGAAGGATGCATGGGTCTTGGTTCCAAGAGGCAGGAAGAGGAAGCTGCCCGTTTCTTAAGGACCAGGTGGGGAAATCAGTCAGCTGTATTTTGTTGGTCAGTCATGAAAACCAAATTCAAGGGACAGGGCATGGACCCCATCTCTCAATGGAAGAAGTGATAAAGAATTTTGGGGCCACTTTTTAAAACTACCACACTAGATTTAGGAGAACCAATTTCAGTTATTTACAAATCCTCTAAAAAGCTCTGAAAGTTCAGATGTGGAGTATATGTTATACAGTGATACTCGTGAGAGTCAGAAATCAAGGGTACTGCCTTGTTTTTCTGGGTCTCAAAACGTTTCCGCCTTTGACAGGGTGCAGTCTTACCACTTTTCTATTGCTCCTTTTCATAGAAAATATTTGAGTTTTCCTTCTCTGACAGGTTTCCACCTTAAACAGATTCCAGCTTTTGCGGGTTTTACTGGATATACCTGCTGGCTTGCTACACGTGATGTCTGGCCCCATCCTTCCATTGGCACCTACACTTAAGCCAAAATTCTACCGTATTCCACATCAGAATTTTTCACTCCAACCCTCGTGCATCCCTCCCTATTTCTGGTCGAAATTCAGCTCCTAAAGATGACTTGACCAGGAGGGATTTGATCTTCGTTTGAATGTCATGTGGTAACATTTAAACCAGTCGGCTGGCCAGGTAGCTGTCTTCCCAATATCTTGACTTAGAGTTAAGTGCTTCCAGCATTGGATTTATTTGTGCAGCAGGGCAGCCTATGCGTACAATAACAATCACCAAAACAATTTAAACTATTTTTTGAAGTGTGGGGAGAAAAACGTACTATTGTCAGTACTATTTAAAAAACCCGTTGCCGTTGAGTTGACGTTACTAGTACTATAGCATGTTGGTAACCCTGGTGGCGGAGGGGTTAAGAGTTCGGCTGCTAACCAAAAGGATGGCAGTCCAATTCCACCAGGCGTTCCTTGGAAACCCTATGGGACAGTTCTACTCTGTCCTATAGGGTCGCTATGAGTCGGAATCGACTCCACGGCAACGGGTTTTGTTTTTACAGCATGTTAGACATAGCAAGGTCTACACAATCTGGACTTCAATAAAATCTTGGAAAACCTGTCTCTTCAGTGTCGTTGAAATTAGATTTCTCAGCATTTCCAGCTCGAAGCGCGATTGTGATAGTTTGCCAAGAACTCTGAGAAAGAAGAGCCACTTAAAAGGCATAAACGATGTCAGGGTGCTGGCTTACAAGACCCTTTACCTTAGCACAAAAACAGAGATGAAACGAGCCTTAGACTTCATCCAGCCCATCCAATGTAACTGAAGTTGGTTACCCCGACCCATTTCCCTACGCTTCTTCCACCTCATTGGAAGAATGGACTGCAGAAACCCCTGACACCTCCTGAGCTGTTTCATTCATTCCATAAACGTGTACACTGTCACTAACTTGTTCAAGGACACTGTTCTTCCAGTAAGCTGTTCTCTTTCACAAACCACTACAAGGCAACTTTACGTTTCGTTACCGTTGTTTGTTGTTTAAAAATAAAACAAAACAAAAAACCACAAGGCACGAGCTTCTCCACTTAGCCAGGACTTTACCGCTTTCGAGGGGTACAAAGCTTCCCCGCCTCCTTAGGTGGAAACTTCGTAAACCACGCCCTCTCCTCCAGTTTCCGCCTGGCCCTCGAGAGCAGCCGCGACCCACAATGCACCTCTGCTTACCAACACCCAACCGCCCGCGCAAGCCTTGCGCAACACGCGGTCACGTGGCCTCTCGGACCCAATGACGGAGGCCCACGCTTTCCAGACCGCCGCATGCGCTCACAGAGGAGGAGCTCGCGCGGCGCCCTGCCCCACCGCTCGGTGCTCCCGCTTTAACCATCCCCGGAAGTCCCGGCCGCCGAGGTTGCGGGTTCCTATCAAGCGTTGTTTGCAAACTGGGCCACTGGAGCGTGTCCTGATTGGCTTGCTCCGAGGCGGGGAAGGGAGTCATTAGAGACTAGGACCGCTTCCTGAAGCGCGAGGCAGGAAGTTATCTAGAACCTCTGGAGTCGTGTGGAGAAAGTGCTCGCTGCCTCATTGGTGGCGGCTAGAGCTGGCTGTGCGTCGAGAGACGGGCGGCCCGGTCCCGCCACAGCTAGGGGTCGGTTTCCATCGCGGCACCACGGCCCCCTCCTCCAGCCCCGAGCCCGGTGCGACTGCCCGGGAGACTTCAGGCTCCTTTCCGCTGCTCCAAGGGGCATCTCCCCGGGCATCGCCCGGGCCTCCAGCCGGGGGACTGGCTCGTCGCTTGAGCACCCCGGGCCGCAGTAAGGACGCTAAGAGCCCTGCGTCCTGTGCCCCTGTCTGAGCCGAGGCCCCGGTCCAGAGCGACAGCCTCGGACCTGGGCCTAGACGGATCCAAAACGCTCAGACCGGGCCCGCCCCAGACGGGGCTCTGCATCATCTCTGAGATGTCACCCACCGTCGCCCACAAGGACAGCAGTCGGCAGCGGCGGCCAGGGACGTTCAGCCTCTCTCTCGAGGTGAAGAGCGGCTCTCTGCCGCCAGACGGCTGGGATGACGGCCCGGACTCGGCAGGAGGGGAAGGGGACGGAGAAGCCCTTCTGCAGGATACCGGCCCCGGGGGCGCCTCCAGAGTCGTCCGGAGCTGCCGGGCCGAACTCAGCAGCGTGTTGCTGCTGCTCTTCCTTTACGTGCTCCAGGGCATTCCATTGGGCCTAGCGGGAAGCATCCCGCTCATTTTGCAGAGCAAAAACGTGAGCTATACGGACCAGGCTTTCTTCAGTTTTGTCTTTTGGCCCTTCAGCCTCAAATTGCTCTGGGCCCCCTTGGTCGACGCGGTCTACTTCAGGAACTTCGGTCGGCGCAAATCCTGGCTTGTGCCGACACAGTACATACTGGGACTCTTCATGATAGGTTTATCCACGCGGGTGGACCACTTGCTCGGGAACGGCGAGGGCAGGACCCCCGACGTGCTCGCGCTCACGGTGACATTCTTCTTGTTTGAATTCCTGGCCGCCACTCAGGACATCGCCGTGGACGGGTGGGCGTTGACCATGTTATCGCGGGAAAACGTGGGCTACGCGTCTACTTGCAACTCGGTGGGCCAAACTGCGGGCTACTTTTTGGGCAATGTTTTGTTTTTGGCCCTGGAATCCCCCGACTTTTGTAACAAATATTTGCGGATTCAGCCACAACCCAGGGGGATCGTTACTCTTTCAGGTAGTGTATTTAAACTGTTACGCTGTTAGATTTATTTTACGTTTATGAATCCTTTGACAAGAGTATGTGACGTGGAAGGAGAGCTCGTTGTTTAAATTACTGGAAATCATTTTATGGGAGAAGAGCCGAGGTAAGTTTTCTGTTCTGCTAAGTTGGGCTTCTTTGAAGCTGTGAGTTATTAAAGCGGAACGACTACATTGCAGCAATCCTAATTCATCGGTAACCTGCAGAGAGCAAGGAGAGGCCACCCATCAAGTAACACTAATGTGTAATGGAGAACAATTCTGAGTGCAGGGATCCATCAGCACTTGCCTAAGACGCTAATGTGGATCTGGTGGTTCCCATTTTCCCTTTGTCTTTGTCCAGTCGGGAATTCTAGCTTCATGCTTTCCGGTCCATTTCTACCCCTACTCTTGTACTAAGAGTCCTCAGCTAGCCTTCTGGTGAAGATTAATTCACTCAAACATTATTGAGTCTGCTAAGTGGCTGGTTTCCTAGAGTCTCCAGTAAATAAGGCAGAGGCTGGCACACACGAAATGGGGGAGATAGACGTTTTAGGGGAGCTCAGAGTTGCCAGCCGTTAACTGCCTATGGGAGTCAGGCTTTGCGTTGCAGAGAACATTTGACCTTATTCCTGAATGATAAGAATTCATGAAGTGGAGAATTGGCATTCCAGAATGCAGTACATCATGTGAAAATGCCTGGAGGCAGAAAAATACAAAGTACAGGACAGTCTCTGTGTTGCCTTAAGCAGTAATGGTGAGGACTGAGCTTGAGAAATGGTGGTGAAAGAAAAGGTTGTAACCAGCTTAGGAAGATTTCTTTAATTACTGTGGAAAGAGTTTAATGTTGATCCAGTAAGTAATTGGATGTAAATTCAACAGAATTTCCCCTTTCCTCTGCATGAGTAAAACACATGCCCCTGTAAGGTTTTCTGAGGGCTTTTTCCCCCAATAGCTAGAAAACAGAAGTAAGTTTACTAACGTCAGGAATATAGTAGAATCCTTAATTCTGTTAGTAATGGTGAATTTGAGTGGTTCTGTTTTGAAATTTAAACAGAGCTAAACTTCCTCTCAGCTCCCCAGTATTAGCTTGGGTATTCCCAACTGGGTAAATGTCAGGAATTTGTGTGTGAGGGAAGTGTAAGGCTTATCATATTCTGGGAGAGGGGAGCAGGGATTCACAACTGTACTACCCAGCTGCTGAAATTTAGTACACTCCCTACACACTGATAGGGCCTGTAAGGGCCCCCTGTCCGCCTCCTCAAACTGCTGATGAGCCACCACTACTGATGAAATGATTGTACTTTTTCCTCAGTTGGTTCGAGGCCAGAAATGGTTGAGAGCTATTGCTTGGTACGTAGAATGATTTGTCTCTGATACATAGACTGATTTGGCTCTGAATGTTCTGGGCCCCATTCCTGCTCTATGCATAATTTTTTGCCTAGAGGTACTTTGTGAATACATTTATCGACATCTTGTTGCTTTTTATGTGCTTGCTTTTCATTTTGTACTGGACTTGTCATATCACCAAGGAGGATTTATGAGGTGATCTATTACTTAACATGAGAAGTCTCCTTAGACAAATGAAGATTTAAGAGGCTATGGAAACTAAATTACTTACTAGCTAGATTAAGAGTTTCCTCTGAAGTATAGCATAAGAAAGACTGATAAAACATCATTCCAGAGAATGCCATTATGAGTTCAGGAGCTATTATAATTATTTCCTCTTTTAACCACAAGTGTTCCCTGATGTATGGATCAAAATTGTGTCATTGAATTTTTATTTAGACTGATTTGTTATTTTGAATAGCTGTTTGTGGAATTTGAAGTTTGTTCTCCAGGAGATTGTAAAAATAGCTTATTTTTAATTGAACTTTTTTTTAATCTGTAGTGGACTGCTGTGTTTGGTTAAGACATTTTAGTAAATTAAGAGATCCAGCATTCTCATTCTCCTTTTTATGATTGTACATATCACATTTACAGCCTTTTACTTTCAGGAACTTAGTAATAGTATAACTAAGAAAAATCAGTGGTTTTGAGGAATTTAGAGAGAATCATATTAAGGAAGTATAGTTGCTTAGCGCCGTGTGTTGGATCACTTCTATATGGCCTTTCTTGCCATGGTCTTATAACTCCCACCAGATGACTGGTTGGGACAATGCAGATGAGATGCTTATGGCCCACCAAGTGGATTGGATAGCTTGCTATTAATGCATATAAGGTGAATAGCACCCTTATGGGGGTTGTTGTTGCCATTAGGTGCTCGAGTCAGTTCCGACTCATAGTGACCCTGTGTACAACAGAATGAAACACTGCTTGGTCCTGTGCCATCCTCACAATCGTTGTTATGCTTGAGCCCATTGTTGCAGCCACTGTGTCAGTCCATCTCATTGAGAGTCGTCGTCTTTTTCACAGACCCTCTACTTAACCAAGCATGATGTTCTTCTCTAGGGACTGACCCCTCCTGATAACACATTCAAAGAATGTGAGACATAGTCTCGCCGTCCTTGCTTCTAAGGAGCATTCTGGTTGTACTTCTTCTAAGACAGATTTGTTTGTTCTTTTGGCATTCCATGGTATGTTCAATATTCTTCGCCAGCACCACAATTCAGAGGCGTCAGTTCTTCTTTGGTCTTTCTTATTCCTTATTCCTTCTGGGGGTGGGAACATACAAATAAGGTGTATGGAACCCTAATGAGGGGTCTGGTCAGTTTTGCAATCCCGCTAGTCTTAAAATGAGAAAGGGGGGATCTCACTACCGCCAGGAAGAAATGGGAGCAGAATACATCCTTTGGACCCAGGATACCTGCACTGCGAACCTTCTAGACCCAAGAGACAGAGCTGTAACACCAAAGATGGAGAGAAGCAGTAGCAGAGAAACGGCAGCAGCAGAACCAGGAGATGGGCACAAGAGGGCATAGTGGGCTTCCCAGCCTACGGAGCAATGTGATTACAATGGGTTTGTCAACCCACAGAGTGAGAGAGCTGAGCGCCTTCAGACAGGAGGCTTCCTGGTGGAGTAGGGTGCCACCGCACTTGTTGGCAGAACTAGGCTTGCCAACCCACAGAGTGAGAGAGAGCTGAGCATCATTGGAATTAGGCTTACTGGTAGAGTGGGGTGTCCCTGGGCACTTATCAGTGCAGCTAAAGAGCTTTGTAACACTTGCCTGAGCAGGGCAGGGACTGGGCTGGCCCAAGAGGCACAAGAGGACAAGAGGCTGAGGTCCAGGGAGAGGCCTGCCTCTGGGCATGGCCGAGAAGCTGTCCTGACTGAAGAACTGTATCCTGAGTCATTCCTGATCGTGAATTGTAATCTCTTACGTCCTAAGAAGCCCCATAATCGTGAGTATAGTCTGTGAGTTCTGTGTGGCCATTGCAACAAATTACCGAACCCAGCAGAGAAGTGGAGAGTGCCATGGGAGGGATGACTGGTGTCAGAATGGTAAAAAGATTGGTGAGGGGGCCAAGATGGCAGAATAGTCAGACACTTCCTGTGGTCCCTCTTACAACAAAGACCAAAAAAAACAAGTGAATTGATTGTATATAGCAATCTAGGAGCCCTGAGCATCCCAGACAAAGTTGAGAAGTTGGACTGAGTGGTAGGGAGACGGAGAGACAGTTCAGAAGCAGTAAAGACGTGCCAGACCTGACCTAGCTGGCACCCTGAAAGCTGAATCCTTTGGCGCATTTGAGCTGAGGCAAGCAGTGGCGCTCGGGAAGCGTTTTGCCACACCAGGAGACGCTGAGCGACAGAGTTTGCGTGAGCCTCCGGAGCCAGGGGGAGGGGGCGCTGGATCTGTGAAAGTTATGTGCAAGCATCGAACCTATCGTGTGGGTTCAAAATAACCCTTTCCCCCAGGACTTCTGTAAGGAAGAAGTACCTCTCTTCATCTCGTCTACCCCCTCCCTGCTCTGCTCTGGTGCCGGTCTGGCAGTGTTCAGCGGTTGCCGTGCCCCATAGGCCAGAAGTGGGACCCGTCACACCTGACCCAGTCTCCCAGCCTTGGGGAGGGAACAGACAAAAAAAAGGAGGCCGCCAGCTCCCCTAAGCTGGGAGCTCAGGGCTAACTGCATCCAAACCAGTCTCACGGCTTAAAAAAATCACCACGCCTCCTAAGCCAGCACTGCCCCTTTGCCTAGGCACAGGCATAAGGGTTCCATGGACTTTGAAGGCTTTTCACCCCTGCCTAGACCTGTGTGGGCCCATTCAACAGTGTAGGCACTCATTAGCATAATACAACAGGGTATATACCTGAAGCCTATTTTCAACTGCAGCAGCTAAGGGGGTGGCGGATTTGTGATATTTGACACCTCCCTGCCCATTAAGCAGGGTCCTCACCCACCCACATCAGGGGCCTGACGATTGGTGGCTTCACCCAATCCACTTAGCCACCCACGACAGGGGTCTGAGAATAAGTGGTGCCTCCCAGTCCTTACAGCCAACAGCATTGGATGCCAAAAGTCTGGCTGCAAAACCCACCCACCTACATGCTCTAGGGGACAGGGACACATCTTCCACCTAGGCACTTGACACCGATTTATTTGAGGAAAAATCAGATAAATTTAAAAAATGAAGAAATCCTAGGAATTATGTGGGACTCTATCAGTACCAGAACGGCGGAGGTGGGGGGTGGGGGCTGGATAACAAAATACAGAGAGAATCGTTGAAGATTTGCAGGCAGAAAACCGCCCTGATATCGTGAAAGACGAGAAGATATCTATCCAAGAAGGTCATCGAACCTACACAGGGTAGATCCCAAAAGAAAGTCACCAAGACATATTATAATCAAACTTGCCAGAACCAAAGACAGAGAATTTTAAGAGCGGCTAGAGATAAACGAAAAGTCATCTACAAAGGAGAGTCAATAAGACTAAATTCTGACTACTCAGCAGAAACCATGTGGGTAAGAAGGCAATGGGATGACATATATAAAAAGGTTGGAGAGAGGAGGTATGTCTGACCTCCGCTTTTTAGGAATCAGCCTTGGACTGAAACTGATGGTGATTCTCTCCCTCTTGTGAAGTTAGAGGAGGTCAGATGCCATTTTTACATTTAGGTAATGAAAACAATAGCCAAACACTGGGGCAAATGTTTGGAAAATCAGAATATTAAAAGGAAGCATAATTATTTTTTAAAAATTCTGAAGTATGTTCTGTGATTAACACTTTGAGTGTTACGGATAAACAAAGATGGGATATATCAAGAGAGAACAATTTTTGCCATCTAGAAAGCTGTGTAATCTGTAAATTGAGAACAGAAAGGATAGGATGAGAATAGAATCCCTTAGATAAACTTTGATTATGCCAAGATTGGCTTTTAGATACCCTGATCGATCAAGGACAGTCCTGAACTGAGAAGTAAGCTTTTTTCCCTCCCCACACCCTTTGTTTTTCAAGGACCTTTTGTAGCAAAGAGAGACAACATTTTAAGCTACAAGAAATGATGAAAGTAGCCCAGAAGAACATAGCGAATAGAACATAAAAAATTTTATGGCTTGAAAAGATCATATATTTCAATTTCTTCATCCTTATAAATGAGGAAACTGAGGTCAAGTGGCTGGTTAGAGGTAGAGATATACCTATAGCTTGGGTTTCTTGACTCCGTATCTGATGTTTTCCTGCAGTTGGTAGGAAACTAGGAAAAAATCTCAAGGAAAACCTTGAGGCCTAAATATACTGTGTACTGGTGGGCTTTTCTACAAGAGAAAAGGAGCCCTCTGACTGCTGATGTCTAAAAAACACCAGCCCACTCCTGGAATGCCTGATGCCCAGGAAAAGTGATAGACTAAAGGTTTTTATGCTTGTTTGTTTTTAAAGTTACTCATGTCATTCATTTACTCAGAATTGAGTGCCTGTTTGGTGTTAACCATGTGATAGCTATTAAAATACGATGATAAACAAGACCTGGGGATTCTCTGCTCCCACAGAACTTACAGTCCATAACAGACGTTGGCAAACCCAAATGACAAAGTGAGTAGATAGGTATAATGTAAGTAGGGTAAGTGGGTTGGTGCAAGACTGTAGGAATTGGAGGGGACAGTGTTAACCTGAGAAGCTAAAAAGGCAGGGAGTTTCAGCTCCAATAAATTGTTGCCTCCCACTGGCAATAGGATCCCAGGATTGCTAGATGTTATGAGTATTCAAGAGAAGGTGGAAATCCCTCTTCTGTATATGTCCTCATTTTTAAAACACTTAGTAGGTTCATGTAAAATATGCCTTGGGATAGATCCAGCTTGTGAACTACTAATTGACACCCTCTGCTCTAGAGGCAGTGGTAACACAACTAGAAAAAGCAGTCGGATGGGAGATAGATTGTTTGGGTTTGGGGGTGGGGAGCAGGATGGTCCGACACTGGAGAAGAGAGCTAAAGATACTGGAATTTATAAAGTAGTTTGTTTATAGAGAGGCATGCACATAGAGGAGTCAACTAGAGAAAAAGGAAATGTTGCTTTGAAAAAACTGATGCTATAAATATGGAGTTAATTAAACTTGGAATGATAATAAAAAGTATTTGTAAAGACATATATGCTTTGAACTAGGAAGAGAGCGGGACCATTAATTCCTACTTAGTCACAAATTTTTGTGTTCTGCTTTCAGAAGCAGTATTCTTTAGCATATGTCACTATGTATGCTTTTTAGAACTTGGGCAGGATGGATTGAATCATCTCTAACAGATTAGTTATTCTTATAAAGGCTATAATTATTCTTAATAGCATCTATATCTAGACATAAAATATTACCTTACATTCTCAAAAAGACAAAACTATAGAGATGAAGAACAGATCAGTTGTTGCTTGAGGTTGTGGATGTAGAGAGGATGACTGTAGACGGATAGCACCAGGGAGTTTTAGGGGTGATGGAACTCTTCTGTATCTTGATTATGGTGCTGATATGAAATCTATACACGTGTTAAAATTCATAGAACTGTATGCTAAAAGAAAAAACTCAATTTTACTGAAAAACAATTGAAAAGTAAACTTTATTTTTTTTAAATTAACCCATTGCCTTAAAAGCTAATCTGTGGGTAAATATACAAAATGTATGATACCAAACCCTTCAGTTTAGCTCCCTTTTGGCCTTGAATGGAACATTTTCATAAATCCGGTGGATCTTACATGTCAGCATAGACAAATAGAGTAAATTTGAACTTACTTTCAAATGTTGGGGTTCTAGTGGTTAAGTAAGTGGAGGAATATTGGGGCTTGTAACTTCAGGGGGAATTAGATATTAAAAACTGAAGGCCCACACCCTGGAAGGAAAGCCTTAAGGCCGTTTTGTCTTCTTTAAATCAAAACAAAGGAAAAATGGTACCGTGTGCTTTCTTTGCCTAGTAAAGAAGCATGAAAGTGCTTTTGTGTGGAAAAGTCAATTTACAAAATACACTGTAAACTTCAAAATTCGTTTATTTGTCGTATCTCTTATTCAGAATTTCACTTCTCATTTTTCTGAGATTTATTGACAGATCAATTGAATTAGCCTTTACTGTGTAAACTTGTCAATGATTGAATCACAGAGCCTCACTAATTACCGGTAATCTCCTACTTTCATTTATAGTGTGTTCTTAAAACTGTAATTTTTTTTTTAGAAAGCAAATAGAATTAATACAAGAAGGTGTTCAGTTCCTAGAGAATTAAAAATGAAATATATAAAATGCCTAATTTCACTTATTGTTTTGGATTGAATTGTGTCCCCCAAAATACGTATTGAAATCCTGGTCACTGTATCTGTAAATAGAATCCTATTTGGAAATAGGGTTTTCTTTCTTATGTCAGTTAGGTCATACCTGAGTAGTGTGGGTTCTAAAATCTAATCACTTCTGAGTTATAAGAAGAACAGAATGGGCACAGGAGACACACGCAGGAGGAAGAGGAAGACAGACAATGGAGACAGATATCTACCAGGATTGCTAACAGCTGCTAGAAGCTGAAATAGACAAGGAAGGACCTCCGTCTACAGCCATATCCTGAATTCAGACTTGTAGCCTCCTGAACTGTGAGACAATAAATTTGTGTTCTTTAAAGCCACCCACTTGTGGTATTTGTGTTACAGCAGCACTAGGTGACTCAGACACCTGTTCTTTTAGAAATAATTGTGGATAAATACTGCATTTTATACATGTTCTTTAATGTCATTCCTTCCGTTCATAGTTGAACACACAGTCCCTACAGGCTGAAGTCTAATGGTCATCAATTAAGGCTCTAGACTAGGGGATTTCAGCATGCCTAAAGATTTCTATCTTTTTTGATGGCCTTGTATTTGAGACTTATCTTTCTTATTCCTAGCACAGTCTTAGAACTTTTGCATTTTTAAAAATTGCCCATTATTTTTTTTATAAGCTTTTTATTTTGAAATACAGATTTACAGGAGGTTGCAAAGAAATGTACAGGGGAGTCCCATGCACCCTTCCCCCAGCCTCCTCCACTGTTAATATCTTACGTAACTCTAGTACAGTATCAAAACCAAGAGGTTGACATTGGTACAGTCCATAGAGCTAATTCAGTTTTCACCAATTACATATGCTCTCATTTGTGTGTATGTAGTTCTATGCAGTCTTATTACATGTTTAGTCTTGTGTAACCACCTCCACAGTCAACATGCTAAACTCTACCATCACCACAAGGGTCCTTCATTTTGCCTCTTTATAGCTACCCTCATCCCCTCCTCCCACCCCTCGTCCCTGGCAACCATTAATCTGTTCTCCATGTTTATGTTATTGCATGAATATTACACAAACGGAGTCAAGCAGTATGTATCCTTTTGGGATTGGCTTTTTTCACTCAGCGTAGTTTCCTTGAGGATCATTCAAGTTGTATGTATCAATAGCTTGTTCCTTTTTATTGCTGTGACCAGTATCCATTTGTTAGACAAACCGTAGTTTATTTCACCATTTATTCATAGAAGATTTGGGTAGTTTCCAGTTTTTAACAGTTAGGAATAAAGCTGTTATGAATATGTGCATACAAATCTAGGGTAAGTGCTCAAGTGTACAATTGCTGAGTCTTATGATATATCCATTTAGTTTCGAAAGGAACTGCCAAACTGTTTCCCAGAGTGGCTGTACCATTTTACGTGCCTACTGGTAGTGTATAAGTGATCCAGTTTCTTTGCGTCCTTGCCACATTTGTTATCAAGTCAGCTGCTTCACCTGGTCCTTGTTTGAAGAAACAACAATTTCTTCTGCCCTGGAGGAAACGCTGACAATTGGAGTTAATGAAATAGTATGTAGTCTCAAACATAGTACCTTCCTAAGGGGTTAGGAAGACTAAGGGAATAGGAAGGCTTCACAATTAACTTTGTATTTATTCCATTTTTGCATTACATGCTGTCTTGTAAAAACTTAACCCCCAAATAAATTCAATTATTAGTAGTTAAAACCTATGGCTTCTAACCAAAAGGTCAGCAATTTGAATCTACTAGGTGCTCCTTGGAAACCCTATGGGGCAGTTCTGCTCTGTTCTGGTAGGGTCGGTATGAGTCAGAACCGACTTGATGGCAAGGGTTTTTTTTTTTTTTTTTTTTTTAATTGTATAAGCCAGACAGCATCTCTTCAACAGCAGGGATATTTGAAGTAAATGCTTAAAGGAGAGATTCATGGAATAGAAGAAGCGTGTGTTACTGCTGAGACTCAGCTGGTGACCCAGTGCCAGGCACATTGTCTTTCTGTTTCACTTTCCTCCACTGTGAAAGTGAGAGCGTTGGACCTGATGGTGGGTGTTTCCAGTCCCTTTATGCTCTTTTGGTGAAGTGGAGAGCTGTGGCAAAAGCAAGGAGGTGAAAGGAAAGCTTGACAGTTATTTAGAGCAGAAGCTGGAACTGTTTGTTTTCCTACCATTGACTTATAAAAGGCTGAGGTTATTTTCCATACTGTGAGCAAGAGATTAGAAGGAGAACCTGACCTGAGCCAAGGATGGCTATGTCAGACAGTGCTTCTCAATTGTTCTACCTCTTCTGATGGTGGAAGAGGGTGAACCACCACAGTGGGTCTGGGGGCCTAGTCCGAAGCCTTGAAAGCTTGACATTTTTTTTAAAGACTCATATTTTATCTTAAAAGTTCTTGGAAATTTTGCATTCTTCTCCATAATGTGTTTATTCTCATTAACATGCTTCCTTATAAATTATTGAGTAAGATTAACTCTTTAGGGAGACACCAAAAAAAAAAAAAACCGGTTGCTGTCAAGTTGAATCCGACTTGTAACGACCCTATAAGACTGCCCCATAGGGTTTCCAAGGAGCATCTGGTGGATTCAAACTGCCAACCTTTTGGTTAGCAGCTGGACTCTTAACCACTACGCCACCAGGGTGTCCTTTAGGGAGATACACCGTGTTTATTTATCCTATGCATGAATACCCTTTGGCATACCACCACATGGAGAGATGGAGGAAGGGGATACAAGTAGCCAGTTAAAGCAGTATGGTCGTTTCTATGTTCCAGGCCTCCTGGTTGGGGCTAAAATATACTCCTTTGTTTTCTTAGGAGTGTCTGATTGATGTTAGGAGAGAGAGCTGACTTGCTGTGGGTATATCTGAGCATCTGGGTGGTGGTGGTGGTGTTAGCTCCCATCAAGTTGATTCCAGCTCATGACAACCTCATGTACAGAGTAGAACTGCTCCATAGGGTTTTCAAGGCCTTGAAAACCAATTGCCAGGCCTGTCTTCCAAGGCGCTTCCAGGAGGGTTTGAACCACCAACCTTTTGGCTAGTAGTTGAACATCTGGATAGTATGATGGAAGACATTTTTGCTTTAGAATCAGAATTGAGTTTAAATCTCACCCCTGATGTTTTCTGTCTTGTGATCCTGTTCGTTATGTGTCAAGCAGGAATAGTAATGCCTGTCTTGGAGGGGATTTTGAGATTTAAATGAGATGTTCTGTGTTTTGTCCTGGGCTCAGCAATAGGCACTCAGCCTGCTAGCTTTTTGTAGCTGTTTTGGTTACCAGTGAATTGTTACATGCTCTTAATTTTTGCTTTCGTGAAAGTGCTAGATAAGATCTAGTAGCCACTTCAAAATATTTAGTCTTTAGTCTGTCTTTAAAGCCGCCCTGGTGGCACAGTGGTTAAAGCCATCGACTGCTAACCAAAAGGTTGGCAGTTCGAAACCACCAGCTGCTCCATGGGAGAAAGATGTGGCAGTCTGCTTCCGTAGAGATTTACAGACCCTATGGGGTCGCTATGAGCCAGAATCAACTCGAGGGCAGTGAGTTTGGTTTCTGGTTTTTTAGTCTTTTAGGTCTTTGCTCAAAAATCGGGTTTATGAAACTTGAATACCAGCTTTGAGATCTTGATCATCCGTTTATACATCGTAATGCTTTCGCAGATAAAATTAACCAAAATGTTGATAATGAAATTAATTTTGGTAATAATGTGTCTTTGCCCGTTCCGTTGTCATCGAGTCGATTCTGACTCATAGTGACCCTATAAGACAGAGTACAACGACCCCGTAGGGTTTCCAAGGAGTGGCTGTGGATTCAAACTGCTGACGTTTTGGTTAGCAGTCAAACGCTTAACCATTTAGCCACCAGGGCTCCACTATCTTTACAGTGGTTCCTATATCTGACTATGAATGTTCTCTAGCATTGAAACGATAAGCGATAGCAATAGTCTGTTCAAGGTCAATATTTATGGTGATTGCACTTGTGAAACTTCTTAATATAGTTCCTGGCGGTGACTAAGCCTTTCTTCCTGAGGTATTAGCTTCTACAAAGCCTTTGAATTAGGGCTCTGTGAATGATCCACTGTCACTACTTCCTTCTTTCAAATGTGCTGTTATTTTATTCTCAAAGCACAAAGAAATTAGAAATTATCTGCAAACAGTAATTAGAAGCATGCTAAAACTTGTTTAACTTGTTTATATTCTTTCTCTTGCTATTGGTAGGAATGTAAATTCTAGATGAAAATATTGTTCATTGTAGTTGGAAGAATGTACGAAGCAAATTAAAATTTTTTTTGCTTAGAGAAATTGAACTCTGAGTAGTATATAAGTGAAAGAATTTTAATTTTCAGTTAACATTTATATAGAGACCATTAATTAGAAATTCAGACGACAGTGAAAGGAATATAATTTCTTTCAGGCCTTCCTAAACAGCTGATTTAAACGAAGTGACGATCAAAAACTCAAGAAGAGTACTATTGTAGATGAAGTTCTTAACGAAGTCATTATTCATTGCATTTTATAGATGAAAAGAATGCAGAATGAATTGATATTAACCCCGCTTATAAGAATAGTCTTAAACTGTTCATTTCTTTTGAACTATGTACTCTATTAACATAAGTTAGAAATTGTTATTTTGATGAAGCTTAATCATAAGGCTTTTTACTTAAATGCTTTGAAATGTGTTCATGCATTTTTAAGTGGATACTTTTGCATTTAAGAATGTTTCATGGTTTCCCTTCTGTTATCTAAAATTAATTATACATTGCCCATGGTGAAGAAAAGAGTGTATCCCAGAATAACATTTTCCATATATGTTTAAAGCATCTTAGCTTCTTTAATTTGCATGATTTCAGTAGCAGAACCTTGCTTTTGGGGAAATTATTCTAAACAAGGACTAAGTAATTACACCAATTCTAATAGATTCTTATCTCAACTAGTTTTTTTAATGTTTATGTAGGCAGTGTGAAATAAAGCAAAGAGTATGAGACTCAAGTTCAGGAGATTTAGGTTCAAGTTCTGGCTTTGCTTCTTAATAATTGGACTGTTGGCCCAAATTTAAATACACTGAGCGTCTTCTCCTCATCTCTCCATAGTGACAGTGCCCGCTTTGCCTGTCTTACGTGTTTGTTATCAGAGTCTAATGAGAACATACAAGGAATGAGCATATAAACACTAAGGTGAACTTGGTATCTACACAAGTGAAACTGGTATAAACAAATAATGCTGTGTGCCTCCATCATAAATGAGGTTCGAGCTGTAGCAGTCACCTTCAGGAGGCACGGTAGTAGGAGCAAGACCAAATCCAGAGGGAAAACCGTGATTCAGGAAGGCTCTAATTGTTTTTGAAAAGAGGTTATTCCTTCTACAACTAAGGCTCCATGAATAGTTACCTGCTCTACAAGAGCAATAAAATACAAGTAGTTGTTGTGTGCTGCCAGATGGATTCCGACTCACAGCCACCCTATGGGGCAGAGTACAACTGCCCTGTAGGGTACAACAAAAGTAACCACGGATAACGCTGAGTGCGATTTTAGAACATTAGAGATGGAAAGCATCTTTGGGATTTTCTAGCCAAGTCTTCTCATTTTACAGATGAAGAAACTGAGAGGGTTATCCAGTAACTTTTGTAGTGACAAGCTGACATGTAGTTCTCAGAGTAGTTAAGTTTTGACATTAATTGTATAAGTCTGCTCCTGTGAAGACTGCAGCAATTTTACCCCTGATTTATAATGTAACTTCAGAAAACAACCTTTCTAACCCTCAGTTTCTGCATCTGTCAGTTGGGTCTAGTAATAACCTAATACATTGCGTGGATGTAGTGAAGGAGATGATGCACGTAAAATGCTTAGCATATTTGTGGCACATGGTATACATTTAATACCCGTTATTACCATTATTTTTAGCCGTTAAGCAGAATCTTACAGACCATTATTCACTCCCTCCGCTTAAATGGTTCAAGGTAATGGCTAATAATAGCCCAGCCGGCTCTCACTGAAACAGCCCAAACAGTCCTGTCCTGTGTTTTGTTCTGAACCTAAAAGTATGAGGAAATTGCTTCGGCACCACAGTATTGGAGCCCTGGTGGTGCAGTGATTTAAGAGCTTGGCTGCTAACTAAAAGGTCAGCAGTTTGAATCCATCAGCCGCTCCCTGGAAACCCTATGGGGCAGTTCTACTCTGTCCTGTAGGGTCACTATGAGTCAGAATCAACTCGACAGCTACGGGTTTGGTTTTGGTTTTTATCACAGTATTGAAAAGAGAAGGTTATTTGTAAACAGATTGGAAACATTAAAAACCAGTTGCTGTGGAGTCAACTCCGACTCATGGCAACCCCATGTGTGTCAGAGTAGAACCGTGCTCCACAGGGTTTTCAGTGGCTGATTTTTCAGAAGTAGAGCATCAGGCCTTTCTTCTGAGGTGCCTCTGGGTGTGACTCAAACCTCCAACTGTCAGTTAGCGACCAAGCACGTTAACTGTTCCCACCACCCAGGGACTCCTTGAAAACATTAGAAAGTTTAAAAATAAAAGTTGGAAAATCCAATGTAAATAGCCATCTGTATGTTGTCCAAGTTGTCATAATTTAACAAAGGACTGAAATGGCTAGGTACTTAAAAAATACGACATGGATTTTATGGGATATGAAAATCATCTCCCATCCCTAGCACTTTCCTAGAATAAAGTGACATGACAGATTTTTGTTTTACTCATCCCAGTTGTACACTAAATGTCTGTGCCCCCCCCCCTTTTTTTCTTCTTGTTGAATAAAACTGTCTATTCTGGATCTACCATATTTTACACAAATAAATTTTTGCCAACCACGCAATCCCCCCCTCGCTATTCTTGTAATTGAGCTATGCCATGCATTATATGTGTGGGTGCATTATTTGCAGAAAAAGTCTGGTAAGTAAAGTATGTTTTCCAGAGCCATGACTGCTTGGTACAGTACCTTGAACATGATAGGCACATAAATGTTGATTTTTTAACAGACTTTAGTTGAGGAAAAGTTGAATATAGAATTATTTACTGTCAATGAAGGTATGTCATTACAAAAGTTAATTAAAATTAAAAACATTTTTAATTTCAGATTTCCTTTTTTTCTGGGGAACTATATTTTTAATAACAACAACTTTAGTTGCCCTTCTGAAAAGAGAAAACAAAGAAGTATCACTAGTAAAAGAAGAAACACAAGGGATTACGGACACTTACAAGTTGCTTTTTTCGATTGTAAAAATGCCAGCAGTTCTTACGTACTGCCTTCTGATTCTAACTGCAAAGGTAAGAGATTTATAAAGCAAAGTTACCATTTCTGTTATAATTACGAATAACATGGAGTGCTTTCATTGTTCATATCATAAGTCCCTTTCTACCACCATTAGAATTTAACAATGAAAAAGCAATAGTTTCTATTCATTCAATGCGTTTTAAAAAGTGTGAGGATATTAAATGTAATTCCAAAGTAAGCTAAATGTCTTGGGATCATGAAAACAATTTTGTCATCATGAAAGTATGAAACCATATTTATTTAATAATATTAATGCTTAAAATATAAATGAATGCCTTCAGAAAATAATAGCTCTCTACTATTATAATGAGGAAGGAGTCCTGGTGGCACAATGGTTAAGTGCTCAACTGCTGACTGAAAAGTGGGTTGTTCAAACCCACCAGCCACTCCACGGGAGAAAGATGTGGCAGTCTGCTCCTGTAAAGATTACAGCCTTGGAAATCCTGTGGGGCAGTTCTACTCTGTCCCATAGGGTTGCTATAAGTTGGAATCAACTTGACAGCAATGGATTTGGTTTGGTTTACTATAATGAGGACACTGGTGGCAAAACAGTTAAGCACAGCCGAAAGGTTAGTGGTTCGAAACCACCCAGTGGCTCCACGGGAGAAAGACCTGGCGATCTGCTTCTGTAAAGATTACAGCCTAGAAAACCCTATGGGGCAGTTCTACTCTGTCACGTGGGGTCACTATGAGTTAGAAATCGACTGGATGGCACCTAACAACAACAGTGACAGCTATTATAATGAGTGTACGTTTAATGTTAAGGGTAGTCAGATTATTTACTTAGGATGTAATTTACAAAGGTATGGAAGTATATGATTATTAAACCCGTTGCCGTCGAGTTGATTCCGACTCATAGCGACCCTATAGGACAGAGTAGAGCTGCCCCATAGGGTTTCCAAGGCTGTAACCTTTATGGAAGCAGACTGCCACATCTTTCTCCCATGGAAGCCGCTGGTGGGTTCGAACTACTGACCTTTCGGTTAGCAGCCAAGCGCTTTAAGAAGTCTTTAAAAATCCGCTGAATTATTATTTAAAACGTTAGAAGGTAGTATACCATAAACAAGGATTACTGTTGATTTGTGTTTTATTCTTTATGATTTCTGTAGTAAGCTCCTAATTTTATAGTTCTAAAACATTTGTAAGATACTATGCTAGAAGAAAGGCAAGTATATGTTATTACAGTGAGCTTGATAGTGTTGGAATTAATATTCATAAAATCTAGACTTAATTACAGAATTTTCAAATTACATATTTAAAACCGTCTACATTAACACTTTACCTCTATCTTTTGACAACCTTGGAGGAAAAATACAGTCTTACTATTTTAAACAGTGAGTTTTTCCTCCTTTCTAATGACAGGGGATACCAATGATCATGAAGATGGTACAGGACAGGGCAGTGTTTTGTTATAGGTAAGGTCGCCTTGAGTTGGAGCCGATTCAGTAGCAGCTAACAACAACAACAAAAAATGACAGGAGAGGGAACCTTTAGGAAATGTGAAAAGTTCAAGGAAGAGTGTCTATTATCTAATTACATCACTTAGAGATAACCGTTGTTCACATTTTTGGTATATTCCTTCCAGCCTCTATTTTTTCTATGTTTGTGTGTGTGCATGTATATGTGTATATATGCATATACTTTATATATGTGTGTATATAACTTGATGGCACCTAAAACAACGTATGTGTATATATTTTTATACACGCATACACATACTTTAAACATGGAATTAAATCACACTATATATACATTTTATCTTGTTTTTGTCATCTCCCAAACATAGTCCTGTATCATTAAATAATATTTGAAAGCATACTTTTTAATAACCAAAACCAAAAGCCAAACCTCTTGCCGTTAAGTTGATTTTGACTAATATCGACCCTATTGGACAGAGTAGATCTGCCCCACAGGGTTTCCAAGGCTGTAATCTTTATGGAAGCAGATTGCCACATCTCTCTACCATGGAGTAGCTGGTGGGTTCGAACCACCAACCTTTTAGCTAGCAGCTGAGTGCTTAACTACTGTGCCACTGGGGCCCCTTCTACTTTTTAATAGCTGTCTAATATTCACAGTGTGTAAATTTGTCATAATTCACTCTATCATTTTTCTGTTGGGTATTTAATTTGCTTGTGGTGTTTAATTATAAAATGCACTAATGCACATTTTTCTGCAAAGTCTTTCTTTGATGTTCAGAATGTTTCCTTCCAATAGATTCTTAAATGGGCAACTAGTAGATCAGTGAATATGATTGCCTAGTTGCTTTTCAAGACCGTTATACTAATTTATACTGTCCCAGCAATGTCCAAGGCAGTGTCTGAAAGCAGAGTTGAGAGTCCAGTGTTTGCCTTTTAAAATAAACCTCTAAAGGTCATCTCTCCTAACTTTTAACAGGATAGCTTAGTTTTCCCCATTTTTACACTTTATATAAATGGAATATACAATATGTACGCTTGTGTCTGGTTCCTTTGCTCAGCGTTATGTTTGTGTGATTTATCCATATTGTTTATAGCAATAGTTTGTTCATTTTTGTCCTTTATATAGTCTGGATACGAGTTGTTTTTAGATGTGTGTGTATTACAAATATCTCCTCCTATACCACCATTAATACAGAGTAAATGTTGAAGTCAGTTTGTATATCTATTTTTGTATAACTATTTCTTAATATAAAAACATAAATGTTTTTACTATTTTTGTGTAGTTTATAGATCTATTTTTTATAAAGAGAATGAGTGAAATTCTTTGCTGTATTTAAGTGAAATATCTTTGATCTTTAATATTTTTATGGTAATATCTGCTCTTTGGCTCCATCCAAGAAGTCTAAGTGTATAGTATCTATCATTCATCTTATTACAAAGTTATTACTTGATACAATTTCACACTTACTGAAAAGTTACAAGAATAGTAGGAAGATCTCCCATATATTCTTTATCAGATTCTTTGTTAACATATAGCTCCACTTTCTTTAGATTTGTTCTCTCTCTCTCACATATTTCTTTTGACATATTTGAGAGTAATTTGAACCTATCATGCCCCTCTATCCATAAATACTTTATATACGTATTTCCTAAGAATGAGCGCTTTCTCTTACAAAAGCATCATGCAATCGTAAAAATCAAGAAATTTAAAATTTATACAATATTATTACCTAATCACACTCCATATCCAAATTTAATAAGTTGTCCTAATAACAGTTTTATATCTTTTTTCCTGGTCAGGGATGCAATCCAGGATCACACATTGCATTAAATTGTCGTGTCTTTTTTTGTCCTTCATGGCCTTGACGTTTTTGAAGAATACAGGCCGTTTATACTGTGGAATGGCCTTCAGTTTCAGTTTGTCTGCTGTCTTTCATCTTTAGGTTCAGGTTATCTGTGTGTGGCAGAAATATCACAGAGGTGATACTGTGACTTCCTCAGGGAGTTCCGTCAGGAGCCACGTGATGGCCATTTATCCTCTGGTCTGTTGTTAACCTTGATTACTTGGTTAATCTGTTTTAAAGTTACTCTTTTTCCTTTTGTAAATAAAACTAATTTATGGGATGATACTTTGAAACATATAAATGTCTGATTTCTTGTCCAACTTTTACCCCCTACTTTGAGTCTCCTTACTCTTTGTCATTGTTTCTAAGAATTAATCTAATTATGCTATTTCTTCCCCTTCGTTTTAGTCAGCCTCTCAGGTATAATGTTTTCTCAGAATTGCTTGAAACTTTAGATTACTTTTGGAAATTTTATTATGGTCAATCAGGAACCATCAAAAATGTGTATGTGTGATGCTTTATTTTACCAGATTTATTGGGGATCTTATTGGAGGCTTTTCTCTTCAACTTAAAACATACAAACCAGTCTGTTTGAATTTGGCTACTGTTTTTAATAACAGGTTAAACTTTTTTGAAAGAAAATTAGGCATCATAATAACCATCTACAGTCCCTAAGAGTGCTGAATTTTCAGTTGGTTTCACTAAATATTGGTAGTGGACTGTAGGGCAAAATTTCTTCTGTAACTTGACTATCATACCAGTAGTAATAATATGGTACTTAATTTAACTATCATGGGCCACTAATGAAATTGATGAAGAGCTTACATATGTTTGGAGGAAGATATTTTGTTAAGTCACAAATTGAAGTGGCTTTTTGTTTGTTTTTATATTGCAGATTGGTTTTTCAGCAGCAGATGCAGTGACAGGACTGAAGTTGGTAGAAGAAGGAGTACCCAAAGAACATTTAGCCCTATTGGCTGTTCCAATGGTTCCTTTGCAAATAATCCTGCCTCTGATTATCAGCAGATACACTGCAGGTCCCCAGCCACTAAACGTATTTTACAAAGCCATGCCCTACAGGTAAAAACAAAACAAAACCTTTACTAAATTTAAAAATGTTAAAATGAGAAACATTCATCAATATCACTAATATCTGATTGTAGAATATATTTGGAAAGCATTTGTAACTTCTACATCATCTAGATGTACCTTTTTCTAACTTCCTACCAGGTTTTAGATACAGGCTTCTTTCTGTCGTACGGTAGACACACAGCTTTCTGGTTGTTGTTGTTTTTAACTAAAAATGTTCAATTTTATTTTTGTTTGTTTTTGTATAGATTATTGCTTGGATTAGAATTTGCCCTGCTGGTTTGGTGGACTCCGAAAGTAGAACATCAAGGGGGATTCCCTATATATTACTATATCATAGTGCTGCTGAGCTATGCATTACATCAGGTAAGCCTGCTGTGGTTTTCTCAGGAAGTAAACTCTTCTGTATAAAACAAAGAAGAAGTGTTTCTCTAGTTACCTTAAAATAATGGTATTAAATTTTAAGATTTAAGCATGAATTTGACACCTAGAAAATTAGTTCAGGGTGAACTTTAAACCCGTAACTTTTGGTTTAATGAATTCTGTTCATGGAAAGAGAGTTCCTCATTCGTTCATTCATTTCTTTTTCATCAAATAAATATTTGTTACATTATCAAAATTAATTCCAAAGCCAATTAATTCTATCCTTGCTAAGCGTCCGCCAGCCCATCTCTAGATTTTGGGTTCTTTTTTTTCTCTTTGATCCCTAACACCATTTCCTTCTGAAGCATTGAGAAATAATGATGGCTGCTGGGTTACAGGTCGCAGATCTCTGGCTTAGATTCTCCATTGAAAATTATGACTTACCCTTTGTTATTTTGGAAACTTTCTGTTAAGGTGCTTTTATTCTCCTTGTTAAATACGTTTGTAGGCCCTGAAAGAAATGACCCCCACTTTGCTCTGGCCTCACCTAAGCTGCTGTTGCAGAATGCAGCTTTGTTTTAGAGGCTCACAAGTGATTCAGGTCAATGGCAGAGACTCAGATGCAGTTATTGCTAATGCGTATTTCAGAGTCACTTTGGATTTTTCCGTGGAACCTGGGGTAAACCCTTTAAAAGTTGTATTTATCAACATCTCACTTAGTTTTTAGTTAAAACCTAACAATTTGGCTACCAGGTGATTTCAGATGTTTTTTACATGTCCTGCAAAAATTTCTCCTAAATTATCATTTAGGAGAATTCCAGAGTGGACCGTGTCTGTCTGTTTATAAACTTGTCGAGGGCAGCGTGTCAGATTTTTTTTCTGTTTTGCAAGTACTGAGTTCACGCCAGGCACGTAACTGGTATTAAATAAACACGTTAGCTTAGTCAGTGCTCCACTCTGTGTAAATGAAAGGAAACTGATGTAGTCACCCAGAAGTCACTTGTTGGATTTTGGATTTCATTAGAGCGTTTTTCAAAGTGTAGCCAGTGAAGCTCAAACAGTCAGATACTTTATGAGAAGAAAGGAACAAGGCCAAGTAAAACTGACAAATGATGGGTGACGTAACCTAACTCCTCTTTAAGTAGCATCTTAATCGTTCCTTCAGCAAATATTGAGTGAGCACCTCTTATGTGCCAGCAACCATTCTAAATACTAAAATACAACAGTAAAGAAATCACACAAAAATCCCCGCGCCCAAGGACTTTACATGTTACTTACTTGACCTGGGAACTCCTTTTTCTATGAACACGCTGTGAAACGGTAATCAAAGGAATGCTGTTTTGGAAACATGGTTTGTTTCCATGTTCCTAATGGGAAGGTTAGGGGCTTCGATCCCTTTTTGCCTCCTAAGGAGGTTTTTCTCTTCAGTTAGTCGAATTTTGAAATGCTATCTTTTACATATATAAGAAAAAATATAATTATATGTTTATTTGTGTTCCTCTGAATATTTTAGTGCGTACATACGTCATATATACACATATCATATACATATAAATATACATGTATATAAACAAAAAAAAAAACCCATTGCTGTCGAGTTGCTTCGACACACAGCAACCCTAGACGGGCAGCACAGAACTGCTCCATGAGGTTTCCAAGGAGTGGCTGGTGGATTCGAACTCCCGACCTTTTGGTTGACAGCTGAACTCTTAATTAAACATATATAATATATAATTAGGTACATATATGGAGTTTTTCTTATGTCTGCATGCATCCTTCAATGCCACCTTATCCATTACTCTCTGTTGAACCTTCCCTGACTACTTGTGGTGGAATTAATTTCTTGTCTAGATATGCCCTAGTAGCATGATGTATATACTTCTTTTATAGTACTTAACCACATTTCATCCTAATTATTTATTTCTTGTTTTCTCAGCCTGAATAAATTCTTCAAGGGCACAGAAGGGCTGTGTCTTGTTTGTCTTTGTATTGCTGTGATTTGACTTAAAACCCAGTTTATAGTAGGTGCTCAGTAAATGCTTGTTGAGTTCAGAGATCATGAAAATCAATTTTCGGTTTTTGAGGTCATTGTTCTTAATTCAGACCTTAGCTTTAGAGAAAAAATAAGTCTGATTATACTGAAGATGTTTTATGTTTTTGCTGTAGGTTACACTGTACAGCATGTATGTTTCTATAATGGCTTTCAATGCCAAGGTTAGTGATCCGCTTATTGGAGGAACATACATGACCCTCTTAAATACTGTCTCCAACCTGGGAGGAAACTGGCCTTCGACGGTGGCTCTTTGGCTTGTGGACCCCCTCACAGTGAAGGAGTGTGTAGGCGCATCGAACCAGAACTGCCGAACACCTGATGCTGTTGAGGTAAGTACGTTCTAATTTAAGTAACAGTAAGCTAATAATAAAATTAATATTAGAATAGATTCATTTTGCCAAACCCAACTCATTGCTGTTGAGTCGATTCCGACTCATAGCGACCCTACAGGACAGCATAGAACTGCCCCATAGGCTTTCCAAGGCTGTAATTTTTACGGAAGCACACTGCCACATCTTTCTCCTGCAGAGCAGCTGGTGGGTTTGAACCCCCAACCTTTCGGTTAGCAGCCAAGTACTTAACCACAGTGCCACCAGAGCTCCATTTTGCTTCTAGAAGGACTTTATCTTTTATTTTCTAGTGTAGAAATCTGCATTTTTGGGAGGTATGCTTCCCATCAAAACTGATGGTTATGACTAGGGGTGGATTAACCAGTAAGCAAGGTATACACGGGCTTACATTAAGCAAGATGTGCTTACTAATCTGTAGTGTACAATTTCACAATTTCAGCTGGGTTTCACATCAAAGATGTGAAAAACAGGTGAAATTGTGCACTACAAATTAATAAGTAAGCACAAGTACGCCTGTGCGTACCTTGCTTCTTGGGTAACCCGTCCCTAGTTATGACATACTCAGATCACTCGAAGGTGCTTCTTAGCAAGGTAGGGGCAGTCTCTCTCCCCCTACGTTGTGAATCGCTACTGTATACAGTAGGTGCTGAATAAATGCATGGTTAATAGCTAAGTTTTGTAATGATAGACAAGGGCTATTCATGTAGCAATTACAGTGCAAACTGGATGGTGAGTACTTTGCTGATAGATTATTTCAAAGTGATAGTAGTCCACTTCAAGAGTCGGTTCACTGGGAATTTCTTCACATTTGCGAATATGAAAAGCTGCATCTTGAAAAATGAGTATTGTTTATAGCAACAGCTGAAAATTGTTTTCAATCTCATTAGTAGCATTGGAGACATTAGGATATGTTAACATGTTTTGCTATTTGAAGTGAGAATGTACTGTTTTATACTTTTAAATGTTAGAACAAAATATATTTTCATTAATCCTTTAAATTACAAAGCGGAAACATCTTAATTGCTGAATACTTCTGTTTTGAAATAATGACATATTTCTTACCATTTTGTTTTCACAGCTTTGCAAAAAATTTGGTGGCTCGTGTGTTACAGCGCTGGACGGTTACTATGTGGAGTCCATTATTTGTGTTTTTATTGGATTTGGTTGGTGGTTCTTTCTCGGTCCAAGATTTAAAAGGTTACAGGATGAAGGAACATCTTCATGGAAGTGCAAAAGGAGCAATTGATGCGGACAGTACTGGACATTCTAGAAAGGTAACTGTAGATTAGTTTTAATACAGAGAGCTCTGATAATCAGTGCACAGGAGTATAAAACATTATTTAAACAAGGAAATTATTGATATAAAACTGCCAAATGGTCGAAAAATAGAGACTTCTCTGTATAGTTGATTATATTTTTCCTTGCCTTGTCAGTGTATTTAAAGTTTACTTAAGGTCAGGAAATTGGTTCTACAACAACTTTTCTGGCCTTGTTATTTGATTTACTTGTTACGAATTCACTGACCAAAGCACGTTTTAAGCTGCTGTGCAGTAGCCATAGAGGCGGTGACCCTGCAGTCAAGTATTGTTATCAGTACCTGTCACTGAGCTGTGTTTAATGTTCTGGTGGAGTATATTAAGTGGACCAGACCTTGCTATTCAGCTACTAACTACAAGCAGTCTGACCTTGTCAATGGCTAAAATCTTATTTTGAATCACAACTTGGATAAATTTTATGTGGAATTTGCTAAGAAGAGAATGTAGACTACTGAAATGCCATTTTAGTTGTTATTTTTCTGACCATAACCACATTGTAAGGAATGAATCTGTATTAAAGACTCTTTAAATGCATTTCCTGCTTTTGTAGGCATTACAGATTTATAAGAAGATTATTCAAACTATTTTTTATAAAATGAAAGCTATGATTTTTAATTTATTAATTTCCCCCTCCCTCACCTTTTTTGGAAGACATTTTGATTCCTTGGTAACTTTTACTTTAATGCTTACAAGATACGTTTTTTTGTCACGAGTGCTTCATGACACTCAAACACAGTACATATTGTGCGTATGTTCGTGGCAAAGGTTTGAAAATAAAAATTAAATGTTATTCTTTAAGTAGTTTTTTTCTCGTTTCATTACCAGGAGAAAAGAAAAGCTTTCCTACTAAGTAAAACTTAAATGAGTAATGCCACAATTTAAAAAAACTTATGTTTTAAAGAAAGAGACAAGAACATTTTGTGCCTTTGACAAATTAAATCACATGGTTGAAGAATGTTTCTTAACTAAGCACTTTACTAGTGAGAAAAGATCTCACAATTACTTAATACCAGATCAGGTACTGTATTACCACATATTTTAAAATACAACCTTCTATTTATAAACTGTAATTTCCAATGGAGAATTACTATCCCAGGAAGATTGTCCTTTTGAGTACCTTAGCAATTTCCAACATACTGTATACACCGAGTGATTAGGTTCTTTACATATTTTGTGTTGTTTATTACTCTTAACTCCATAGACTATATAAATCCCTCAAAAATTAGAGAAAATGAGAGAGTAAGTTATGAGTCTTACATAATAACTTTTTCTTGGGGGGAAAATAGATACTAACTCCTACTTTTGTTAATTTTATGACATAGGTTGCATTTTAGATTGGGGATTTTATAAGTATGGAGGATAAATGGGTGGGAGAAAATGGCGCTCAGCATCTGAAGAAAGATGGGGCGGTGGTCTCTGGCACGCGTGCATGGCCCGTGGAAAGCTTGTGTCGGCGTCGATGTCAGATCCTGGAAAGTCACCCGGAAAAATGTTCATCCTGGAGGCAAGGAGGCCACACCAAACCACAGGCTACAATACTTTGTCACATTGGGTTTCCATTATCCTGTATTAGAATCCGAATACTTCCTTGAATAAAGAAACACATAACTCTCACGTGTGAAACATAATTTTTAACTTTTGTTAAAATTAGATTGCCATAATTACATCTTACCCTGTTGCCATTGAGTTGATTCCAACTCACAGTGACCCTGTAGGACAGAGTAGAACCACCATGTAGGGTTGCCATGGTGTGGCTGGTGAGTTTGAACTGCCGACCTTTTGGTTGGCTGCTGTAGCTCTTGACTACTGCACCACCCGGGCTCCAGTCACATCTTATTTCTTCCCATTTGTATTATTACAAATTAGACGTATGTTCAAGCATAGTTATAAGTTCAGTATACAAATCTTTAATGATTTGAAGTTTTAAAACATTTTTAAAAGCCTTTGACTTTTAAGGTGAGAGCCATTAACTGCATTTGTTCTAAAAATGAGTAATTATTCTGAATTGCAGTAATTTGGTTATTTAGGTACATGCTTGTAATATATGCCAGAAATTACTGCTTAATACCTATAGGCAACTGTGTTCATACATTGGTCACAATCACTGATGACATCTTAGAACTGACCTGCCTGAATCTGAGGATCTGTTCATTGTAGATCAATAGTACTAGAAACTACTACCCTATTTTTATGTATTTTCCTTTATTAACCAGTTAACCTGAGAAATGAAACTCACCCTTAAGTGTGAATATTAACTCGTCAAGTATGGATAGTAATGTGTTACGTATTTACTGGCTAATACGGGATATGATCGTATGTCTCTATGGCGGTGTCCCCACATGTACTTTGGTTGCACATTTCGTATGACTTTTTTTCTTGTAAACCAAACCCGTTCTGACTCACAGTGACCACATATAAAATTAGCTAAAGACTAAAACCAAAAATCCCCTCCTTTGTAAATATTTTAATCTTGCCTAATCAATCGTAAAAAAAAAAAACCTTGTTCAACACCTTAAATATATTTATCTAGAATTTTTAAATATTAAACCCTTGAAATATAACCCTATAGTCTATTGTTGGATTTTATCCCTTTATTGCAAGAGTTTTTTGTCTAACAAATGTCATTGTGCCCTGAAATTCCTGAATTGCTTGCAAAACCCTGGATATATACTTTCTTTTTCTGGAGAGCGTTCTTGTTAAAAATCTTGAATGGACTGTGATTTAAAAAAAAAAGTAAGAACTGTGGCCTTATTGAATGGGAGCTGTACTGTGAATTGTAAGCATAAATTTGAAATAATAGTTGTGAAATTGTTTAAAGCATCCTGAAAATAATATTAAAAGAAAAATCTGATGAAAACTAGAAGATTACTTCATGTGTAATACTGAACTTGAACTCAAAGGGATTAGAGCAGATAAGAAAGACATTGCTAGTAGAGAAAGAGAAGTCCCTGGGTCATGCAAACAGTTAATGCACCCAGCTGGTAACTGAAAGACGGTTGGTTTGAGTCCACCCAGAGGCGCCTCAGAAGAACGGCCTAGCCTAGCGATTTTCTTTCAAACAATTAGCCCTTGGAAAGTCTGCAGAGCACAGTTCTACTCTGACACATGCGGTGTCACCATGAGTCAGAATTGACCGGATGCCAACGTGGTAGTGGTAGAAGAGAGACCAAAAAGCTATGTTTGCCAAGTTTTCACACGACATCTGGATCCCTCTTTTTATCTTCGCTCCAGTTTTCCCATAAGGGTGAGTTGTAACCCACAAAAGACGTATCTTAATCATTTAAGTCTTTTTTCCCTCTGGATAACTTTTTTTAATTTAAAAGTTTTATTTTGCCTTGTTACCAGAAATCCAAAAAGTATGTTCTGTTTTATGTTTATTAAGTAGTTGAGGTCATTATTGAATATAACAGATGATCAAATTTATTTTTGTAGTTTTTTGGATCACATTTTTCCACATAGTTGAAAGAATGAGTAAAACTATGTAACACAGACCCTGCTGAAGATAAAAGAACCAACTTGTTGGGAAAATTTCATGCAGATATCAAAAATGTAGTTTACCTAGTATCAGAAAAAGAAAATAAACTTTTAAAAATAATTCTATTATTTATAATACTAATATTATTTTAATGCTAAGAACCCGTTGCTGTCACATCGATTCCGACTCTTAGCAACCTTGCAGGACAGAGTAGAACTGCCCTATAGGGTTTCCAAGGCTGTAATCTTCTCGGAAGCAGACCGCCACATCTTTCTCTGGTGGAACAGCTGGTGGGTTCGAACTGCAGCAGAGCACTTAACCTTTGTGCCACCAGAGCTCCTTTTAATACTAATTTATTTAATGAGAACCATTTCAGTTACAGAAGGGAAGTTGATATAGTACATTGTAACTGCTGGAACTTTTTTAAAAGCGAGGTCTTCGATTTATTGCAAGGCATAATTATTTTCTTTTAGAAGATTAAAATACCGATTATAGACCCTTTTCTTTTCCACTTCAGTTTAAATCTGCCTGATTTGACAGGGCCAGGATTTTCACGTAATCACAATTTGGTTTGGGATTGAGAACCTTTGTTTCCTATCAGGCAAAACTGCTATTGAAGTCTTCAGAGTACCCCCCTAATTTGTTAGCAAGGTAGAGTGGGCACGGAGAGCTAATTTTCCTTCCTGGAATTCTGTGTTGCTATGGACAAGTCACATATCAAGTAGTGAATAGAAACTTTAGTGTGATTATTGTGTTATAAAGGTTGCTTTTAAGGAGATTTGTTTTATTGCGGGGGGGCTGGACGTTTTGCAGGGAAGAATGGTTTTATGCAGCAGAATGAACAGTCTAAGCATATTTCCTCTTTTAAAATATTTTGCCCAAATGTATAATTTAAGAGATCCTCTTAAAATATTGGCAGTATTAATTTGCAGAGTTCATATAACAATTTTGTGTGAAGAATAATATTTCAGTAGCATGACTGAAATGAACAAGGTACTGGTATAATTTTTAGGGAAACTTAACATAGTTTATCAAAAGTCTCTAAAATTTAATTCCCTAGTTTGGCTGCTAACCAAAAGGTCAGCAGTTCAAATCCACCAGCCACTTCCTGGAAACCCTATGGGGCAGTTCTACTCTTCTATAGGGTGGCTATGAGTCGGAATCGACTCAAGGGCAATGAGTTTGGTTTGGTTGGTTTAGTCAGTTAAATTTAATCATTCATTAGTATAAAATATAAAAAAAACTTATTTTCATCAAAATGACATTGAATGTTGCAAGAAGTTTAATTTGTGGTCTTATGACTACAAATTTTTTAATCACATGCATCTATAACATAAAATTGGGACAAAATTTGATATTTTAAATTAACAAATTACCACTGTCAAGTTATATCGGTGAGTCTATGTCCATTGTCCTCAGATACTGCCTTTGCAAGGATTTGTTTAAGATTGAAAAACTATCAATGTTGACAACTGGTCATTGTTGAGCTAATTACACCCATGTACAGTTTTTAATTAAAAATGTATTAGCACAAAATCATTTCTATCGTTATCATTTTTGGACTATCCAGCATTGCCTTGATAGTTTAGCAGTATCTAAGTATCTTGAATATATGTGAAATTTTTAGTTATATTTGGTTAATTTATTAAAAGACGAGCATTGAACTCATCTTTTATGAAACACTTAAGTTTTTGAAGTATATTTCAATGAAGTTCTCTAGATTTTTATGTTCTGGGTTATTTAAATGCCTAAAATGATTGTTACACAATCGATCTTTAAAAAATAAAATATTAATGAAGTGTTCTTGTTTTCATTTTTATTAATAGCCAAATTTGCCTTGAAATCATTCATGTTAAAATTGTAGTAGATTGGCAGTATATAATTAAAACCAAATACAATAATTTGAAGTGATGTACACTTACCACCAAACCTTTTTTTCTTTTTTTTTTTTTTAAATGAAGCCGGCCTCAATTATAGATGGATCTCTGGGTGAAAGGAAGGGCAGGAGGGAGGCAGCACACTTTCCCTTTAAGCAGGTGATGCATAGACAACAGACAATTTGGGATTATAAAGAAGAATTTTACTGGGAAAATTTATTATAAAATCTCTTATTTTTGAAACATTTGTATTTGGGTATTGGATTCTTCAGTGGTTATAATTTTGAAGAATTTCTTTAAGGACAGCGTGGGACTGTAGAGAAAATCTTTTTATGTTTCGGTACAATTAGGGCTTTCTGGGCAGAGTTTACTAAAGCTGAGGACCTGGACCTGTGCTGAAAGAGAGGCCTTGGAAGTTAAATTATGACTGAGTAGATCATGCAAACAAAACAAAAACTGTTACTTCTTGGATACGTTCGTCTGGGTTGTAAATCTGGAGATGGCTAGTCTTATCTTCCCTCTAGAGAAACATGTTTACATTCTAAAGGGTAAGAACTGGTCCTTTCCCAGAGGACTTAATGTACATTTAGAGAGAGAAGATTTCTCTCCCTCTGTCTGGAGGGTAGAAGGACTGCTGTAAAGCTGTTCTGTATCACCACCTACATTCATATTTTGGGTGCCTCATCTGTAGTACAAACCCTGGTACGTGAAGGGTGACATCTCATCTGGCTCTTACTAGTTGCCCCAGGGGTGACGACTGAGGTGTGGGAACCAGCATAAGTCATTAAATCTGTCCCTGCTCCAGAAACTGTACTTTCAGCACAATACAAATAAATAGATACGAAAAAATTAAGACAACGTATTTTATCTCATGTTTTTGGACATTGTCTTCCAGTTAAATCATATATATGTTGTTTTATTACACGTTGTTATATTATGGGATACTGAAAAAGTTTTAGAACCAAGAGTTCAGTCTTGAATAATTGGATGCTTGCTTTTATATTTTCTCCTAAATAGGGGCAAATTAAATTCAAGTAGTTCAATTTAAGGGTATAATTAAAACAGTCCACTCCTGTTGGTACCGAGATTTTAAATCTAATATTTCAGTAGTGAACTGTGAGTTGAGGCGAAAACTGGGTTTATGTGAAGAAATCAGACCCTGTAAGTCATGAAGTGAAGATTATTACAAAAGCAGAAAGAAATGACTCTGAGTTTTAACAAAGAAGGAAGAAATGGTGAAACCACTTCAAAATCACACTTTTACAGCTTTTTAAACTTTATTAGGTTGATAACATGAAAAAAATAAATGGTAGAAGATTTTTTTGTTTTTAATTCATCCCTTTTTTTCCAGTCCTAGCTCAGATCTTTTTTAAATTGCTGATCAGGTACTGCCTGCGCCGAGAGATCGGTTTATTTCTACGTATAGGTCATCATCTCTGGTAAGAGTCCCTGGGTGGTGCAAAAGGTTAAGTGTTTGACTCCTAACCGAAAGGTTGGTGGTTCAAACCCACCTAGAGGCACCTCGGAAGACAGGCCTGGCGATCCACTCCTTATAAACTCTATGGAGCAGTTCTACTCTGCTTACATGGGATCACCATGAGTTGAAATCTACGCCGCAGCAACTAACAAAAACACTTACTGATGAAGATCAAAGACCACAGCCTTCAGTATGGATTACACCTCAACATAAAGAAAACAAATATCCTCACAACTGGACTAATAAACAACATCATGATAAATGGAGAAAAGATTGAAGTTGTCAAAGATTTCATTTTACTTGGGTCTTTGATACAGATTGACCTTAATGCCTCTAGAATTATCATTTGTTCTTGAGAGACTTGAGTGATGTGTGTGTGTGTACACATGCGTGCATGTTTGCACACATACACGTCTACAGATTTTGAGCAGTTGCCCTCTAGATCAGGAAGAATAAGGAAGTAAGACCTCTTTTGAATAGGACCTTGAAGTGCCAGCGCCTATGCTGGGCAATTAAATATTCATTCCTAGGCTGAATAATGTAGACTTCGTTAAATAAACTGTTGGAGGTTATCGTGTCCCCTGGATTGTACTGGTTTTAGGGAATGGTGTGGAGGGGAAAATAGTAAGACCATCTGCTGTAGGCAGGAGATGGAGTTTTTTGTTTTTGTCCTAATTTTCCTTGTGATTTCTTCTTTGACCTATGGGTTATTTAGAAGTGAGTCGTTTAATTTTTAAATATTTGGGGACTTTCTAGCTATCGATCTGTTACTGGTCTCTAGTTTAATTCCATTGTGGTCAGACAACAACATACTTGCTGGATTTAAATTCTTTTAATTTGTTGAAGTTTGTTTTAGAGCCCAGCATATGGCCTATCTTGGTGAATATTCCATGAGTAAAGAATGGGCATTCTGCTGTTATTCAGTGGAGTGTTCTATAAATGTCAGTGAGGTCAAGCTGGTTGAGTGTTGTTCAACCATTGATATTCTTAATGATTTCCTGCCTACTTGGTTTTTTGATTACTGAGCTATGGTAGGCAGAGTAATGGCCCCTAAGGATGTTCTAGTCCTAATCCCTGGAACCTGTGAATATGTTACGTTACATGGCAAAAGAGACTTTCCAGATGTGATTAAATTAAGGATTTTGAGATGGGGGAGATTATCCTGGATTATTCAGGTGGGTTCATATGTGTTCTTAAAATTGGAAAAGAGGCAGAAGAGGAGGTGAGAGTGATATGATGTGAGAAGAACCTGACCTGCCTTTGCTGGCCTGAAAGGTGGAAGAAGGGGCCCAGGAAATGAGGAATGCAGACAACCTCTGGAAACTGGAAAAGACCAAGGAAACAGTTTATCCCTGACGGCCTCCAGAAGGACCACAGCCCTCCCTACACCTTGGTTTTAGCCCAGTGAGACCTGTGTCAGATTTCTAACCTACAGAACTGTAAGGTAATGAATTTGTGTTGTTTTAATCAACTGAGCTTATGATTTGTTACAGCAGCTATGGAACACTAATACACTGAGTAAGGAGTGTTAAAGTCTACAGCTGCAATTGTGAATTTGTCTCTTGCTCCTTTCAGTTCTTCAGTTTTTGCTTCTTGTATTTTGAAGCTCTGTTGTTAGGGTGCATACACATTTATCATTTTTATGTCGCCAGGAGTTGGCCTGACTCAGCTGCAGTTAACAACAATGATGTCTTGATGAATTGACCCCTTTATCATTATGTAATGTTATCTCTGATGATATTCCTTGTTCTGAAGTCTACTTTGTATGATATTAATATAACCACTCCAGCTTCCTTTTAGTTAGTATTAGAATGATGTATCTATTTTCATTCTTTTACTTTTAACCTATCCATGTGTTCATATTTTAAGTGAGTTTCTCATAGAGAGCATATAACTGAGTGTTGCTTTTTTTTTTTTTTATGACAGTCTTTTAAAATTTGGGTGTTTAGAACATTTTTAATTTAATATAATATGGACATTGCTGGATTTAAATTTATTACCTTGTTGTGTCCTATTTGTCTTATTCTTTTTTTTGCTTTTGCCTCTTTTGGATCAATTTTGCTGCATTTTGATCGATTCAGGATTTCTTATTCCATTTTATCTCTGCTTTTGGCATAGTAGTTGTATCTGTTTTAAAAATATTTTTAGTGTTAGATCTAGGGTTTACCATATTTATCTTTAATTTACTGAAATCTCCTTTTAAATAATATCACACCACTTCATATATAGTGTAAGAATCTTGCAACAATGTATTTCCAATTCCTCCCTTCCATTTTCCTGCTATTTTTGCCATACATCTTACCTTTGCATTTGTTGTTGTTGTTAGGTGCCATCGAGTCAGTTCCAACTCATAGCAACCCTGTGTGCACGGGACAAAACACTGCCTGGTCGTGTGCCATCCTCACAGTCATTGTTAATGCTTGAGCTCATTGTTGCAGCCACTGTGTGAATCCATCTCATCGACAGTCTTCTTCTTTTTCACTGACCCTCTACTTTACCAGCATGATGTCCTTCTCCAGGGACTGGTCCCTCCTAATAACATGTCCAAAGAATGTGAGATGGAGTCTTGCCATCCTTGCTTCTAAGGAGCATTCTCGCTGTATTTCTTTTAAATCAGACTTGTTCGCTCTTCTGGCAGTCCATGGTATATTCAGTATTCTTTGCCTTCTGCTGCTATTCATAAGGTTTTCACTGGCCAATTTTTTCAGAAGTAGACTGCCAGGTCCTTCTTCCTAGTCTGTCTTAGTTTGGAAGCTCCACTGAAACCTGTCCACCAAGGGTGACCCTGCTGGTATTTGAAATACCAGTGGCAGAGCTTCCAGTATCACAATATGCAAGCCCCCACAGTACAACGAACTGACAGACACGTGGTGGATTACATACGTTGTAACTTCCTATTTTTGTTTTAGACGGTCAGTTATTTTTAGCATGATATTTTGGAGGATATATATATTCTCTCTCTCTCTCTCTCTCTATATATATATATATATATATATGATTACCTACTTAGGTAGCATTTCCTGTGTTCTTCATTCCTTTATGTATTTCCAGATTTCATTTTGGTGTCATTTTTCTTCTGCCTGATGGATTTTAACATTTCTTATAGTGCAAGTGTGCTGGGAATTCATTCTCTCAGCTTTTGTTTTTCTGAAAAAGCCTTTATTTTGCCTTCAGTTTTGAAAAATATTTTCACTGGGTGTAGAATTCTGGATTGACAGATTTTTTTGTTTTGCTTTTTAGAATTTCTCTTATTTAAAGACATTGCTCCCTGTGCTCTGCCACAGTGGGTGGTTCAGGTGTCTTGTCTACAGTTCAGCTCCCTGATGTGTTGAGAAATAATTATGATTTTGTAGTGTCTCTGACTTTTTCTCATTTTTAGAGTGGGAGAAACATTCTTTGCAATTCCATCCTAAGCAGAACTTTTATTTTTTCTTTTTAATATATTTTTTTTTAATTTTGAAAAAGTTTACAGACACAGGACAGAGCTAGGGGATATATGGAGCCCTGGTGGTGCATTAGTTAAGAGCTCGGCTGCTATCCAAAATGTCGGCAGTTCAAATCCACCAGTCACTCCTTGGAAACCCTATGGGGGGCAGTTCTGCTCTGTCCTCCAGGGTCGCTATGAGTCAGAACCAACTCGGCAGCACCTGACAACAACAACAGCAGGGGATGTATATGTATGCCCCGCCATACATACTCAGCGTCTGTGTTTAGTTCTGTATCTGTATGTGGTGAAAACCGTGAGATCACACGTGTTCATTTTCAGTTTACCACCACATTCTACTTTTCTCCGTTCCATATTTATAATTTGCTGTATTAACGGGAAAACCTGGCTCCTATTTTTAATGTGTTTATTATGCTTGCTTATTGACCAATAACCCTGTATGTAGCTAAACAAATAATATCTTTAATAAGAGTCAGCACAGCGCTGGTTCCTGTGAGGCGGAGGTTAAAGATGTCCCAAATGTCCAGCTCTCCAAGCTGCTGTACACTCCATCATCGCTAACACCAACCGCTCCCCCTCTCCTCAATACTCTTCCTCCCATTTTTGGGTTCGGTAATATCACTGCAACATCTAACAGAACTCAAAAACTGTACTTAGAGTTAAGTGGTTTATAGGGGAAGTAACAGGTTACAACTCAGGGTCAACTTGGAAATAAGGGAACAGAACTTGAGATCAGGATCAGCTTCGTCAGTTAGGGCAGCATCCAGCCAGACCAGCTCTCAGCTCCTCCTCGACCATGCTAGCTGGTAGCCCTTCTCTGTGTTAATCTTGGCAGTGCCAGCAAGCTGGTCCCTGCTGCGGGCCCTGCCCTGCCTGGCCTCTGCCCTGCTCAGGCAAGTGTTACAGTTCTCTTGGCTCCTCTGACAAGTGCTCCAAGGCACCCCACCCTGTCAGCAAGCTTCCTGCCCGAAGGTGCTCAGCTCTCTCTCGCTCCGGAGGCTCGTCTCCTGGTTCCTGCTGTTTGGGTCACTGCACCATCTTATGCCGTCTTCAGTGTTACAACTCCTTTTGTCTGTCTCTGTCTCTCAAAACCTCTGTGGGACTGGCTGCTTATGTAAGCTAGCCACTCAATTTTATTGGGTGGTTTTACATACCCTATTTGCATAGCAGACTGACCAATCCCTGCAAGGCCAGAAAGGCCATATATAAAGAGAAACCCATTGCACTGCAGCAGTCTCTTGTCTGTGCCTCTCTGTGCCTGTACCCCCTCCTACCTGCTGGCTGTGGAACTGCACCAGACTATCCCCCCAACACATGCAGATGTGAATGCCTGCCGTGTGTATTTCAGTTGGGCTCTAAAACACTGTTGTGGATTCCTCCTCACTCAGCCCCCACTCTGACTCCTCATGTGGGGATGCCTTCTTGCATGGAGTCTCTCCTTACCCTGTTCAAGGTCTGATAGCCCACACCCACCTGCCTCTGCATGGATGCCTTCCTCACCTGTATATGCCTGCCTCCACACGCTGGGCTTCCTTTCCCTTGGAAACTCGCCTCACCGTGCTGGGGTCAGCAACCCACATCAGATTCCTCCTCCTTGTGGACACCTTCAACTCGACTTGGGCTCTGCTACCAGTGCTGAGCAGTCCAACATCAATGCCTCCTCATCCAGCCTGGGCTCTGACACTGCCCCCTCCCTCATGGACACCTGCCTTGTTCTGCTCCCCCAAACGGCCATGGGAGGTCCCTGGATGGTGCAGGAGTTTGTTCCTGGCTAACAGAAAGATTGGGGGTTCGAACCCACCCAGTGGCACCGCGGAAGAAAGGCCTGGTGATCTGCTTCCGTAAAGATTACAGCCAAGAAACCTCTATGAAGCAGCTCTACTCTGTAACACATGGGGTTGCTATGAGTCGGAATCGACTCAATGGCAGTAGGTTCAACAGGACTGAATTTGTCTGGAAGAGAAAGGAAGGAAAGGAAAAGGAAGAAAATGTGGGCAAAAATGGAGTTTTTTTTAAATAGGAGGGAAGATAGGTAGAGATTTTGCAGCATACATGACTGAAGTTCTCACTCGGCCAACATGTAATGAGGTTCTCTTTGTATCAAGAAGTGTGCTCAGTCATGGCTGTTCAGTCATAGACACACAAACATATAAGGAGAAACAGTCCCTGTCCTTCAGGCTAGCTGTGGGGGAGTGGGGGGAGGAAATAAAAATGAGAGCCTACCCCTCAGGCCATAAAATCACAAATTGCATTTTATGTTTTGTAAAGGGAGGACCTACTTGAGACAGTGTTTAGAAAACACCTCTCTGTGAGATGGTATTTAACCTGAGACCAGCCTGGCAGTGGTTGTTGGTGGAGGAGGTGAAGGGAGGTGGGATCCCAGCATTCTGGAGGAATGAGCAGAAAGTGCAGAAGCTCTAAGACAGAGAGGAACTTGGTCTGTCTGAGGAGCTGAGAGAAGGGCAGGGTGCTTGAGGCATAGTGAATGAAGTAGGGGCCAGAGGTTTGGCATAGAAGATGAAGAAGCTCCTGTGTGATGACTTGTTTTCTCAGTGAACCATGAACAGGGTTATCAGCTGGAAGTGAGGAGCATAGGGGGAAAGGGGGAAGGTCTTACGTAGTTGTGGCAGGAGGAGGAATGTGTACTGCCAGGTAGTATGGAGACTTCACTTCGGATCAAAAGTCCAGATCCTGAGGTACATCAGTGTGTAAGAAAAATACAATGGTCGACTTTGAAATTGGCAGTCAAGCCTAGAAACTGGGGTGTGTTTGTGAGGGGTCCCCATGAAAGATTCAACTTTTTATCCTTTTTCTTTGGGCCCTGGGAAATACTCACATTTGGCATACAGGCAGTTTTTAAAAATTGTAATTCCACCTAGTTAATACCAAACCTCCAGTAAAAGTCTATTACAGACATAGTCCTTGTGTTGTGTTCATGGTATTGTGGGAAAGTGAGGAAAGGACAGTTAATCTAAATGTGGCTTTTTCCCTGCACCCCCCTCTGCTGAGGTCGAAAAAGCAGCATACCCAGTGGGTTCTTAGCAGCGAAATAACCAAGTTCCTTGGTGGAGCTAAGTCAGGAGAACGCTGAGTCCGGGATTAAATCTGCAGAAATGCTGGGACAGGAACTACAGTTTTTGCTTCAGTGACTAGTGGGACAATGCTGCAATGCCTTTCTTTAAACAGTATTGGAAAAGACACTTTGAGAAATCTGGAGGACTTGGAGACACCGAGGTCGCTGATACCTGGGGTATAGAAAAACAAAGATTTGGGGATGGAAAATAGGAAGAGCTGTCTTCCACTAAGACAGAGTGGGAGCAGAAAGAAGGTAGGAGTTACAGAACATTAAAAAAGCAAAAGGAGCAGAATTAGGCAAATGATAACCCATGAAGAAATCTTATTTTTTCCATTTATTAACTGTTGTTGTTGTTAGATGCCATGGAGTTGGTTCCAACTCATAGCGACCCTATGTATAACAGAATGAAACACTGCCCAGTCCTGCGCCATCCTCACAATCATTGCTGTGTTTGAGCGCATTGCTGCCCCCACTGTGTCGATCCATCTCACTGGGAGTCTTCCTTTCTTTCACTGACCCTCTACTTTACCAAGTGTGATGTCCTTCTTCTAGGACTGGTCCTTCCTGATAACATGTCCAAAGTAAGTGGGATGAAGTCTTGCCATCTTTGCTTCTAAGGAGCATTATTGCTGGACTTTTTCCAGGACGGATTTGTTCATTCTTCTGGCAGTCCATGGTATATTCAATATTCTTCGCTAACTCTATAATTCAAAGACATCAATTCTTCTTCATCCTTCTTCATTCATTGTCCATTTTTCGCATGCATATGAGGTGATTGACAATACCATAGTTTGGGTCAGGTGCACCTCAAAGTGACATCTTTGCTTTTGAACACTTTTGAACAGATTTGCCCGATGCAATACGTTTTTTGATTTCTTGACTGCTGCTTCCATGGACGTTGATTGTGGATCAAAGTAAAATGAAATCCTTGGCAACTTCAATGATTGATTTTTTTCTGTTATCATGATGTTGCTTATTGGTCTAAAGCTATTTAAAATCTAGTAGCATGAAAAACTTTTGTTTTTATTTGAAATAGCAAAGATTTTATGGTGTATCTTTTTTTTAACTTTTTTATTGTACTTTAGATGAAGGTTTACAGAACAAATAGTTTCTCATTAAACAGCCAGTACACATATTGTTTTATGACATTGGTTAACAACCCCACGAAATGTCAACACTCTCCCTTCTCAACCTCGGAGGACCTTTTTTTTTGGTGAAAATACACATAGCCAAAGTTACACCATTTCAAAAGTTTCTACATGTACAATTCAGTGACATCGATTACATTCTTCCAGTTGTGCCGCTATTCTCACTATCCTTTTCCACATTATTCCATCACCATTATCTTCAACTCACTGCCCCCTAGGCCTGCCCTACGAATGCCAGTAATTTCCATTAGTCCTTAAACTGGCCCAAGCCAGATTTGGCCGGCCCTGAATGTGCAAAAGGGCCAGCTGTGACCACTAATTGACTTCAGCAGAGGACACAGCAACAGGTAGAATGAATCAGAAGGAATATCATCACTCGCATCGAAGCAAGAGGTCCGACAAGAACCACATCACCTCCTGTTTCCTGGCCACCTTCTAAAATTTTCCCTCTCAGTACACCTGTGCGGCCACCAGCTTGCTGCCCAAATCACATATAAGCCTTGCTTTCCCATAGCTCAGGGAGCCCATCTGAGGAATTTCCTCCTGGCTCCTTGCTCTGTGTATTGCAATAAACCTACTTTCTCTTCCTGAAAAACTGGTGTCCAGATGATTAGCAAGTCTGAGTGGGCCAAGGACCCACCTTCTAGAGTTTGGTAACATCTGCTTCCTCAGAGATTTATAGCCTTGGAAACCCAAGGCGGGTGGTTATGAGTCAGAATCAAGACAGTGGGTTTTTGGTTTAATCTTTCTCCCATAGAGCGGCTGGTGAGTTCTAACCACCACCCCTTCCGTTAGCAGCCAAGCGCTTAGCCACTGCTCTACCTGGAGTCCTTCCACAGCTGACAGGAGTGAAAAGCCTATTGCTGAGCCACCCTGAGGCTGCTGTGAATGAGACCCGTCCTTCCCAATAGCATAACGCCCCATGCTGCCCCAGAAGCGCGCAACCCTGGCTGCCGCCCGCTCCCTGCCTAAAGAGAAGGCGCGCCCGGCTTCCCAGGGAGCGCGAGCCCCCCCGCCCCACCGGCGAAGCACACGCGTCCCCCCGCCCCTTGCCGCCCGAGAGATACGCACGCCTCCCCCTCCGTCGACCGAGAAATACGCACACCTCGCCCCGCCGCCCGAGGAGCACGCCCCTCCTCCCTCACCCGTGGAGCGCACGCCCCCCGCCGCCCGAAGACCACGCCCCTCCTCCCTCACCCGTGGAGCGCACGCCCCCCGCCGCCCGAGGACCACGCCCCTCCTCCCTCACCCGTGGAGCGCACGCCCCCCG
>NW_004443998.1:4641598-4664233 GCF_000243295.1 Trichechus manatus latirostris
CCTCACCCGTGGAGCGCGCGACCCCCGTCGCCCGAGGAGCACGCCCCCCGCCGCACGAGGAGCACGCCCCTCCTTCCTCACCCGTGGAGCGCGCGCCCCCCCGCCGCTCGAAGAGCATGCGCGCTTCTCCGTCCCCCGCCGGCCGAGTGGCTGCCTCCCCTTCCCCCCTCGGCGCGGACGCGCAGGGCGCGGAACATGGCGGCGCGGCCGGGTGGCCCAGCCTCGCCGCCGCAGGGCCGAGACGGAGCGGCCCCCAATGTGGTGGCGCGGGTGGCGCAGTGGGCCGACGACCACCTGGTCCTCGTTCGGGTACGGCAGCCCCGCCGTCCGGGCAGGGGATGGGCGCAGGGGGCGCGGAGCGAGCCGGAGGGAGACGTGTCCCAGGGAGGCCCAGGCGGTGGGCCCTGCCAGACCTGGGACGGACGGGGTGTCACGGGGGCGGGGGCGACATGGCGGGGGTCGCAGTACAGGGCTGCGGAGGGCGCGCGGCAGCCCGGGGGCCCATGTGCCTTATTTCTGGATCCCGCAGAGTGCTCGACGCAGCCCATGTTCGGGGACCGCGGGTCCTTTAGAGCATTGGGAAGGGGGCCAAGCGGTTCTGTAGGTGCCTTGGTGAACGGTTTCTGAGGTCACTGGAGCTTGAGCAAAAGGACGACGTCTGATCATGGTTTTTGTTTGTTTGCTTTTATAAGAATTTTTTTTCAAAATGCTGTTTTAAAAAATTAAATCGACTAAAAAAATTTCCAGTTTTTTGACATCATCCAGGAAGAGTGGTTTTGCTTTATGAACCACCCAACAAGGGCCGGGTAATTTGAATCCACACTTCGGGGAGAAGCTGTAGAGCGATGTTTGCAAAGATCATCTGATTGCTGTGGGGATAGTGCTCTAGGGAGGAGGCAGGGCGGTCAGGTGCCTGCGGGGAGCCCTGGCGAGCCCTGCGGCGTGGGAGAGGAAGAGGGGTATCGCTGGGTGGAGGAAGGTTGGGGTAAATGCCTTGCTGGGGAAAATCTAGAGGGCGTTTTAGACATATGAACTTCAAGATACGTGTTAAAGGGAGATGTGTGAATTTGAAGCTGCTCATTAGACTTCTAATAGGTATTGCAGCTGCCGTTTTAGGCAGCTGGATAGGAGACTGGTTTTGAAGGGAGATCAAACCTGGATATATAGAACTTTGGGAGTGAGCTGCATAAACCTTAGGTAGTATTTAAAGCCGTGGGCTTGAATGACATCTGGAGCAAATGAGAAAAGGTACCGAAAAAGGCCTACAACTGAGACCTGGGTCATCCTAACGCTTTGAATCAGGGCAGTGAAAAGGAGAAGTCAGCGAAGACAAGGAGCAGGCAGTGAGGGAGGAGGGATATTGGGAAAGTGAAGAGAGTGTGTTCAGAAGGAGTGGTTAACTTTTTAAAATTTGGCCGAGAAGTTGCGGAGGGTGAGCTTTGCAAATACTCTGCGGCCAAGCAGCACGGGGGCCAGGGGCTTGTCTGTTCTCCCTCTCAGTTGTAGCGTCGGCCCCTTAAAGTAGTACCTGCCGCTTAGGAAGACCCGGATACATATTTGTAGCTCTGATGAATGCCAGATCTGTGTGTGTTCTTTGACGAGTCCTTGTTTCTTCCGCTTAAGCAGGAGTGAATGCCTGGGCTGTTTGAAATTAAGTGACCTGAGAAGGAATTCGGGAGGAATCGTGTTATTCCAAATAACCTAATCACAGATTCCCGACACTGTACCCTTGTGTATATTTACAACTTTATTTCTTGTATACCTAGTTGTGTATATTGAAGGAAAATACGTTAGATTATCACTTTTTTAGGAAGTTGCAGGATTCTTTTTAATTAAACTCATTTGTTCTATTTCAATTCAAATGAAACACTTCAAGAATATCCGTTTTTTTCTCCTTTTTATGTTGTAAATATGTATGTAACAAAACATTTGACATTTCTGCAATCTTTACATTTCAGTGACACGTTCATCATGTTGACAGTCATCCTGATCCAGTCCCAGATCACACCATCATCCTTAACAGAAGCCCAGGGTCTCCTAAGCATTGAGTTCTCTTTTCCCTCTCCCACTCACCCCCGGCAACCACTAATACACTTTGGTCTGTATACGTCTGCCTGTTCTAGATACCTCATATAAGTAGGATCATGCAGTATTTGTCCTTTTGTGACTGGCTTATTTCACTCAGCATAATGTTTTCAAAGTTAGTCCATGTTGTAGCACTTATCAGGAGTTCAGTTTCTCCATGGCTGAGTAACATTCCGTTATATGTATATACCACATTTTGTTTATCTGTTTGGCGGTTGGAGCCTGGTGGCGCAGTGGATAAGAGCTCAGACTGCTAACCAGAAGGTTGGCACTTCGAATCCACCAGCTGCTCCTTGGAAACCCTGCGGGGCAGTTGTCCTGTAGAGTCACTATGAGTTGGAATAACTTGATGGCAGTTGGTTTTTGGGTTTTACTCATCTGTTGCTAGGCGTTTGGGCCTGTTTCCATTGTTTGGCAATGTGCTGTAATGTGGCGTAGAAGCGTCTGTTTGCTATTCAGTTTGTACTTCTCTTGGGTGTGTATTTGGGAGTGGAGTTGCTAGATCATACGGTAATTCTATGTTTAACTTCTTCAGAAACCGCCAAAGTGTTCTGCATAGTAGCTGCAGCCTTTTACAATCCCACTAGCAATGGATGAGGGTTCCAATTTCTCCACATCCTTGCATCAGTATTTTTCCCAACCATTTACCTACATATATTTGCTAAGGTGCTGTATTTTAAGGTTTTAACGATAAGGTATTCTGCCAAATACTTAAATTTCCACTGTAAACTTAGGCTTATGGTCAGATTTGAAGCCCTGGTGTGACGTAGTGGTTAAGAGCTCAGCTGCTAACCAGAAAGGTTGGCAGTTTGAATCCACCAGCTGCTCCTTGGAAACCCTCCTGGGCAGTTCTGTCCTGTCCTGTAGGGTTGCTGTGAGTCAGAATCGACTTGACAGCAGCAGGGTTCGTCTGGTTTTTTCGACAGTTGGATTTACTGTGGGCATTGCAAAAGAAGGATTAGACCAGTTCATGCGTTCAGGGAACTATGGTTAAAGCAGTACAATCAACAGAGAACAAGTACATCAAAATTACTGCGCATACCAGATTGCTTGGAACAGACTGGGAGTGTTATAAAAGTTAAAAGACGGCAAGATTAATGGGTGAGAGGGTAGTCAAATTTTTTTGGGAAAGGTGGGCCTTCAGTTAAAGGATATGTGGTATTGGGACAGAGATACAGAGAAGACGGTCTTTTTTTTCCGCACTTTTAATTAGTACTTCATTATTGTAAATAATAATTAGTGAGAATTAATCTTTAAATCTCTTTCTGTAGAACATCAGCACTGGAATGGCCGTAGCTGGAATAATGTTACTTCTGAGAAGTGTTCGAGCGGTAAGTTACAGAATGAAAAAGGCATTATGATAAGCAGCGAACAGTTGATTTATGCCTACCACTTTTTATTTCCAGCAGTATATCATTTTGTTACTTATATTGGAAGCTTTTAAATAGTACTTTAGAATAATGGGCGTATTTTAAGATCTTGGTTTAAAAGTAGCACAGCCACAGGATCTCATGGAAAGTAATTGCAAAACCTGTATTTCCATAATCACTTTTTTTTGTGATTAAAAAGGAATCAGAAAAGGATTTAGCTTGCTAAAATGGTATAATCACTAAATTTGTGTTTCAGACTTTGCAGATGATTTCAAAAGTTTCTGTCGGAGTTGTAGAATTGGATCATAATTGAATTATGTTGCTTAGTACTGAATAGGTTAGGCTTGCAGTTAGTGTATTTTTTGGCCCTTTTAATATTTTAATAATAGACATATTTGGAAATCTGATAATTCAGGATTTAAAAGTATATTTTATATGACTAATTCTTGCTGTGGAATGTAATTTCAGCGTCGTGTAGAGTACTGGCACGGATTGCTTCTGTGCATACTTATTTCCTTCATTTCTTGTCTGCATACTGTTCTGTGTGGTCATTCACTTCACAGCATTAGTCTGCTGTCCATCTTTTCCAGCTATTGCCTTTTCTCCTGAGTCTAGTTTTAGAACTTCTCATCCTCTAAAAAAAATTTTTGTAATGCCTTGAACTCATTTTTAACCCTGTATCTGTTAGGCGCATTCTTATAACACTTCTGTGATTTCGTAAGTCATTCAATATTTTTTAGCATAGGTACATATTTTTTTAGAATGGAACTTTAGTGCTTTTCATTCTGCTTTTTCTTGACCTGATAATCCATATGCTCGTGACGTACTTGTCTGGTGAAGGTTTTAAATTTGTCAAGAGGTTAAATGATCTGATGAACAGTTTAGGTCGGAATAATACTGAGGGGTCATTTTTCTTGTTACTCTTTAAAAAATACGTGACTCAATTATGGATTATTTTAATCTCTGTTATTTTCAGTATATAGTTCAACATTTCACTTCAGTAATATTAAAACCAGAGGCCAGTTATTGTTTATTGCTTTAGTTTTCTTCTCATGGACTTTCCTGTCCTGATACTGTTTATACAGTATTAGGCACGTTACTGATATGTGCAAGTTACTTAATTGACTATTATAAATTTATATTACATGTTACGAAGTTACTCACTTTACACTTTAGTTCCGGTGTAATTTTTTTAGAGTTCCTGGGTTTTGATGATACTAACCAGTGATGAGAAGGACTAACTAAGGACAGACTAACTAAGGACGTAGAAAAGGAGCGTTGGAACATTAGGGGATAAAAATACTCTGTATTATTTTAGGATTTTAGGATAACTTTGGTTGCAAGTAAGGGAAACCCCAGCTAACAGTGGCTGAATTTTCTCATGTCCCAAAAAGTCTGGAGGTAGGGGGCTGCTGCAGTGGGTCCCTGACCTGATGACATAGGGCTTAGGTCTGTATGGGAGACATAGGCATAAAATGGTGATAAGCCCCAGGGTCAGCATCTTGGTGTTAGGTATTGAAGTAAATTCCTCATGTTGACCTTCTTTTTTTTTTAAATTTGCCTCTTTTATAAGATGTTTAAAACAAAAAACAAAAAACCTTGTTGATTAAGGATTTGGATTTATTTTGGGAGTTCCTGAGGGGCCCAGATGGTTAAGTGCTCAACTGCTAGCCGAAAGGTTGGAGGTTTGAACGCACCCAGAGGGACCTTATAAGACAGGCCTGGGGTTCTGCTTCTGAAAGGTCACAGCCTTGACCCTGTGGAGCAGTTCTACTCTGCACACATGGGGTCGCCACGAGTCAGAATTTATTCATCGGCAACTAACTACAGCAATAACAATTTAATTTGATTCAGCTTTGTGTAGTTTTCTTCTGACAATACCAGCATGAATAGATTACGCATTTACGTAATAGGATGGTGACTGTTTAACTAGATTTGTGTGGTGCCAGGCACAGATGCTCATTGTTGTTTGATGAAATGTGTCAGAGTTTGAGGATATAAGCTTTTAGAAGGTAGTACTCTATTTAATGTTCTCTTTATAGTAGCTTGCAATAGTAAAATAGTGAATCATGATTTCTAAACAATAGTCCTATAAAAACTTTTGATTAAATTATATTGAAGTATTAATGTAGAATTATGAAAGAAATGTAAAATTTTTGATGGTTATGTCTTGTTAAATGTTTTGATAACAGCTTGACTTTTTTATTTTAAAATGGAAATAATAAAATGTTATTTTTTCTCCTTGTAAACCAACAGGCATCAAAATTCACAAGTTCTTCAGATATTCCAGTAGAATTTATAAAAAGGAATGTTAAACTACGTGGACGATTACGTCGAATAACCGAAAATGGTTTAGAAATTGAACATGTTCCTATTACTTTACCTATTATATCTTCTTGGAAAAGTAAGTAAGGTGCAAGAATAATAAGATTAAATAGCTGTTGTAGTATTCTTTTATGAGGTATTTTTGATAAAATAGCAAAAAAGGTCATTTAATTTGTGACAATTCTCCATTGGTTGTCTGTGAGAGAAAGTCCAAACTCTTGGTTTAACGTAAAAGGAGCTATTTAATTTGGCTCCAAATTTCCTTTCTTCCTTCCCTGCTGTTTTTATTCACTCATTCAGTCTTTCATTCAGGCATTAACTCGTTCATTCCACAAATACTGAGCCAGTGTTACATTGTAGATTCTAAGCTAGCTGTACAATGCTGAGTGAAACAAGCAAGGCCTCTCTGCCCCTGGGAGCTTACAGTCCAGGTGGAAGATGGACAGCAAACAGATGAAAACTTGTCCTGAGAACTGTGAAGGAAAAGAACAGGGTGCCAGGGTAGAGAACTGTTGAGGGTTGTGGAGAGGGAGAGTCTTTATGGAGTAGTCAGAGGAAGCCTTCCTGAGGAGTTATTTAATCAGAGACCCCAAGAATGAGAAGGGCTAGTTAGAAAGAGTGTGGGTGGGGACGAGCTTGGCCCTTGTGACAAGCTGTTTGAAGGCTCTGGTGGCCAGGGCACAGGGATCAAGGGAATGAGAGGCACAAAATGAAGTTGGAGGAGGTGAGCAGGGCAGATCTTTCCTGTTGCAATTGGTGTTTCTCATAACTTCATGTCAGAGACCTCAGCCACACAGACCTTGCTGTTGCTTACACATGCTCTGGTGTCCCTAGGCACGGTTCTTTGTCCAGAGTGCCCTGGCTGCTGGATTCCTGTGGAATGAACTCCTGTTGGTTCTTCGTCTTCTTTTTTGGTTGAGAATATACACGGCAAAACATACACCAATTTAGCAGTTTCTCTATGTACAAGTTAGTGACATTGATTACATTCTTCGAGTTGTGTAACCATTCCCACTCTCCTTTTCTGAGTTGTTCTTCCCCCATTAACATAAACTTACTGCCCCCTAAGGTTCTAATCTTTTCAATTGCTGTTGTCAATTTGATCCCATATAGACAATTCTTAAAACTACATAATGCTGAAGGCTGACCTTTTTTTACTAGTTACGGTAAACTACTGTTTGGTTTTAAGACGTCTTCGGGGATATTTTTGGTTTAAGGTTTAAAGCATATCTCAGGGCAGTAGTTTCAGGGATTCAGCCAACTTTCATGGCACCAGGAAGTCTGGAGTCGATGAGAATTTGAAATTCTGATCTGCATTTTCCTCCTTTTGATCAGGATTCTTCTGTGGAATCTTTGATCAACATGTTCAGTAATGGCAGCCGGGCACCATCCAGTTCTTCTGGTCTCATGGCAAAGGAGGCAGTTGTTCATGGAGGCAGTTAGCCGCACATTCCATATCCTCCTATTCCTGACTCTCCTTCTCCTCTTGCTCCAGGTAAATAGAGACCATTTGTGCCTTGAGTGGAAGCTTTCAAGCTTTTAAGCCCCCAGGCACTATGCAACGAACTAGGAGGTAGAATAGAAGCAGTAAATACATTATTAGGCCAGTTAACTGGGATATGATGAACCCGTGACCCTAAACCTCCAAACCAAGGAACCAAATTCCATGAGGTGTTGGGTTGCAGGTGAGCAGCCTTAGCGGCTACTGTTTTTGTTGTTGTGGATGTATCTATTATGCAGCTTTTGCCAGTTCAAATTTTTACAGTTGTACAACTTATTGACAGCAATTAAAATAATCGGCTGTGCAACCCTACCCTTAATGTGATTTTTCCATCACCATTAACCCCCGTTTCCTCCTCCCTGCCATCCCTGGTAACCACTAATAAGCTTTGGTCTCTATACATTTGCCTTTTCTTTTTTTTTTTTATATAAGTGAGGTCATACAATATTTGTCTCTTTGTGATTGGCTTATTTCGCTCAACATAATGTCTTCAAGCTCCGTCCATACTGTAACATGTATCAAGACTTCATTTCTGCTACTGGCCGAGTAGTCTCCTGTTCTTTAAGACTCAGCTCAAATGTCAGCCCTTCTGTGAAGTTTTCCTTTACTCCAAGCAGAGTTATCCTTTGTCTTTACTGCAGTTTATACACACCTTGATTATAGTGTTTATTCATCTTTTCCTATAATTACATGTTTAGATAAATATTCCCCACTCAGCTATGAGCTCCTGGTGGGCAGGGACCTTTTCCTATTTATTTTGATATTCACAGTGCCTAGAAAAATACCCGTTAGCCAATACAGACTTGTTGAAATCTGCCGAATGGATCAATTTAGTTCTGTTTAAAAATCATCTTAGTATTATTTTAACTTTATTTTAACTTTATGAAGAAAAAGGGTTCTTTTTATCCCAGATGAATGAATATCACTCTGTTCAACAAGATATAACTGTAAAGGCGTAAAAGTGATCTCCCTCCCAAACATACTTGACATGATTGATTGTTCAAGCAGAACTTCCCAGTTTGAATGAGTGTTGTTCCCTGAAGAGAAATTACCTAGGGTGTTCGTTTGGGGCCACTTGAGCTCCAAGCAGGGTTCACACTTGACAGGTCCCTTAGCTTCTCCGTTGCTGTAATAATTTAAATCTCTCCTGACTCTCTGGAGCTCAGGCAGCAAGGCCAGCATCTCTGGCAGCGCAGGCTGTGCCTTGTACAACTCCAGGGCTGATACTGAAGCGGAATCGGTCGCCTGGAGTCAGGCAGTGGCTCGGTACTGGAATTGGCAGAGGTGCGTGTTTTTAATGGGTTTCATAAATAACAATGTGTTAGTACGTAGAACGGGAGTTTTAGAGCCAATAGGAACCTTTAGAAAGCATTAATTCCCACCTTTCCTTTTCTCCCCCACTTACTAGTGTATATAGAGGTTAAGTGCTAAGACTAGCTAGCTAGTGACTTGTGAAATCAAAGCTAGAAAACGTTTTCTGCCACTTGGTGGAGAACTCCACGTATAGAGATACACAAGTGAAAGAAACAGGTGGACGTATGTGTTACACTTCTCCGTGGGTGTTAACCAGTGCGAATGTCACGACGGCACTAAGAATGCTGTGTATGTGACGGATAGAAATTGCTCCCGTGAAAGATCGTTTTGCATGTAGAGAAGTGAAACCTGTTTCCCTGTAAAGTGGTTCTAGAACTGCAGAGTTGCCACCAAAGCACCGTTTTGGATGATGTAACAAGATGCTAGAGCATAATCTGTTTTTTTCAGCTTTTGTGCATCCCTTTTTTTTGGTAGTAAATATACATGCAACGAAATATTTGCCGTTTCAGCATTTGTCACACACAATTCAGTGACGTCGTGTTCTTTGTTCTTAAGTAGCTATTAATTGAAAGCTCCTAGGTTCCTTTCAAGGAGCCCTGGTGGTGCAGTGGTTAAAGCAGTCAATTGCTAACCAAAAGGTCGGCGGTTCAAAACCACCAGTGGCTCCACAGGAGAAAGATGTGGCAGTCTGCTTCCTTAGAGATTTACGCCTTGGAAACCCTATGGGGTTGCTGTGAGTCGGAATCGACTCGAATGCAGTGGGATATGTTCCCTTCACTGTTTTCACTACCAGATCTATAAAATAGAAATGCACTCTTGACTTTCTTGCAAGGAGGGCTGAGATTCAAGCCCTGGAACGAGGCCGTTCTAACTAGAATGCTTTGCTTCAGACGACTCTGCAGCAGCGTAAAGGCTACGTGGCCTGGTAGTGGAAGGTGCGTTGGCGTGCGGAACAGTGTTTCCAGCTCCGGACCGTGGTTCTCACCATCACACAGGAGGGTTAGAAGATTTCCAAGACTTTAACTCATGCCCTCTTCTGTGACAGCCTCTCCCACGGTTTTATCGGCGGTGTATATGAATGTAGCTTAAGCACTTCGTGAAGTGAATCTGTTGAAACATTTCCCGATATTTACTGAATACCTGTTCTGTCGTTACAATCTCAGCATATAGTAGCAAACAGTGGATGTGAGCCTACAGTTGTCACAAACCTGCTCTCTAGAGGGGTGTTGTCCAAAGCTGCTCACATCCCTGATGGTAAAAAATAATGTTTTTGGCAGTGTGATACCCCTGTTTCATGAAGTTGTCCATTGTCATGAATCCACATATGATACTGTATAAACCTAGGGTACATATCGGTCACTATTGTATTATGTCCTACCTAAAAACCTTCCAAATATTCAGTCATGATTTCCTGCCCATCTCTGTGAAGCAGAAATATAACAGACTTGGCTGTGGTTTGCTTCAGGATCTACCTCATGTCTGTGGATTTTCCCAGGTGCCCATGGTCTTCTCCCTGCTTGGCATGCTCACTCTCCCGAGTCTCCCCCTCCTCTGTTTGTTCTGCAGCACGCAGGTCTACCTTTTTCCACAGAGTGCTCTTGGGATACCCACATGAGCCCATGTTACTGTCCCCTCCCAACCTTCTAGCATAATCTGTCATCCCATCCAGTGTGAACTGGGCTTTTCTTTCAATGTGTGTATAAGACTTTATTGAAGGTCTGGGAAGATGAAGTGATTCCTATCACAGAAATACAAAACCTAAATTAGAACCTGTAGACTTTTAAAAGTAACATTGATTTTTTTTAAATAGCTCTAACATTTTGGAGAAAATACAGGTACAGCTTAACTTATTCAGTAATTTGCCCCTCGAAGAGTTACTGTTAAATTCTTATTGACTGCATTGTGTTTTAAATATTCAGAGGGGAATTTGGTAATTTTAAAGAAACCCAGTGATCTTTTGTCAAGTGAAGAATTAAGATATTAACACCTAAAGTTGATAGTGTTGAATTAGATTCATGGGCTACCCATTTCCAGTTTTTGATCCCTTAACTCATTAGGTAGCAGCAATTCATCTAGTATCTGTTGGATTCTACCTTCATCTAGTTCACGTGTTACCTGTATCACAGAGTTTTTGCTAAAAACATATTCGTCCTACTTACACTTCCTCAAGTGTCCACTGTAGCTTGGTATTTCTGTGCCAACATGAGAAGACCTTTTGATATTTCCCTAACTGAAACCCTTGAATAGATTTCAGGAAGCCCAGGTCCTAAAGAAAATATTTGTTTATTATCAAATAATATTTTAACAAGGTTCTAGTGTACCTTCTTGAATTCAAGTACAGTTTTTTCCCTAGAGAACAGATGAAGTTAACTTCATACTTTCAGCTATGTTAACAAAAACTCACTACATGTTAAATGTATAATTTCTTTTAAAAAGGACATTTTTTTCAGCTGTTATGAGCCTTTTTTTGAAAATTACGAACATTTTAAAAAATAAAATCCTGCAAAAGGTTTGATGGGAAGCCTAGGGGGCAGTGAGTTGAAGATAATGGTGATGGAATAATTTGGAAAAGGATAGAATAGCAGCACAACTGGAAGAATGTAATCAATGTCACTGAATTGTACATGTAGAAACTTTTGAAATGGTGTTAACTTTGGCTATGTATATTTTCACCAAAAAAAAAGTCCTCCAAGGTCGAGAAGGGAGGGTGTTGACGTGTCTTGGGGTTGTTAACCAATGTCATAAAACAATGTGTGTATTGACTGTTTAATGAGAAACTATTCTGTAAACCTTCATCAAAAGTACAATTAAAAAAAAATTAAAATCCTGGTTAAAATTTTATCCATGGTTTGAGTAAAGAAACCTTCTTAATATTATGTTACTTTGAATTATAAATTGATAAAACCCTGTCTGGAAATCAGCTTCACAAAATGTATCAAAAAGTAATAACATTGGTGTAGATCAGTATTTATTGAAATGGGAAGATATCCTCAATAAGTTAAGTAAAAAAGTAGTTTATATAGATCTATTGGTAATAAGAATTCATTTTACTAAAAGATATCTATAGCTCTTTGTGTGTACACATAGAAATAAATCCGGAAGGATTTTTTTAAAAAGGTTGAATTGGTTAAATCTCACATCTTGTTCTGCAAGTTATTAAAATGGGTTTTGTAATTTTACTGCATCAGTCCTACACTTGAATATAGAAATAAGTCAACCTACATGTAGAGAGTCTGGGTATGTATAGATATAACATTATATTCAGCTGTTAGTTTGGACCACATTACTTTGGAATTTGCTTTTGCAACTTAAGCTAAACTCCTTTCTACCTGACCTTTCAGAGGAGCCACGTGGTGCCTTGCTGGTTAAGCTGGCTGGAGTAGAACTCACGCTCGCTGGGAGGGTTTGGTTGCAGAGAGAGCTGAAGCCGTCCCAACTACTGTGGTTCCAGCTTCTTGGAAGGGAGAACTCAGCACTCTTTTGCTACCTGTTAGTGAAGAAGGTAGGTAGTGTGAAGAAATAGCTAGGAATATCTTTATTCTTATTTTTATATTTAAACATTTATTAAAACTGTGAATACATATTGAGACCTCACGAATCTTTTTTTCTGTTTGTTGCTGTTGTCGGGTGCTGTCGAGCTGGTTCTGACTCATAGCAAATGCATCTTAAGTTTAAAAGTGACTTAATAATACAAGATTATATAAAGCATCCCACAGGCCTTACAAAATATTAGCTTCTCTTTTAGGCTGAAGAGTATAATATAGTTACCAAAAAAAGAAAAAAAACACAAAGGAAGTGATTATGAGAATGGTGGAAATAATTGTGATATATTTCAGTGTTTGCCACGTGCCAGACAGTGAGCTAGGCACTGTGGGTGTATTATGTCATTTATCCTTAAAACGACCCTGTGAGATCATTGCTTTTCTTCCCATTTATAGGAGGGACTCCAGGAAGGCCAGTGCGTTGAATAGTCAGGGTAGTCAGTGGGATTCAAGCCCAGCTCTTCCTGGCTCTGGATCCCACACCACATGTCTTTATATTGTTTCTTAGAAGGTGACAGAATTTGCTATAGGCGTATTACGGTAATTTACTTCTGCTGAATTTTACTAATGTGTGAAATTGAATTTTAATTATTCTGATTTTGGTTCAAAGGAATAAACTCAGAATTTTAAAAATAGAGAAAAATTATGATAAACCCTTTAAAACTGTATTTACTAATTTACCTTCATGTGTCGAAAGTTACTACGTTGAAAGGAACAAAAGCTACTTTGTTCCTTTAGAGGATCTTAACAAAATGTCTGCCAGTTTAAGTCTGGAGTGTTCACATTTTAGAATTTAATTAAATTACTTTTCTGAGGAAGCTGTTAAGTTATTAATACTTTTTGGAATTAATTTTATTAGATTGAAATCCCCGAAGAACTGTAGAAATTGCTAAGCAGGCTCTCCTTTACACTGTAAATCAGTGAAAACAGTCTTATTTATTCGGTTTCATTAGGAAGTGTGAGATATTCCATGAGTGAAATTTCTTCAAGAATGAAGAGTCAAGCAAGGACCAGCACAGTTTTTACTTTAATTATCTCAACGGAAGTTTTTAAAAACATGTATTTACATGCCACTGCCCTTATAAACACTGAAATACCCAACCTCATTGATGATTCTGTTTTGCTTTCTTCTGCTTTTTAGTTTGTCTCCTTTGCTCCTGTCATTGTCCCGATATTGTGTGCCCCACCCCCTCCAAGCAACAACCAACAAACCATGAAACCCAAGCCCTGGTGGTGCAGGGGTTAAGCATTCCACTGCTGACCTGCGGTTCAAATCCACCAGTCGCCCCTTGGGAACCCTATGGGACAGTTCTCGTCTGCCCTGTCGGGTTGCTATGCGTCAGAAGACTTGATGGCAGTGGGTTTGGTGTCTTTGCTTCTTTGGGTAAGACCAGTGAGTCTGTGAAGAGTTACAAGAGAGCCGATTAGACTTTGAGCAGAGGTCTCTTCAAGTAATAAAATCTTGGATTTTAGCAATAGCTGTTTTCCACTCTTCGGGACCTTTTTGCTCTAAATTTTTGGCTTTTCTCTGGAGGACTAAAGTTACTGAATGACTGATTTTAAGGTAAAAAAGATGTCAGTCTACTAACGGTTTTATTAATTTATTGGTTTGTGTTATTTTTTTTTAATTTAAGGGTGGATATTTTAATGTGAGCCTGAATGAAGAAATTTTGAGAAGAGGCCTTGGTAAAACCGTTCTTGTTAAAGACCTAGATTATGATTCTAAAATCTACTGGACAATTCACAGAAACTTGCTTAAAGCAGAATTAACAGCCTTAAAAAAAGGAGAAGGAATATGGAAGGAAGAATCTGAAAAAGAAAGTTATTTGGAAAAACTCAAAGGTTCCTGGAGAGAAATATGGAAAAAAGACAGTTATTTTAAAGAAATTGGATCAAATTTCAACTTGAAAAAAGAAAGTTATTATGACAAACTTAGAAGGACTTACAAGACCTGGAAAGAAAACGTGAATAACTACACCTTAATACTGAAGTTCAGAGAACTTTTGAGTCGTGTGTACTTTCGTAGAAAAGAGTGAAATATTTTAAGCCTGGAGGTGACTTACTTTAAAAAGAGCAGAATTTGTAAATATGTGGATATTTTTCATGGAGTTGGAATAGAAATTTCCCCAAATGATCAAAGTAGTAGCAGCCAGTGTAAAATCACCACATAGTTAATAGTAAAGCAAAGAGAAAGGTTTTATTTGGCACATGTTCCATGAGGCAAAAGTGGGAAATGGACGAGCATGCTGCCGGAGCCACGTCTGTCCGCTTCCAGAGAAGGTTACAGAGTCTTCAGTATACATCAACATTACAAATGGGTAAAATCATTAAAAGCTTCAGGCTTTCACAGATTGGCTTAAAAACTGCCAAATCACTGTGATTCTACGTTTTGAATTGTCTTTCTGAATGATCATTGGTCCAGGTTTTAGTGCTGATAGCCAGAGTCTTCAGTGGTGCAGCAACTCCTACTACTTACTAAATGCTGATAGGAAAAGATAAGAGTAGGAAACGTGGGTCTTTTATGCTCCATTTTAAAGATTGGTTTATGCACCAGGTTCCCTAAAAGCTGTTTTCCAAGATTGTCCCAACTGAGGTGTCCTTGTGAGTCCTTGTTGTTCCAGCAGGGTCACATTCTTTATACTCAAGGACCAGGCAGTAATGGCCCCAGTTTTAACTCCCAAGTCAGTAGTCTAACAGTGTTTAAATATTACCAAGGTGATTAGTATAAACGACATATCAGAATTAAATTGTGATTCATGTAAATTTTATATGCATTTAAGAAAAATAAAAACTGCCAGTTGAAGGTTCCAGTACGGAGTGTAAATGTTTGCAGAGCTTAACTGCTGTGGTATTTGTGTCATTTTGGGCAGCCGTATTTAATTTTTGTTGAAAGAGAATTTTTAGTTTCCCAGTTCTATCAACTTTATAATAAAGGGACTCTTTATTCTTCATGTTTGAGACTACGTCTTCTCTCCCAACTACTTCCTATCTGCTGGTGATTTGGGGACTGTGTTACAGAAGGTCACTTAGACCCTTACTAGTAATAAAGAATGGCTGATTTCTACCTGTTGTTACCAAAAAGAAAAAGCAACGGGGGACACGGAAATGTTTGTGTAGTATGAAGTTACTGACTCCACTATCACTGCAGGTTTACATGTATACATACGATTGTAATTTTTTTGTATATGGAAGAAAAATAAATAATGTATTTTTAGTTTATTCTTAAAAATAAGATCATTGAAGTATAGCTTGTTTTAGGAATCTTTGGATTAGTGGGAAATACTTATTTTTTAAAAAATTCTTCTTTTACGTAATCCTGTCACATAAATAGACATTGAGCAGTTTGTTAACTGAGTGAATGAAGCCTCTGATTTGTTTTTGTTTTCCAATTGTTTGCTTCTATTATATAAGAATACAATTTGGTAAATTCACTTACTAGTTCTGTTGATTGTTTTGGAGGTTCCTTGAGATTGTAGACAGTCATATCAGAAAATACGGGCAGTTTTACGTCTTTCTGATCTTCGTGCTTTTTTTTTTTTCCTTGCCGTGTGCAGTCCAGTATAATGTAGAGCAAGCAGATGTAATGAAAGTAAGTATCTAGCCTTGGTCCCTTGGGGAAAATGTTCAGTATTTCATCATCAAGTGTGATGTTAACTCTGAATATGTCCTTTGTCAGGTTGATGAGTTCCCTTCTATTCCTAGTTTGCTGAAGGTTTTGTTTTGATTTCCTTTTTCAATCATGAATGGTGTTGAATTTTGGCAAATGCTTTTTCCACCTCTATTGAAATGATCATGTGATTTTCCTCCTTTGTTAATACAGTGAATTACATTAGTTGATATTTGAGTGTTAAATCAATCTTGCATTGCTAGCATAAATCTCCCTTGGTCATGATACATTAGCCTTTTTTTATACTATTGAATTTGATTTGGTAATATTTTGTTAAGGATTTTTGTGTCTATATTTACGAGGGATATTCACTTGTGATTTTTTCTTCTTTTTTTTTTTTTTAATAGTCTTTTTCCGGTTTTAGTATTAGGGTTATTCCAGCCTTATAAAATAAGTTGATCTTATGACCCTTTCCTCTATTTTCTGAAAAAGTTTGTGAAAATTTGTGTTGTTTCTTTTTTAAATGTTTGATAGAATTCACCACTGAGGCCATCTAGACCTGGAATTTACTTTTGGCATGGTTTTTAATGTTTTCAGTTTACATAATAGATAAAGGACTATTCCAGTTTTCTGTTTCTTCTTGTGTCAGTTTTGGTCAGTTGTATTTATCAAGAAACTTGTCCATTTCATCTAAATTATCAAATTTATTGGCATACAGTTATTCATAATATTTTATTATTGTTCTTTTAATATTTGTCAGATCCACCCCTTTTTCATTCCTACCATAGATGATTTTGTATTCTCTCCCTTCTTTGTTTTTCTTTGATCCGTCAAGCCAGAAGTTTGTCAATTTTGTTTATCTTTTCAAAAGAACCAGTGCTTGGCTTTGTTTCTCTACTGTCCACCTGTTTTTTATTTTGTTGATTTCTGCTCTTATGTTTACTGTTTTCTTCCTTTGACTTAGTTTGTGATTACTTTGCTCTACTTTTTCTTGGTTCTTAATGTGGAGCCTTAGAACATTGATATTAGACTTTTCTTTTTTTCTAACATAGCTGTTAAGCTGTTAGTTTTCTTTAAACATTGCTTTAGCTGCATCCTATAGATTTGTGTATGTTGTGTTTTCATTACCATTCAGTTCAAAATGTTTTCTAATTTTCCATGTGATTTCATATTTGACCCATGAATTATTTAATAGTGTATTAATTTCCAAATAGTTTTTTTAGGTATCTTGTTATTGATTTCTAATTTAATTGAACTGCTTTGTTCCCCAATTTCTTGTTATGTGAGATAGTATCTTTATTTTTAAAACCACTTTGAGTTGGTTTGAAGATTTGACATAAACACATACTTGCAGCTAAAATCATCCTTACAGTACAAGCTCATTTCATATGGTCAGCAATAATCCACTAATACCCAGGCCCTCTTACTTTTTGAATATATTTGTCTCAAACAAACTTAGTTCTTCTAACTTGATTTCTAACGGATTGGGGTTTTTTTTTGTTTGTGTTTTTTTTCCTCTTTTAATCTGTTTTTTAAAAATTCATATTTCCTTTTTGGGTTTTATTAATTTTTTTTATTTTCCAATCATATATATTAAATGTTGTTAGCAACACCAGCCTTATCATAATAAATGATGAGCAAAACTTGGAAGAAGAATGAAAACTATGCCTATAAATATGACCAACGCTATCATCATTTGGCTGCTGAAAGCACATTCCAGCAGTATTCAGAGAGGGAAAATGTCTCCTTACTTTCTGCTTTCTGTTTATTGTCCTGATATTTCTGTTGATTCCATTCATAAGGCAGGTGTCCAAATGCTGGCTTTTCTCTGGCACATTTGGCCATAGTTACTACTCCATGAGGAATCTCTAGGGGCTCCCCATCACTGTCCCTAGCTAGGGAAATCCTTACCTTGTTTCTCTTCCCACCTCCTTAACTCCCAAGGCAGTCAAGTCCACAACCTCTTGCTGCCAGATCCCTACCATCTAGGATAGCAAGTGCACACAGGAGTTTGGTTGTGGAATGGGGCTGGGCTTAATCACTCCATTTACCATAAGATAACGCGCCTTCCACGGTTGTTTGCCAACTTCTCCCTCCCTTACAAGGTATTTTCATGAGTGCTCTATGCTAATTTTTTTTACAGCAACATGTAAAAACAATTGGCATAGCGATTATGAAAGTATCTTGTGGGGGGAGGGAGCAGTTGGCAAACAATGTGTGCGTTACTGGAGTAAAAATATGGTCATCATGGGAGAGGGAGGATTATCAAGTCTGCTTAAGTGCTGCCAGTTTGCATCATGCCGGTGCAACTTACAGGAAACTCATGTTCTTCAGCTAAGTGACACTAATGTAGGCTATCCTCCAGGCACTTGATCTTTGCTGTTTCTATCATGCCCCTTTCTGTTTTCGCAGGAAAACGAGGTCCAGTGACGTAGCAGATTTCAGAAAAGAGACAATCACCATCGCCCAACTTAGTGGGGACAGGATACACGGCACCCTCAGTCTTGTAGAAAGGGGAGTGAAGTACAACTGTCACATCTTCCTTCTCCCCCATGTGAAGGCATTGTTGCTTCACAAACTTTTAACTTTCTGACTCCCGCTTACTCCCACTCCTCTTATATCTCTTGGTCATAAAACCTTCCAAATCAGCTTGACCTTTCCCACCACTGGGAAAGCCTAGTTGGGGGAGGGGGGGGTCTCCTGCCGGAAATGCCATGTTTTTAAAACGTGTTTCTGAGGAAAATCGGGCATGGCTTCCACAGTGACGCTCTCTGTGTTGTTCCTCCCTCTCTGTCTGTAATTCCCTGAGTTCACCAAACATCCCAGTCAGTACCTCATGCCAACCTGGTACACTTGCAAAACGTGCCTTAGGAGAATTAACTATCTGGCAGGCAGATAATGTTGTGCCAAGAGTTTTATCGTCTGCATTTATCCAGCATTATTTGGTTGCTCATCAAGATGAGGTCTGCAGCTTTGAGATACGGGTCACTCGCCGGGATAACGTAACTTAATCTGCTGTGAACAAAAAAAAAAAAAAAAAACCAAACATTGCCACTGAGTCAATTATGACTCATAGTGATCCTATGGGACAGAGTCGAACTGCCCCATAGGGTTTCCAAGAAGCAGCTGTTGGATTCGAACTGCCAACCTTTTGGTTAGCAGCCGAGCTTTTAGACGCTGCGCCACCGGGGCTCTTATCTGCTGTAGAGTGGTATATTGCTGGCACAGTCTGTCCCAAATCCAATGGTTGTATATGCTAGTATTACGGATTGAATTGTGTCCCCCAAAAATATGTGTTGTCAATCCTAACTCCTATGCCTGGTTTTTGTTATGTTAATGAAGCAGTGTTAGTGTAGAGTGTGTCCTAAATCAATCTCTTTTTGAGATATAAAGACATTAAACAAGCAAGTGAGCCAACGGGGGGAAGAGTGATGCCGCACCATGTGAAGATCGCCCAGGAGCAGAAGCTCAAGGAGACAAGGACCTTCCTCCAGAGCCAGCAGAGAGAAGAAGCCTTCCCTTAGAGCCAGTGCCCTGAATTCGGACCTCTAGCCTCATAAATTTCGAGAAAATAAATTTCTGTTTGTTAAAGCTGCCCACTTGTGGTATTTCTGTCATAGCAGCACTAAGAAACTAAGACAGCTTAGACAACTGTGATCTTTATGAAGAGGCTAGATGGTTCAGGAAGCCAGCAGCAGCGTTTCCAAGTTCAGGGCTCCAGCAGAATCCTTCCTGCTCGTCCAGCACGGAAAGGGACGGCAGATCCACTAGGGGACGGCGGCTGCTGGGCTAACTGGGCAGGAAACTGTTTCCAGGCTCTGCGGTTAGGAGGGTCTCTAATACCACTACTAAGGCAGCTAGTTCAGTGAAGGTGAATCATGGGGAGAGTAACGCAAATTTACAAAAAGTAAAAAAAAGGAGTAAAAGTTACAATGGTTTAACAACTGCACTGAGTAGGATCACAATAGAGGGCCCCAGACGGGGAGAAAAATGTAGAACAAAAAATCAAATCAATAAAAACAGACCAGACTTCCTGGCCTGATAGAGACTGGAGGAACCCCCATGATTGTAGCCCTAAGACACCTCTCTGACTTGGGACTGCAGCCATTCCTGGAAACCACCTTCCAGTCAAGCAATAGACACACGCCTATAAAACAACACCCGAAAACAACGTGCTCTGTAGAACAAACAATTTTATGAGACCAAAAGGGCACATTTGCCCAAAAGTAAAGATAAGAAGGCAGGAAGGAGTAGGAAAACCAGACTGTAGGGCATGGGGAACCCAGGGCGGAAATGGGGAGAGTGCTGACCGTGTGGGGGTTGCACCCAACGTCTGAAACACTTTACATACAATTTGTTGAATGGGAAACTAATTTTAAAAAATCGTTAAAACAAGTTTAATAGTAAAAAAGTCTAAAAAAATGAACCAATTATTTTATTTCAAGATGGCCACTCGAGCTCATTTAACTCCCATCCCTCCTCTTAAAATTGCGTTGAAATAATAAATATTAAAATAGAAAAAAATGATGTTAATGATGGAAAACGGGAAGATGCCATTACTTAGCTAGAAATTTTGAAGTTTTGCAAACTCTGATGAAGTGACATTGCATTGAGATACTGATCATTCTAGGGCTCTGCACAGGGAAGAAGGCAGGGTTTGTTTAGGAAATAAGTAGGTGGGATTAGCCAATAAAGTTCTTAAAAGTCCATCCTCTGGCTTGGTGTCTGAGTGACGTGCATGCCTTTTGGTCAGGTCCAGAGGTCACTCTTCATGACCTGGAAGCTAAGGTCAAATGTCAATGCACCCAATATACAATGTGGAGGGAAAATAGGATGTCACTGGTTAGTAGCATTATGTCTTCTGCTGAACAGAGCTGTGATGACTCCCGGCCCTGGAGTATGTGGGTTTCTTGATGGGCCCATCTGGGTGCCCCAGCTCCGTTCTCTGGAAGATGGCCCTTATCTCTGTGACCACTTCTAAAGTAGGCAGCGGGGAGGATCCACCTTAAGAGCTGGGAAACTTCAGAAGCCCCTTCCTGTTGCTGTGGGTTGAGAAGCCTGAGAATGGCCACAGCTTGAGCAATCGGGCCTTTCCCCCACCCCGAGATTTAATCCTTCAAACTCCTTAAATCTGGATATGAGACTAGGATTTTCTTTGTAATAGGCTGTGCATATTCCTGTAGCCCTCAGCAAACACCTCCATTGTGGTCTCTGACCCAGAGGAATGTGTAAGTGTACCCGAGTAGCTTCTTGTGTGCCAATGAATTGATTCTGACTCATAGTGACCTGGTAGGACAGAGTAGAACTGCCCCACAGGGTTTCCAAGGTGTAAATCCTTATGGAAGCAGACTGCCACATCTTTCACCCATGGAGCTGCTGGCGGGTTTGAACCACCAACCTTTCAATTTACAGCCAAACAATCACTATGCCATCCGGGCTCTTTCCTGGGTAGCTAGCCAGTCCCAATCTTAAAACCTATGAAACCCTGTACAGCTTTGAGATCTGCTCATTACTGGGCAGGACGCGTGTGCAAGGTGTCCTGCTGACTGTACTTGCTTCTGTTCTGAGCACCACTGCTTTGCTTTTTTCATTTTTATGGGACACAATCAGAGCAGTGTTTTTCAAGCTGCAAGTTGTGACCTATTAGTGAGATGTGAAATCAATTTAATGGGCCACATAAAGCAATCAAATAAAACCAAACCTCCTGCCCATAGGGTTTCCAAGGAGAGGCTGGTGGATTCAAACTGCCGACCTTCCGGTTTCCAGCCAAGCTCTTAATCACTGAGCCACAAGGGCTCCCAATAAAATAAAAAAAATAAGGAACAGAAGAGATTAGAATAGAATATATCAATGTTCATTGCACATAGCAAAGAAATATTGTTTTGTTCTTTTTGTCTGTTATAAATACAGATGACTGTGTGTATTAGCTTGCAATGCAAACTGATCATATTATGGGTTATGTCATCACATAGAAGGTCTTAACCTTCTAACACACTCTTTCGAAGACCCTGATGAATAGGTTTCTGTAAGTTAGGACAATGAGTAATTCAGACGGAAATGAAGTTTTTAAAATTGAGGTATTGGGATCATTACTTCTATTTTCTGCTTTGCTTTGCTTATCAAAACACAGCTTGTGGATGGTCCTTTATCTCTGTGTAACTAGCAATGAGGTACAGGAGGTTTGGTGGGTCAGTGGTTAAAGCACTCAGCTGCTATCCGAAAGGTCAGCAGTTCAAACCCATCAGCTGCTCCTCCAGGGAAAGATTTGGTGGTCTGCTTCCATAAAGACCCCATGGGGTAGTTCTACCCTGTCCTGTAGGGTCACTGTGAGTCAGAATCAACCCAGTGGCAAAGGGTTGCAATGAAATTGAGTAATTAGCGCCCCTTATATTCTTCCACGACACAATGCAAGTAATCTGTTTTAGCCCTTGTCACACCATATTGTAATTATTTACTTACCTATCTTCCCTGTCTTCTGACCAAGGTATAGTGAGTCCTGTAATTCAAACCATGCCTTAGTAAATTTTGGATCATTCCAGCTCTCTTCACAGCATCTAGCCCAGTTTCTTGCTCACATTGGGAACTCTATAAGTATTTGTTAAAAAAAAAAACAAAGAATGAATGAAGTGGACCCTAAAGTATTGCATTCTCATTTTGACCAGAACTTACGTTTCCAGCCTAATGTCGCCCCGTACCTCCTGTGATCCTACACCATGAAGATGTAAATTGCCTGAAATGGTCTGAAGGAACATTTTTAAACTTGTCAAGTTTAAAAGTGACACTTACTCACCCGACTGAGTCCAGTACAGCTAGATGGTGCCCGGCTACCACCACTGACTGCTCTGACCAGGATCACAACAGAGGGTTCTGGACAGAGCTGGAGAAGGATGG
>NW_004443998.1:4664529-4770335 GCF_000243295.1 Trichechus manatus latirostris
TGTCATAAAATAACATGTGTACTTCTGTTTCATGAGAAACTATTTGTTCTGTAAGCCTTCACCTGAAGTACAATAAAAAATAAATAAAAAAAATAAAAGTGACACTTACTTTGGAAAAATCAAGCCCCCTAAATACAGATTTGGTTTAAATACATAAATAAATGAAACAAAACCTAATAGTTTTTAAGATACAGTTCTTCCTTTTATTATGTGAAAAAATCTAACAACCATTTGTTTTCTGGTTAAAATAAAAACAAGACAGGTTAGTAATAGTGCTCCCCCCACCCCCACACCATTGGAGCACCAAACAGTAGGGGAATAGAAGAGTTTCCTTACGGTGTGAATTGCCTTTCCCCCCAGAAACCTTTGGAGGATTTAGAATTTGCACCCTTGCTCTCTCATTGGTTTCTTTCTTCACTTTCTCTCCACATCACAGTTTGCTCAGGGCTGCCTGAACTTTTGCTCTGTCTCTGTAAGAATGGCTGCTTCATTAGATGACTGGTCGCTAACTGGACGTGTAGTAAAAACAAGTTTTTCTTCTAGTATATTGTGGGATTCTGCAGGAAAGTTTAGTGGTGGTGTTGCGGGGAGGGGGGGAACCCAGGATATTCTATCACGGAAATGTGTAGTCTTGCAATTTCAATATTATTTCCTAGGCTGAAGAAAGTACTATCCAGGGCCAGCAGGCTCTGATTGTCTTGAAAGTTGCAGCTATCAGCTCTGTGGGAGGTCTTTCTGGAAACAAAAGACACAACCCAGAGTGGTGAAGCTCTTAGGAGAAAGGAGAATGGCTCTGTCCCTCGGGAACACTATTGTTTCCTCTAAAATACTTCATAGGCCACCACCACCTCTACCCCCACCGACACACACAGCAGAAGAAGAAACAATGAAACAAGATAGGGAAAAATGGAAAAAATAGGAACGTTTTAATCAGCATGCTTTCTCCTTTTTCAAAAGTAGATACTCTCTACTGGAAACATCCTAGTTGAGAAATTCAGCAGAAGTCTAACTGGGGTATAAAAAAAGTCTTAGTTGAAGAACTTAACCTAGGCAGGCAGAACCCTGCAACATTCACAGGAGGAAGTGTTTGCCAAGGTATTAAAGTAGGGAGCCTAGATTTTAGTACCTGGTATTTACTCCAGATTTATTCCTGAGCTTGACAGATTCTGTAGCCTACGTTGTCTTATTCGTAAGATGAAAAGTGCATTTGTTTGTAATATTTTTTGACACCTCTTACAAAAGGGGAAACTAACTATATAGGCTTGTTACAGAAAAAAAAAAAATATGAATAGCCTATTTAGAAGTGGATCATTTAAAAATGTTATAAGGACTGTTGTTACAACGTTTGTTGTTAAGGACTAAAGGATCTGAGTTAGCATTAACAGATTCTTTTCCTCTGTACACAATCCATGTAGACTTTGTTAGCATTTAAAAGCGTTAAATAGGTTGCCAAAAATACTGGTAAAAAAACAATTGACATTTTTGAGAGCTCATTTGTGCCAGACATTTTGCTAAGTTCTCATTGAATGCATTGGTCTCATTAAATGTAGTTCTTTTCCAAGCATGCATTTCTTTTATTAACCAAGATCATAGCACTGCAAAAATGTGTTAATTTATGAATTCAAGTATTTTAGCTGACCCCCTCAGCCCCCCCCCACCTTCCTGGGTAGATGAAAGGAAATTGTCAAAATATTAATTGTTGAAACTGAGTGACTAATATACAGGGCTTCATTCTACTTTCGTGCATGCATGAAAATTTCCAGGATAGAAAGTAAAAAACACAAAACATAAAATAAAGCAACTCTTCTTGAGATCGGCTATGTTCCTTTCTCCCTGTCTCCGCCTCAGCTGGCCACATATGGGGGCACGTGCCACCCCAGCTGGGGAAGGAACCCTTGGTGGTACTTCTGCTTGTCCACTCCCAGTCCTTCCTGATATGAATATTCCATGGACTGCCAGAAAAGCAAACAAATCTGTCTTGGAAGAAGTACAGCCAGCATACTCCTTAGAAGCGAGGATGGCGAGACTTCATCTCACATACTTTGGACATGTTATCAGGAGGGACCAGTCCCTGGAGAAGGACATCATGGTTGGTTTAGTAGAGGGTCAGTGAAAAAGAGGAAGACCCTCAACGAGATAGGTTGCACAGTGGCTGCCACAATGGGCTCAAACATAGCAGTGATTGTGAGCATGGCACAGAACCGGGCAGTGTTTTGTTCTGTTGTACGTGGGGTCACTACGAGTCGAAACCGACTCGACGGCACCTAACAGCAACAACAAGTCCTTCCTGATGGACTCAGAAACTTTCTCTTCTGGCCTCATTTTTTTAGTCTCTGTCATACATATATGAATCTGTATGAAGGTGTTCATGTCTTTGTTTTGTGGCTGAGTCAGGAGGGGGCAATATAGGGGACGCCGGCTCGTTTTGCCTGCCAGAATCCCTTGCCATCTTCATGTAGTTAGAGCAGCCCCCTTTCTATGGGGAGCAGATACTTCCCAACTCTAGGTACGGCTGCAGGGTGGGGCTACTGCTCGCAGTACCCCACTTCCACGGCCATCGAGGTGGCTGTACGATCAGGGTCTGGCCTCACCTACTCTGCTCGTCCTGACTACAATAACTGACCCATGGATGGACACATGGCCTGAGCCAAGTTAGAGTCGTTTCCTACAATCTTACTTACAGATGGTAAAAGCAAGGATGGCACAGGACTGGCAGTGTTTCGTGTTGTACATGGGGTCGCTATGAGTCTGAACTGACTTGAAGGCACCTAACAACAGCAACAGCAGCAGCAGCAAGAAGACCTCTCTTTCCCCTGGGATCCCTAGTTGAGCTAGCTGATAGAAGCTGGGAGCTCTCCCTGGTTATGCTCTCTCTAGCCCCACAAGCCTGTAGAAAAAGAATCCATTGCTGTCGAGTCAATTCCAACTCATAGCAACCCTATAGGACAGAGTAGAACTGCCCCATAGAGTTCCCAAGGAGTGCCTGGTGGATTTGAACCACCAACCTTTTGTTTAGCAGCCATAGCTCTTAACCACTACACCACCAGGGTTTCCACCAGCCTGTAGAGGAAGCTCATATGTAATAGAGAATAAAATCAAAACACTGAGAAAAGCAGAGAGAGAAAGAGTAGGAGCAGAAGTGAGTGTAAGAGAGAAATGATGACTTTCAGAGGTGCTGGATCCAGCCATTCCTGATGCCCTTTTCCTTTCCCCATCTTAAGGTGGGGAGTCAATACAATTGCTTCTTTCCTCAATCTGGAGTTGGGATTTTGTCACCGTATCGGAAGCAGTCTTGATCAATACAGGGAGTGGCGCTATAAGGACAGGAGCCTACTCTCCACTTCAGGAGTGCTACCTGTAGTCCAGGTAAGCCTTCCCATCTGGAGCAGTGTCTGGTACATGACAAGTACTCAAGAAATGTGTGTGGAAAGAGGGTTGACTCCTCCTTGATATGCTCTTTGGTCATGATTCTCTTGACTCCTTATGCGTTGATTAAAATAGGGATGATACCTCCTTCACTCTTGTGCTTCATGGATGTAATTTAGAGATTATTGCTGGTTAAAATCTGAGCATCTTAAAAATGGCTATTTTTGCAGCTGAAAGCACCATTTTTTGCACATCTAGAAAACTCTACGTCCAACACACAGATTCCTAGTGCAGTTTTCCAAGCGTCCCCTCTGATACGCAGCACAGCAGGCCCACCACCAGGCACATCAATCATACCACTGTGTATGAGGCCCCTCTTACAGGCTTCTCTGTGATCCTGGTGTCAGCCCACATCCGCATCAAGGCAGAGGTGATATGTAGAATTCTGGCAGCTATTTAGAGGGGAGGCCAGGCGGTGATGTGCCAGTACAATTAATGAGCGTAATCGCTCAGGAAGGGAAGAGCATGGGGGCTGGGAGGGATGTTTTTCACCAGTCAATGGCATTTAAGAAAACTCAGTGCTTTCCCAGCCCCTTTACTGCTGGGAGGAGGGTAAGCCAGAGGCCACTGTAAAGTGTCTTTTGTGGTTTACCGTGAGGATGGAGGTCCCTGTGCCTGAGGAGGCAGGAGGATTCCACCCCAGACTTTTCAGCGGGGCTCATTTCAACTTTGAATTAAGCTCCCAGCAGGAGTCCCTTATACTTAGAAGGTGGTAAATCTTTCCTAGAAGATTATAGTTTATGTGACCAAGAGCCCAGCTGGAGAAGATACTTGGCTACCATATAGGACTTTGTTTTACCTGCCCCCCAAAGGTGTTAACCTAGAGCCTTTTTTCACCGATGCCCCTGGAGCCAGTGGATGGAAGGGGGCATTATTTGTTTTGTTTTTCTGTTGCCTTCTTGGTAACCCTGGAAGGGTCTGTGTAAGCTGGGGAGGCTGTTTAGGACCACTGTCTAATCCCTTTGTTATTATTCCCTCGGATTGTCACAAGCAGCGAGAAGAGTTCTGTCCTGCTTCCAAAAACTTAGCAATGTTTGGAAACAGCAGTGTTTTCCTGTTTTCAGTCGGTGGTTTCTCTCTGATTAATGTTGTTTAAAAAAAGACTTGGAAGGAAAAACTGTGTTAAAAGACTATGGCTATATACACTTGTCCTAAATATTTCAGAACACGCTACACACCAACTTCAGAACGGTTAGCTTTGGGGAGGAAGGGGGAAAGAACCAGGAAATGGGCTTTGAGCGGTATCTGTAAAGCTTTGTTTAGGAAGGGAGTTAGCAAGGGTATTATATGGCTGTGTGCTTGGGTTTTGGTAGGTTTGCAATACTGCATAATTAAAAAAACGTAAAAGTTCACAAAATTATGGAAATAGATTAAAACTAGCAAAATAATAATAATAAAAAAAGCCCAGCAAGCAAGTGCTCTTGTTTTGAACTTTGCGTCTGAGCTTATTTCACCGTGCCCGTCTGCGTTTTTTCAGATAGGAGAAAGACAAACACGAGGTTGTGGGGGGCGGTGACACCTTGGCTGAGCGAGGGGTTATCTTGGTATCAATTTTTGGGCCTTTCTATTTACCATAGAGATTACAAGCAAACAAACCTTCCAAAAGTGCGTGTCTGCAAAGTAAAAGGCAATTTGGGGGCAGATGAGTTATCTGTTTAATTTCTTGTAAATTGGGATTTGCGCGTGGGCATGGACAAAAAGGAAATTTAGGGAGGTTTCTTCGTATGGAGCCAAAGCATCTTACATATTTTTTTCCATGATTTCTTCCTAGAACCCTGGCGTGAAGAAACCTAAGTGTGTATTCTGGTGACTTTTTTCTTTCTCTCTGAGAGGCTAGGATTGCTTTCAGGATAAAGTTTCTTCTTGCCCATGGTGCTTTGCTGTGACATTGTAATTGCCTCTGTTGAACTGAATAATACAAATGGATTGTTTCTATGGTATCGGCTAAGTGGGATGAAAAGGTGAAACCCTAGATCTTGCGCTGAGAGGTCACGGTGCTACCACCCCCCATACTAACTGTCTGTCAAAGTGGACGCGCAGCCGAGGCCCTCTTCCAGCGCAGGCACTGATTTGTAACTTCTTATGCAAATGCATGTAAAAAAAAGAAATGACTTTGGTTTATGTTGTTGCTAAGCCTAGAAAATCCCTGCCAACCCCACGCTGCCGGCTTTTCTAGTCCCTTCTTATTGGAGGAGAATTTTAAACTGAAGGTGAGTGAGAAGCAGCGTCTGGGAGAGTCCCTCCCAGCCGGGCTTTGAACCAACAATAGGGCAGGTTGAATGAAGGCTGATAAATGCAAATCCTGGAACACCAAAGCCGGATCACACCGCCGCTGCCTCGGCCAGCGGCTGTCTGCGTCCCTGCCTCCATCCCAAGCTGGGCACCCCCATCAGGGCGCTTCCTAGCTTTCATCGTTTCCTGCACGTTTGAACGCCCGTGTGCACGTTTTCCTCCGCCACGACCGTGCTCTCACTGCAGGCGGGCTGTTTGAAACCGCCAGCAACTAAACTAATCTGATTGAGTAACTGGCTTGTTAAGGCTTAGGAGTAGCACTGAAACAAGAGAGCCTGTGGGGGAAACAAAAGCAGAGTGTTACCTGCACCTCTTTTTCCTCAGCCTTAGCTGCGCTTTCCTCAAGGCAGAATTCCTCGAAGAGTATTACCTTATAACAGCGTTATAACTACTTTTTGAAGTGGTAAAAAAAAAAAAAAAAAAAGCAAGAGACAGAATTCGCATGGGCGGTTTGAAATTTTGTTTTAGATGTAGTTCTGCTGCTTTTTACTTTGGTGCAAGCTGCACACAGTTCCACTCCCTGCGCCCTTCACCTCCCACTTAGGGTCGCCAAACCCCTTGACCGTCCCACCACCGAGGTTCTCGGGACCACCAGCCCAAATTGGGTATCAAGGGGGGTGACTTGAGTTTGGGAACCTTTTGAGACTTGCAGGGAGGGAAATAGGACTTCACTCCCAGTGCTCCTGGCCTTGCCTGCCGGGAGCCCCGCGGGGGGTGGGCAAGGGGCCCAGACCCCGCCCCCGGGCCGGCACCCTGCCCGCAGGGCCCGTGCAGGCGGCGGGCGCTCCAGTCCAGTGTCCCCAGCTCCAGTTCCTGATTTCCCCGGGAGCTGCGGGGCTGGCGGAGGCGGCTCCAGGGCGAGCGTGAGGATTTGAATGAGAAAGCAGGTTGTCGCGGCGGCACACAGCGCTTCCCAGCCCGTTTTAGGGTTGCTTCTGGCTGGTGGGGAGAAGTGTCCTTCTGGGGGGCTTCTCTGCCCCTCGACACGGTTTTGGAGTTGGGGTTACGGTTGGGGCGACAGCACTTTGGAGGCTGCTCCTGTGCCAAGGACTCAGAGAGGTCCTCCTCTGCCGGACTCCAAAGCTGAGGAGGTCAGTGCTTTTGGGGCAGCGAGGCGGGTGGGGGCGGGAAAGACGGGGTTGTGCAGGAACTGCAGGCGGGCACACCGGGTGGCCTGGGGAGCAGTGAGCAGGTGGATCCGCGTTCCTCTCTCGGCACTCCCAGGCTGGCAAGCTCCACTCGGGGCTGTGAGTGTCGGTGCGTGTAGGGAGTACCCCCAGACCCCGTGAGGGGAACTGGGCCACTTGGGGTCCCCTAATTCAGAAGGATGTGGGTGTGTGTGCCCGCGCCTGGACCGAACGCCGGGGTCCGCTGTGCCGGCAGGTGGGGCTTCGCCCCGTGGCTAGTGAAAAGAAGTTGCAGGTTGCGGGGTCCTCGGACCCCCTCTCGCTGGGAGCGCAGGTCTGCTTTTCCCAGCAAGTGGAGTCCCACGGCTCTTCCTGCGCGCGGTGACCCCCCTCAGGACTCTGTGTGGGAGAGGGCCGGGTGTGCGCAGCGCGAGGAGGCTTCGCTCCATTGCTCTTTCCCGGGATAACGAGGCGCACCCGAGCAGTGCAAACCCCGGCCGCGCTTTGCGCCTGCGCGGGGTTGCCGTGGCGACGGCGCCGCGGCCGAGACGCCGCCCCGCGCCCCGGAGCCCAGTGCCCGGCGGCGCTCCGGTGGCGCCCGCGGTTCTCCTCCGAACTTTCTCTTGTGTATAACCCGGAGTCTATTTAGGGTCTTATTTTGACATGAGGTGTTTAGCCTTAAAACCGTAGGCCCTAAAGTTGAAAAAGAAGAAAAATGCCCGTTCTCCCCTGCACCCCGCGTTTACCATTTTGGTCCCAGTCGGAAGAAAATGGTGAGACATTGCTGATTGGAGCAGTAATGGACATTCCCTTCCTCCCCCTCCCCCCAGGAAAGTGTAGGCAAATAAAAACATTTACTTCCTGGTAGCAGTTTTTAAAAATTCAGTCAGGTGAGATTGTTCAAGAGCGCTGGGGACAGACCTTGCCTCCTTTCTCCAGGTGCAGAACAAGGTCTGTCCAGGTGTGGAATCCCGCAGCACCTATGTCCTCCTTGCGGGACGTTTATGACAGCTGGATGCTCTCCAAAGCGGGTCAGCGTGGCCCCGAGTAAAAATCAATTAGAAGAAACAAAGGCTTTCCCAGAAGGGGTGATTGTTTTTCCAGTTGCCCCTGCGTTTTGGTCACTTCTGGGGTTAATCTTCTGCAGGAAATGTTACAGCAGCCTCAACACAAACTAGTCCGTTTTCTCAAGCCTTCTGTTAAGAGGATCGTTGTTATTTTCTCAAAATAGTGACTCTTGACCGCCTCCTCTTCCCTTTCAAATCCCATTTGTTTGCACACAGGCTAGCATTTGGTAAGGGCACACATCTTAAGGGGTATGTAGAAGGATCTGTAGCTTCTTTCTGCTCATTTTCCTTAGGCGACATCTGTATTTGCCAGCATGATTTACATCTAGTTGCTAGTAAATAAACATTGGTTAGAATTAATGTAACTGCTAATAAGAGATTAAAGTGCAATTACTCTTCCTGGAATAAAGTGGCATAAAATAGCTTGGGTGAAATAATAGGTAGCTTCTGTCTTGTGTATCCTACTTTTAAACAACTTGCTTTGGAAAAGTGGCAAATGTTCATTCATGTTAGAAGTTTTGAGACAATTCCCTTCCACTGTCTGCAAATGAAATCAACATAGTAATATTAGTTTTCAAGTGATTAGCAAATAACATGCTGTTAACCTTATTTCTTCCATCCCTTCCTTGTAAATGCCTAGACATCTTGCAACCCGCCTAGCTCAAGTGTTTAAAAATGTAAATGTCCAGTTGAATTTCTTTTCCCTTTTTCTCATAATTAAAAAAAAAAAAAAAAGACAAACATTTAATTTTCTGGTTCAGATACTTCGTGGCCCTCTTTGGTGGCTTGCAACTAGCTCCCATCCCACTAATGCTCAGTGACATGCATTTCTGCTGGTGCCAGGAGGCAAGCTGCAGTTTTAGCAGATCACGGGATAATGAGATTGGGAATGCCGGGGAGAAGCAATAGGAGCAAGACAAAGGAAGGGAAGGTTGATGGGCTGAGCCAGGATCCGTAGCTGCACTGGATTCATAATAAAAGCTGTTAAAGTCATTGCTGCTGTTTGATACATTTTCCCATGTCATTGAGATCATTACATTTATATTTTAAATCCATCTTTTAAATATTTATCGGGGTAGAATTATAAAAATAGAATATGATAAAGATGCTTATGTTAGGGTTCTGTAATGTAATACAGTATGAAAACTCTTAATGAAATGTTGTTTTCTTCATGGATTCATTTGGTCAACAAATATTTATTGAGAACTGGTTATATGTAAAGCATGGTGAGTAAATCCAGATTCTTGCCTCAGTGAACTAAGAATCATGAATTCTGGAATCACTCTAATGCTCTTTCAGACTTCCAGGGTGTTAAAAGATACTACCTCTGGTACTCTAAGAACAGTTGATTGTGAGTGGAGCAATCCGGCTTCTAGATTCAGAAACCTCAACACTTGGACCAATGCTATAGCCAATGCTTAAGGCTCGTTAAAAAAAAAAAAGAATATTGTTTTCCAGCAACTTAGAGAAGAAAAATGTACATACATGGTGAGAAGTATTGTGTGTACCTCCCGACGTACGGTTTTACAATGCAGACTCGGGCCCCAAACCTGCAGTCCTGGCAGACGCTGGGCTGAGTTGGGGAGAAGCCTAGAAACTTCATTCTCTGGTTTCTTAGATGCAGATAAGGTGAGTGATTCAGTGGTCCTTTGTTCTGGCTCCGTGTTTCCTGACACACTGGACCTCCTCCAGGCCCCTTCCAAGAACAGCGTTGGTCTGCATGCTTGAAGGATCCTGACTATTATTTCTCTGCCCCCCCGCCCCAAAAAAAAGGGAGGAGGAAGGGAGGATATAAAATTATGATAAAAGGATAAAAGGGATACAGTAAGGCATTTAAACATTTTAACGTTTGTGGGTGGATGGAATAATTTCTAGGCATACCAAAGAGTTCCAGTAGAGTTTAGACTCTACTGAAATGCATTACAATCCTGACAAACCGCTGGCATAACACTGACCGCGGTTGGCAAACAGTCCTAGGACGTGGAAGGTTAGAGAGACTGTGGGCCCCTTTCCTTCACCACTTCATAAGTCTAATAACAGCGACAAGCCCAGAGAAGCTTGCTGCACAGCGGCCCCCACTTGGTTGTTGCTCGTTGTCTGGGAAGATCAGACTCAGATGTGAATTGTGGACCAAGTGGTGCAGAACTCATTACTTTGAACAACGGCTCCCTGGCCTGGGAAGCATGTTCTGTCTTCCTGCTAGTCAGGGCTTATTCCAGGCTGGCACTGGTCACAAGGAAAATCATTTAGACACAGTTCAGTGACACTCACTCACATCTCTTTGACACCCGTGACCGTTTTTGTTTAAGGAGAAATCCAGTACTGCTGTGGTCTGGGTGTGCCAAATCAGAAGTGCGTTTTAAGAGGCCCCCCGAAGAAGTTTACACAGCTTTGTGTTATTCTCATCAAGGCCTTTCTCCTGTGCTTCAAAGTGGTAGAGGGCCGGGTGGATGCAGAAGGGACCACCAAGAGAACTTCTACAGCAAAGCGGAAAATGTTCTCACCACCTCTGCATTTTGGATTATAAACCAAGCATCTGTGCCTTATTATAATCATAAAATTTACAGAGCAGAAAAGGAGGTATCTGCCATGTTTAGTATATAAATCAGGAAACCAGGGCCCATGGTTGCAAAATGCTTTTCTTAAAGTCACATGGCTAATAAATGGCAGGACTGGGATGAAAATGCAGAGTTGCAGATTTCTAACCATCCTGCTGCCTCCAGGAAATCTAGGGAGGGTGGGTAGATAAATCACAATACGAAGTCCCTGTTCTACATTTGCTATTTGCTACCATGTGAAGTTGCTATCTTTGTAGGTCAAAAATGGTCAAACGTCAGCAATTTTGTATGATTTAACCTAACGGCAGTGAGTGGAATTGACAGTGGCCCCTCTGGCTGTGTATTTGTTTATACGCATGTGTGTATCATGAGAACACGTACTGTGCACACGCATAAGGGCAACAGAGGCCTTTGTCTGTGTCTGTTTTGCCCTGCGAACTATTGGCATGAGTAGGATTTAATGCAAGAGGGAACAGTTTTTCTGCTTATTTATTGTCCAGTAGGTATCTTAAACAAGGGAAGCGAACAGAGACTGGTACGGAGCCCTGGTGGCACAGTGGTTGAGAGCTATGGTCGGCATACCAAAAGGTCAGCAGTTCAAATCTACCAGCTGCTCCTTGGAAACCCTGTGGGGCAGTTCTACTCTTCCTATAGGGTCGCTATGAGTCAGAATCGACTCGACAGCACTGGGTTATGTGACTGGCAGGTATTGCATGTCATCTCTTTATAATTCACAGTAATCCAGAGAAGCAGGAATTATTATCCTGTGTTACCGATGAGGCTCAGAGAACTTAGTTTCTTAGACCAAGCTCTAAGTGGGTATGGAGCAGAGTTAGAATTTGAACCCGGGTCTGGCTGCCTCCACTCTCTATTATACATCATTTTGCCACTCAGGAAAGCAATATTAAATTTATGAAAAATACTGAGTTGTTTTTATTTTCAAATTCACCATTTCATACAAAGTATAGGTGGGTGGAGGTGTCTCTGATCTGTTGTCTGGTGAGTGGGGATGCTTTGTTCCCTGTACCGGGTCTGCTGTTGTTAGTGCTGTCGAGTTGGCTTCCTACTTGTGGCAACCCCATGGACAACATAACAAACGCTGCCTGCTCCTGCACCATCTTCATCATCACTGGCATACTTGAGTCCCTTGTGGCCATTGCGTTGTGCCTTCCAACCTAGGGGCTCATCTTCCAGCACTGTATCAGACAATATTCTGTTATGGCGGAGCCCTGGCGGCACAGTGGTTAAGCTCTCGGCTGCTAACTGAAAGGTCAGCAGTTGGAACTCACCAGCCTCTCTGTGGGAGAAAGATGTGGCAGTCTGCTTTTGTAAAGATTACAGCCCTGGAAACCTGTGGGGCAGTTCTACTCTGTCCTATGGGGTCGCTATGAGTTGGGATTGACTCGACGGCAAGGGCTTTTATTCTGTTAGGATCCATAGGGTATTCATTGTCTAATTTTCGGAAGTAGATCTCCAGACCTTTCTTCCTAGTCTGTCTTAGTCTGCACACTCTGCTGAAACCTGTCTGTTATTTGAAATACCAGTGGCATAGCTCCCATTCAAACCACCACAGTACAACAAACTGACAGAATGGGGAATACAGAGTTTAGGAGGCTGTAAATTCAAGTCTGGCTCCAGAAAAACATTCAAGAGTTTGTTTATAAGCGGTGGCGGCTATTTGTTTAGAAGTGAGCGGCGTTTAGGGTCTGTTCTGCAGAGGCTCTTCCACATCAAAGCCCCCCACTCACCGCTTCTGGCTTGTCAAACTGCAGTGGGTCTGATGATGTGAATGTGTGTCTCCTGGCATCCCAAGGCTTAGACATTGATGTCATCTTATATAAACTTTGCCCACGGATTTTTTTTGAAGTAGCGTCGAGAGATCTACTGCTGGAATGGACCAGATGGTGCCTTCCTGTCATGGTTTTCAAACTGGGCATCAGCATCACCTTGGACAGGTGCTGACAATTTCTGAAGTTATGCCGGAAGCTGGAGTTCTCACGTGCTTCTAAGGACTGCCCTGCTGTGGTGCTGGGAAATTGAAATTGGCCTGTACTGAGCTGGTTTCAGATTTGCGGTATTTTTGAGCTGGTTTACCCAGGAAGGAACCGAGGCTCAGGGTGGTGACGTGTCTTCTCCACGCTCACACAGCCGACTTGTGGCTGAGTCGGGGCTCGAAACCTAAGTCAGCAGACGCCCAATCTAGCGTTTTGTAGCAGAAACCCCAAAACCAAACCCGATGCCGTCGAGTCGATTCCGACTCATAGAACCCTATAGACCCGAGTAGAACTGCCCTGTAGGGTTTCCAAAGAGCGGCTGGTGGATTCGAACTGCTGACCTTTTGGTTAGCAGCGGAGCTCTTAACCACTGTGCTACCAGGGCTCCTTTAGTAGCCTGGCGCACCATAAAAGCCCACCCTCTCTCTCGGCCATCTTTTTCCCGCCCTAGGTGTCTGACTCCAGGGGAGAAGGAAAGGCTGAGAGTTTCCAAAAACATTGGCTGCTAGATCCGCCTTGGAATTCAGCCTCTGCGTCAGACGCTGCAGGATGCTGGAGGGCTCCCTGGGTTTCGCCCTTCTGCAGTTGTCTTCTCTGGCTTACCCTAAAGCAGCCCCTTTTCTCTGAAACTTGTTGTTCCGAATTTTGCAAGAGATTTGCAGACCTGTCTGGCCACTCAGGTGAGCAGGCATTACCTGCTGAATTGCCACTGGAAGGCAGAAGGATCTGTGACGGTGGCATGTGAGTTACTGATTAACCGATGGAAGGCACTCTGCTTTCTCTTTCATCTGCCTTCACTTCCTTGTTGCCCGTCCACAGGAACCAAACACTTGAATTCAGCCTCCCAACTTCCCTCTTCTCTCCCTCCTCTTCAATTAAAGGGGCCCTGGATCTCAGGATATTTCTCCATGGGGTGCTAGTGGAACCTCTGCAAAACTACCCCCGGAGGGAACTTGAAGATCTAAACTCCTTTTTTCAGGGGTCAGAATTCTGGACAGAAGTTGAGTGAGTCGATTTGCTGTGTAGTTTTGTGCAGTTCAGGTCTCTAGACCTCCTCTTTCTTTTTGCCAAACTCTTTCTTAACCTTGAGTGACATGGGACGTATGTAAAAAGGTATATAAAAAGAAGTTTATAAGAAAATTTTTTTTAAAGAGACTTCTTTACAGAAAAGAATAATGCCTTCATAATAAAGAGTTAGGATTATGCAGAGATCATTTGATTTTGATTTCAATTTAAAGACTATTTGTTCCCTGTAACCATTTGGGAGGATTGAGAAAAAGTGTTATCTGGCTTGTATACATATGGAATATCTCGGGAAGGATACACGAAAAATTAATAACATTGGTCACTGAGGGACAGAGGCTGGAGGTAAACTATCTATTTTTGTATATTTGTATAACGTGTTGTGCCTTTTGAATTTTGAACTCTTTAATAAATAAAATTAAAGTATAGAAAAAAGAAAACTTTGGTTTCAGTAATAAAGGAATAAATACATAGCTGCCTCCTGGCTCCTAACTGGTGGGAGACTCAGGAGCAGTTTTAAGAAAAAGAAACACAGTTCTCGTCCTTACTATGTTCTCTGTAGGTCTCACCAAAGTTCATATTTAGTAATTCTTTAAAATTTTATTTTTTTGTGCTTTAGGTGAAACTTTACAGTGCAATTTAGTTTCTCATTCAAACATTTATACACAAATTGTTTTGTGACATTGGTTGCAGTCCCCGCAATGTGTCAGCCCTCTCCCACTTTCCGTTTCCACGCGGGGTTCCCGTGTCCATTCGTCCAGTTTTCCTGTTCCCTCGCGCCTTTGCTTTTGGACGGGAGTTGCCCGTTTGGTCTCATATACTTGATTGAACTAAGAAGCACATTCCTCCTGTGTGTTATTGTTTGTCTAATCTTTGGCTGAAAGGTGAACTTAGGGAGTGGCTTCAGTTCTGAGTTAGCAGGGTGTCCAGGCCGGAGTCTGGGGGGTCCATATTTAGTAATTTTTAAAAACTGTGCTCTCTAAGCATCGGCTATTGGCTGTAGCCGGTCTCAGTGGACCAATGGGAATCAGACTCGTCCAACTCATGCTCCACGAATCCTATCTTATGCTGGCTGTGTTATTTATGGAGTGAAGGCTAGGGAGCACCCCCACTCAATATTCTTTTCCCCTAGAGATCACTGCGGTGTGATTATTCCTTTATTTTCCTGAATAGTATCTGAACGGGAATGTCAGAGGAATCTTTTCTTCTCCAATGAAAAAACAAAAAGCTTTCACACCAATGATTTCTTCTAAATAGGTTGCATTTTGGAAGTATTTTGCTTTTTACAGGGTAAATCATTAAAACACAGTCTTGGAAGAGAGTGAACACAAACTGTGTACCAACTGCTTTTCATTTTTCAAAAGAGAGAAGTGTGAAGCCTATTATTTAGGGTCCAAGTTTAAGTCAAAAATAGAAACTCAAGTAAGGACCAATTCTCAGCACATTCTTGAAAATTTCTCATCTCACATCTGATGAAATTAAAAAAAAAAAAATCTATGTATCTTTTCCTCATAGGATTTCTCTTATTTCTGTGTTGCTTTTTATTCTTTGGAAAACAATAACTGATTAGATATTCTCATGGTTAAAAATTCAGAAAGCATAAAAGGGCATTTTAGTGAAAATTCTCATGATCCTTTCCCTCAGCCATCCAGTTCTTTCTCTCGCAAAGCAACCATGTTACTAGTTTCCTGTATATTTTTTGAAGACATTTTACGTATAAATAAGCAAACACACACACATACTTTTTGCCTTCTTTTAAAAAGTCAAATGATAGCTCACTATCCACGAGTCTGCATTTTGCTTCTCATAACATTATATTTTGTATCTCTTTCCATATCAGCTTCCTCTTTTTTATTTTTTTAGTGGCTTCGTATTTTTCCACTGTGTGGATGTACTGTACCTTAACCAGGTATCTATTAATGGATAGTCAGGTTGTTTGTGATCTTTTCAAAGCAACCCGTGACCAACCCTACATTTACATCAGTCTGTACATGCCCCTTCTCCTCCTTTGCTTCCTCCCCTCTTTAAGCCGACGGATCCTTCCAGATCTGGCTTTACCCACCCACCCTCAGGAACTCTTCCTGATGGCTTCAGTTTCTTCTCTGAACTTCGTTTGCCATCAGTGATGTATTCTGCCCCTTTGCTGTGCAAGTTTTATATACGTCTCTTTTGTTTCCATGCTGTGTCCTCCTGTCTAGATCATGAGATTCTTGATGGCTGCATCTATTTTGGCATCCCTTCATCTGCTGTAGAAGGGCCCAGAACAAACATATTTGTGGGTTTTTTGATTCATTAATTGATTAGAGACAGTTACAGCCTTTTGTACCTTAAGAGCTCCCGAGCACTCACTCCCATTTTGGGGCACAACAAGGAGAGGTGCTTACTATAATTATCCTGTGTAGTTGGGAAGCAGGAGAGAAGACATGTCAGTGGAGGTTTGATTCCCAGGAGGGACATGGTGGGTCTCTTGTTGGAGCCGCCCCACGTCAGTGCAGGGTGGAGGGAGGGAGGGAAGCAGGCAGCACGTTCCCAGGGACTGCTCCCTTCCTCACTGGGAGATGGGACAGGGGACGTAGGAGAGGTTAAGATGAACTAGGGAAAACTGGCAGATCTGCCCTTCAGAAAGGGGACACCTCTTTCTGGGACTAAATTTTGGGGGTCTTTATATAGGAAGGGGCCCTGGTGGTGCAGCGGTTAAGAGCTCAGCTGCTAACCGAAAGGTCGGCAGTTAGAATCCACCAGCCACTCCTTAGAAGCCCTATGGGACAGTTGTACTCTGTCCTACAGGGTTGTTATGAGTCGGAATTGACTCAAGGGCCACGGGTTTGGTTTTTAATGGGTTTTACATATGAAAGGGAGTCCCTGTCTGGTGCAAACAGTTGAGCACTTGGATACTAACATAAGGTTGGTAGGTGGAACCCACCCAGAGGTGCCTCAGAAGAAAGGCCCAGCAATCTGCTTCCAAAAGATCAAAGGCTTGCAAACCCTAAGGAGCAGTTCTACTCTGCACACATTGAGTCGCCATGAGTCAGAATTGATTCAACAACAACTGGTTTGGTTTTTGGTTTTATATATGAAGGAATTGGGGGCAGAGTTATTCTGAAGTTCACTTCTAATGTTCAGAAATGACTGGTTTAGAGACAATCACTGGTTTAGAATCAAGGATTTTTTGGATGTTAGACCTGCACATGAAATTAGAATCGTTGAAAACAATCTGCTGTTTGTGTGTCCTCAGGAGAAGAGTCGTTACAGACGGGATCAAACGGATTGAGATCAGGCTAGATTTCAAGACTGATGACCACTGAGATTTGAGATCTAATTACCAGTCAACCCATCATTCCTTGGGTGTTGTCTTTTCAATGTCTTCATTTCCAGCCTGCACTGTGTGCCCGCTTTTCAACGAAGGCTGTATAAATACATGTTGGAAATAGATCAGTGTCTGACACGAGGAGAGCGTAGGAGGGGGAAGACTATAAATCGAGAAGTCTGGATTCCACTGCTGATGCAGCCATGTCTGGTAGGGTCCTTTCTCTTTCCCTCTCTTCTATTTGTTATTTATTAGGAGACAAACTGACATAGATCTTTGGAGTACGATCTTTGGAGTTCGATTTTTTTTAGTTCAAATACCAGTGCTGGCACTTGATTGCTGTTGGGGCTTAGGTAATTACTTAACCTCTCTGTGCTTTAGCTTCGTTATCTGTAAAATGGGGTTAATAATTGTATCTAGCCCTTAGGGTGGTTATAAGAATTAAATAAAATAATACTTGTAAAATGATTAGCATGATACCTGGAACATAAACCCATTACTGTCATAACGACCCTATAGGACAGAGTAGCACTGCCCCACAGGGTTTCCAAGGCTGTAAATTTTCGTAGAAGCAGACTACCACATCTTTTTTACCCCATGGAATGGCTCGTGGGTTTGAACCACTGACCTTTTGGTTAGCAGCCGAGTGTTTTAACCACTGTGCGACCGGGGCACATTACCTGGAACATAGGAAGTGCTAAAACATATCGGTAGTTATTACCATGGCAGGTCCTGAGTAATAAATTTTGGGGCTAGATCAGGTACTGATCTGGTTCTCAAACTACATAACTCGGTGGCTTTCAGTGAGAATTCCCAGGGTTGAGTTCTGTCTCCAGCACTATAATTGAACAACACTGCCACTGAAAGCAATTTAAAATAGAAAGATCATTTCTGAAATGCAAGGAACCAGTAAGGAAGTAATGAATATGCAGGGAAAAGCTAAGTGAAGAGGGCCAACTGAGGACTGGAGCTGACTGTTTTTGCCCTGAGGGCATTTGCCAAACCGGGTTAACCTGAACTTCAGTTTTCATAGCCTCCAGGACACAAGAGATAAGGTGGGACCTATAAGGAAACCCTTGGTCATAGAACTGGCACTTCAAAAGGCTTGCTCATTGATGTAAAAGTGATTTAAAAGCAAAACCAAGAGTAAAAAAAAACATCCACTTTCTTTTGAATTCCAGAAGACTGAAAGGAAAATCATGGGTGAAGAACTTTCTTGCTGAGGAGATGCCTGATTATTTGGTCCTGAGAACTTGCGATTCTAAATCAGCTTCCAATACAGATATACATCTGGATTTCACAATAACTTTGTCGTTGGAGCCCTGGTGGCACAGTAGTTAAGAGCTCAGCTGCTAACTAAAAGGTTGCCAGTTCAAACCCACCAGCTGCTCCTTGGAAACCCCATGGGGCAGTTCTACTCTGTTCTGTTGGAGTCGAAATTGACTCAATGGTAACGGGTTTGGTTTGGTTTTGGTTTTGTTGTTAGGTGCCATTGAGTTAGTGCCAACTCAGAGTGACCCCAAGTACAACAGAACAGAACACTGCCTGGTCCTGCATGGTCCCCCCAACAACTAGGTGGTCTGAAAACCTCAAACTGAAAATGTGGTTTAAAGTATCCCTTCACTGGAAGGTCCTTGGTACAGAGCAGAAGCCAATTTTTTCTTTTTTGGAGAAACCTGTTTTTATCTCAGACTTCATAGAATTCCCACCAATAACATTATAAGGAAAATGAGTGTCTCATAGTAACGAAAAAAAAAATCACTAAACATAAGATTGAAAACATAAGCTGAAGACAAGAAACTATAACGACTAACCAAGTTGATTTGAAAAAGAACCACATAGAACTTGTAAAACTAAAATAATAATTAAAAATAACAACTCAGTGAATGGATTTAACAACAGATTAATCCAAGCTAAGAGAGAATTAGTCAACTGAATGATAAATCTAAAGGAAATTTTCAGATGCCAGCACAAAGAGACCGAGATGAAAAATCCAAAAGAAAGGTTAATCGATGTGTAAGATAGAGAATTAAGATTCAACAGAAGCGTAATTATAGTTGCAGAAGGAGAACAGAGAGGAAAAAATGTGGAAGAGGCAACATTTAAAGAAATAATGGCCAAGAGTTTACAAGGACCAATGAAAGGCATCACTGAACATATTCATGAAGCCATCTGAATCTCAAGCAGGATAAATAAAAAGAGATCCATACAGAGGCAAAATTTAATTAAATGGCAGAACACAAATGATAAAGAGAAGATCTTAAGCAAGGTTAGAGAGAAGAGGCAGTTTATCTTCAAATACACGACAAATTAGTCTGACAGTACAACAATAGAAGCCAGAAGCCAGTAGAATATTATCTTTCATGCACTGAGAAAAATTAACTATCAGTTTAAGATTCTGTATCCTTTAAAAATGTCTTTAAAAGACAAGGACAAAATAAAGACTTTTTAGATTTATAAAAGCTGAGAGTATTTATTCTAGCAGATCCTCACTGAAAGGATACACTTCAGGTAGAAGAAAATAATTTCCAAATGAAAGGACTCAGAAGCAAAAAGAAATGAAGAGCAAAGAAAGGAGAAAATTTATGAGTTAATAACACATATTGAGTGTATGAAACAATAATAATGATATCTTTAGGGGGAACTAGATAGAATAATTGCATATAAAAGTAATATAAGTTGGAGGGGCAAAAGGAGGTTAATATGTTGTAAGGTTCTTGTATGATTTGGGAGAAAGTTAAAGATATTGATTAACTTTAGACTTTGATAATTAAAGTGTGTAAGTTAACATTTCTAAGGCAACCACTAAAAATTAGTAAAAGACTAAATATCTTTCCAGTTAATGGGGTAGGCGTGAGAGGATGAAATGAGAAAACTAGGAAATCCTGAAGAAGGCAAGGAAGCTGAGAAAAGAAATCGAGAATAGTCGGGACAGATGGACAGCACAAAAAGTAACTGCAAATGTATCAATGATTATAATCAATCTAAAGGAACCAAAGATTGTCATATTGCATGACAAACCAAAATTCAGCTATACGCTGTTGTAAGAGACATGTGTAAAACACCAGGATACAGAAAGGTTAAAAGTAAAAGATAAATGAGTGACTAAAAACCCGAAGAAATTTGGCAATTTTGACATCAAACAAAATAAACTTCAAATACCAAAAAAGCATCTCTAGAGATAAAAAGAATCAAATTTGTTAAAAAGTTTCAACTCTACAGAATGATAGAACAACTTGTATGCATCTAATAACATGGCCTCAAAATACATTAAGCAAAAACTGATGGAACTGCAGTGAGACACGTATGCACAGTGAGATTTTAATACACTTCCTAGGTACTTTATAAAGTGGTAAAAAATCAGTTACCACATACAAGATTTGAGCAATCCCATAAATAAGTTTGAGCTGATGGATATATAAAGAAAATTGTGTTCCCAAACTGCAGAATATACATTCTTTTCAAGCACACATAGAACATTTATAAGAAGTGACCTCAAATTAAGTTATGAAGTCTTAACAATTATCAAAGGGTTGGTATCACACAGACTAGATCTGTGACCACAATGCAAGTAAGCTGGAAAATGACAATAAAAAGATCACTAGGAAAAAAAAAAGTAGATGTATGCTTCAAAATAACTCTTAGGTCAAAGAGAAATTGTAATGAAAATCAGAAAATATTTTTAACTGAGTGAAAACAAAGACACCTGGTGTCAAAATCTGGAAGGGGGACAGCTAAAGCATATATAGCCTTAAATGCTTACATTAGAAAAGAAGAAAGGCTGAAAATTTATTAGTTAAATGTTGAAATTATAAAGTTAGAAAAAGATGCAAAATAGACCCCCAAAAGTAATTGTTGTGTGCTGTTGAATCGATTCTGACTCATAGCGACTCCATGTGACAGAGTAGAACTGCCCTATAGGGTTTTCTGGGCTGTAATCTTTACGGGAGCAGATCGCCAGGTCTTTCTCCCACAAAGCACCTGGGTAGGTTCGAATTGCCAACCTTTTGGTTAGCAGCCGAGTGCTTAACTGTCGTGCCACCAGGTCTTCTCAAAGAAAGTAGATGAAAGGAAATAATAGTAATAGTTCCACATTAGTCAATGGAGTGGATTAATAGACTCTTCCAGCCTCTACCCATTCACAGTTTCAAAACTGCTTCTACATTTTAGGTATCTGTTAGAAGAGCACCCCACTTTTCTGGCACCAAATTCTTAGTTATCTAGTGCTGCTATAACAGAAACACCACAAGTGCTTGGCTTTAACAAACAGAAATTTATTTTCTCTATGTTTAGGAGGCTAGAAGTGTGAATTCCAGGTGCCGGCTCCAGGGGAAGGCTTTCTCTCGCCATTGGCTCTGGAGGAAGGTCCTCGTCTCTTCTGAGCTTTGTGCTTCTGGGCGATCTTCATGTGGCTTGGCATCTCTCTTCTGCCATCTCTACTCTGCTTGCTTGTTTAGATCTCTTTTAGATCTCAAAAGAAATTGACTCAAGATATACCACACCCCACACTAATCCTGTCTTATTAACATAATAATGACAACCTAATCCCAAATGGGATTATAACTACACCATAGAAGTTAGGATTTACAACATATATTTTTTGGGGACACAATTCAATCCACAACACATAGTGTATTTTTTTTACCTAGTATATCAGGAGCCCTGGTGGCACAGTGGTTAAGAGCTTGGCTGCTAAACAAAAGGTTGGCAGTTCGAGTCTACCAGCTGGTCCTTGGAAACCCTATGGGGCAGTTCTACTCTGTCCTGTAGGGTCTCTCTGAGTCAGAATTGACCCCACAGCGATGAGTTTGGTTTGGTTTTTTTTAGCATTGTGTCACGAGCATTTTTCTGTGCTCATTTACAGATTCTTTGCAAATATATTTGTTGATATCTACGCGATAGTCAGCACTGCCCCAACAATTGGTCTTGCATTTTTTTCAACCATAAATAGTGCTCTGATGGACATCTTTGTATATAAATTTTCATCTGCATCTTCAGTTATTTTGGATATATTCCCAGAAGAGGAATTACTGGGTCAAAAAGTATGGACACTTTCAAGATCTGAATACATACATATTCTGTATTTTAAACTGGCCATTTCAAATGAAGCCTCCACCTGTCTTTGGAGGGTGGGTTATGTCTCATTGCTCCACTAGCTCAGAGCATTTTCATTTTATGATTGCTTTAAGGTCCAGGAGCTTGGGTTTAGTGGTGTCTCCTGTGAGCCTTACTTAAAAAACGAACAAAGTGCCCTTTTCTTTCTTTGCCTTTGTGTACGTAGCTGGGAGGGGCTGGGCTAGAGAATTAGACTGTTTGCAGAGGTTTTTAACAACCAGTTTGGTGGTGCTTGGCAACCTGCCAGGAGGGAGGGCTTGCAGTGGGGGAGGGAGGGAAAGTGACCTGCCATCCGCCAGCCCCCAGGAAGAGTGGGGCCCCAATGACCAGGGCCCTCAGGGTCTGTCTGACCCAGGCTCGGAACTGCTTTAGACGCTGTCCGTCTGGGCATCTGCAGAGAAAGTGGAGCCTGGCTCCTCTCACCCCACCCTTCCTCGGTGTGAGTCCCTTAATTAATTGGTTTGCTTAATATTAGTGGAGAAATGAGAGAGGATCAACTTTTTAAAAATCTTTGCATTTAATTTGAATTGTCAGCCTTTAGGGATACATGAGTGTAGAAATTCCCAAAAGTGTGTGTTGTCAAAGGCAATGAGGTGTGGGACATAGTTTTGGGACCTTTTTTCACTATGCTTTTCTGTTGCTAAGTTTCATGTTGTTTTACATATATTACTGTGAGAGCCTGCCAACAATGTCCTTTGTCTGTCAGCAAGGCTTACAAAGGAGGAAATAGCACTTCTCCACATATACACAGTATACACATATACGCAGTATATGTGTATAAACATATACACATATACACAATATACACAATGTACACATACATACATGTACACAATATACACATATATACAATATATGCATATACACATACGCATATACATATATACACAGAATACGCGTTTACACAATGTACACATATACACAATATATGCATATACACATATACACATCACACATACACATAATATACACAATATACTCATATACACATATGCACATATACACAGTATACATATATACACACTATACGCATGTACACAATGTACACATATACACAATATACACATATACACATGTCCACAATAGCCACATGTCCACAATATCCACAATATCCACCTATCCACAGTACATACAATATACACAGCTGGTGCCTGCGAGTTAACTCTGTGGTTTCTCAGGGTTATTCAAACTTATAATTAAAGAGGAATAGATTGGGATATTGGGGAGGAGTTGCCCATAATCCTTACTAATAGATTGTGTTTTTGTTAAATTTTATTTTGCTTTAATTGAAAGTTTATAGCTCAAGTTTGTTCCTCATTTAAAAATTTGTACACATACGGTTTTGTGACATCGGTTGCAATCGCTGCAATGTGGTAGTACTCCCCTCCTCTCCGCCCTGGGCTCCCCGGGTCAGTTTGTCCAGTTCTCCTGTCCCTTCCTGCCTTCTTGTCTTCTCATCTCGCTTGTAGGCAGGTGTTGCCCCTGTGGTGTGTGCACTCGATTGAACTAAGAAGCACGTTCTTCGTGTGTATTATTGCTTGTTTTATGTTCTTGTTGTTGTTAGGTGCCGTTGAGTCGGTTCTGACTCATAGTGACTCTGTGTACAACAGAACGAAACACTGCCCGGTCCTGCGCCATCCTCACAATCGTTGTTATGCTTGAGCCCATTGTTGCAGCCACTGTGTCAATCCATCTTGTTGAGGGTCTTCCTCTTTTTCGATGACCCTCTACTTTACCAAGCATGATGTCCTTCTCTGAGACAAAGTCTCACCATCCTTGCTTCTAAGGAGCGTTCTGGCTGTATTCCTTCGAAGACAGATTTGTTCCTTCTTTTGGCAGTCCATGATATAGTCAATCTTTGCCAACACCATAATTCAAAGGCATCGATTCTTCTTACAGTCTTCCTTATTCATTGTCCAGCTTTCCCAAGCATATGAGGTGATTGAAAACACCATGGCTTGGGTCAGGTGCACCTTAGTTTTCAAGGTGACGTCTTTGCTTTTTAACAGTTTAAAAAGAGGTCTTTTGCAGCAGGTCTGCCCAGTGCAATGTGTCATTTGATTTCTTGACCGCTGCTTCTGTGGGTGTTGATTGTGGATCCAAGTAAAATGAAATCCTTGACAATTTCAATCTTTTCTCCGTTTATCATGATGTTGCTTAATGGCCAAGTTGTGAGGATTTTTTTTTCTTTATGTTGAGGTGTACTCCATACTGAAGACTGTGGTCTTTGATCTTCATCAGTAAGTGCTTCAAGTCCTCTTCACTTTCAGCAAGCAAGGTTGTTTTATAGGCCTGGCTAATCTTTGGCTGAAAGGTGGACTTTGGGAGTGGCTTCAGTTCTGAGTTAGCAGAGTGTCTGGGGGCCATAGTCTCGGAGATTCCTCCAGTCTCTGTCAGACCAGTAAGTCTGGTCTTTTTTTGTGAATTTGAATTTTGTTCTACATATTTCTCCTGCTCTGTCCAGGACCCTCTATTGTGATCCCTGTCAGCGTGGTTGATAGTGGTAGCCGGACACCATCTAGTTCTTTGGAACAACTCAGACAGCATCTCATTCGTCACCTCTGTTTTCTTATTAAATAGACAAGGCAGCTGAAATGCAGGGGAGTGAAGAGATTTCCCTGAGACGCAGCATTAGAGGCAGCATTGGGCCCCAATTTTGGCCTCTTGACTTCCAGTCAGGTTTTCCATTGCCTCTCAATGCCTTTCTAGCATTCCAAGAATTAGTTATTCCTTTTCCAACCATCTATACCCTCAGCTGGAGCCCTGATGGTGCAGAGTTTAAGAACTTGGCTGCTAACCAAAAGGTAGACAGTTCAAATCCACCAGCGACTCCTTGGAAACCCTATGGGGCAGTTCTACTGTATACTATAGGGTCGCTATGAGTCGCAATTGACTCGATGGCAACAAATTTTTTCCAATTTTTCCAAACTGGGAGAGTTTGTACATTTTGTGATTTTAATTTCTGGCTATAGCCTCCTTCCTCATGGTTAGCAATTTTGAGAACATATGAGCCCTCAGACAGTTTTCCCAGTGATATCTGGAAGAAATTTGGCTGTGGTGTTTCTGAACTTGGTCCAAGAGGCTCCCTCAAATTTCATTGCAAAGTGGCCTTCCACCATCTGATCTCCATAAGACTGACACTTTGCCCTGATCCCCTCCTGTCCGTACATCCCAGAGGCTCCTGGAGGGACAAGGCGTGCGTTTTAAAACAAATACCACTTCATTTAGTCATCACCACTTGCCTCTTCTTGATTGGGCCATCGTGGGGTTGAGTTGGATGGCAGGGGAGGGAAGAATTAGAATCTTGTCCATCACCTTGAGTAATACAATTTTAGACTCTAATAAGGAAGCAGAATGTCAGGGAGGAAGCAGTGCTGGATATAGAGTAGAGTCTTGGACTGGGAACAGTGGATTTAGAGTCGGAAGACATAGGTTTGCAAACAACTGTTTCCTCTGAGCCCTTTGAACTCGTGCCTAATGTTGCATGACTCAGAAGGTCATTTTTTGCAAGACAAGATATAAATGAAAATTTTACATAAACCATACAACGATCTACAAATCATATCTTGTTATTATTAAAGAAGAGTGTAAAGAAATGGGAGTAGGGGTGTTGATTTTTACTGATGTGTTGATTTTTGTTTTTATACCAGAGGAGGTTGAATATTACATAATATTAGTTGATAAAGCAGCAGCAGGGTTTGAGAGGACTGACTCCAATTTTGAAAGAAGTTCTACTGTGGGTAAAATGCTATCAAACAGCATCGCATGCTACAGACAAATCTTTTGTGAAAGTTAGAGTCAATTAATATGGCAAACTCCATTGTTGTTTTATTTTAAAAAATTGCCACAGCCACTCGAACCTTCCGCAGCTACCACCCTGATCAGTCAGCAGCCATCCACATCGAGGCGAGACCCTCCACCAGGAAAAAGATCCCAACTTGCCGAAGGCTCAGATGATGGTTAGCATTTTTTAGCAATAAAATATTTTTTAATTAACCTATATACATTTTTTTTAGACATAATGCTGTTGCACATTTAATAGACTACAGTATAGTGTAAACATAACTTTTACGTGCTCTGGGAAGCCAGAATATTCATGAGACTCACTTTATTGTGATATGCGCTTTATCGTGGTGGTCTGGAACCATACCTGCAAATCTCCAACGTATGCCGATATGTGAATGTTTTTTGTGGACTATACAAATGCATATTATTTTATCTTCTGATTCCACTTCCTCCTTCCCTGGACTGAGAGTAAATCAAAGAGAGCAAGATAAAGAGTGGGACAAGTAAGAAAGAGCGAACATGAACAGACAGGGTTCTCTTTACTCTAACTCCACGTAAATTAAAACATTGCTAATAGGTGGCGCAGTGGTTAAGAGCTCGGCTGCTAACCAAAAGGTCGGCGGTTTGAATCCACCAGTCGCTCCTTGGAAACCCTGTGGGGCGGTTCTACCCTGTCCTATAGGGTTGCTATGAGTCAGAATCGATTTGACGGCAATGGGTGAATACACATTATAAACACTTTTCATAGGCAATAGCTTCTACTAATATGGCTGAAAATTATTTCCAATTCTTGGGAAAAGGTATTTTTATTAAAAATGTAGACATGTTCGCATTTGTATATACATGTTCATATATCTAGTCATCCCTGTGTGGTGCAAATGGTAAAGCAGTTGGCTACTAACCAAAAGGCTGGCAGTTTGAATCCGCCCGGAGGTGCCTCAGAAGAAAGGCCTGGCGATCTACTTCTGAAAGCTCACAGCCATTGAAAAGCCTGTGGAGCTCAGTTCTGCTCTGACACACATGGGGCCGTCGTGAGTCAGAGTCGACCCCATGGCGACTCATTTGGTTTTTATGTATAACTAAATGTGTGGGAAAAGAGCTGGGATGACGCATAGCAAACAAGGTGCGGGAAGAGAGAAGCTTCCACTTTTTTTATTTGATGGATTTCAGTGTTTTAGTTTAGTTTTTTTTTAAAATCAATGAACATAAAAAGAAAAAAAAAACCAAACCCACTGCCGTTGAGTTGATTCTGACTCATAGCAACCCTGTAGGACAGAGTAGAAGTGTCCCGCAGGGTTTCCAAGGAGCGGCGGGTGGATTCGAGCTGCTGACATTTTGGTGAGCAGCCAAGGTCTCAGCCACTCTACCACCAGGGCTCCAATGAGCATGTGTGACTGCATTATTTATATCATTAAAAAAAAACTTGTTAAAAAAAGAAGAGGTCTTTGTAGTATGTGGCACTGGGCAGGGAGGGAGCCGAGGTGATTGGCTCGACCATCCACTGTCTTCTGTCCTACTTTACAGTTGGTTTACGGGCGATTTTATCTTGGAGGAACAGGACTCCCCTTAGTCTTAGGGAGTAGGGAGAAGCAGGCAAATGTAGCCAGAGGGGGATGAGGTAAGAGGAAGAAGTAAGGCACAGTGCCAGAGAGAGGGTAGGGTGGGTTGGGGTTAGGTAAGAAGCCGCTTGGAGAAAGTTCGAGATGGACCCTAGGGATGCCAGGAGAATCTCTGGCCAAAGCTTCTGATCCTTCACCAACTGTAGTTCCACTAATGAATGGACAAAGCTCTGATAATTTTTATTTTCACCAAGCGGCCGACTTCATCCTGGAGAAGTACTTTTACAGAACTCCAGATTGCTTTAATAAGGCAGATGACCCATCGGTTCCCACCTGTGGGTTTTACTTCATACCGGCCTTGCTTAGTTTTGCATGGCTTTATTCTGTGACCAGAAAAAAGGTTGGAATTCGGAAAAGTCGCTTCGGCCGAATCCTCCGAACAGATGGGCCTTGTTCAGGGTTATGCATATAGGCTCTTGGAGGAGTTCAGTTCATCAGCTCGGATCTCTGCTTTTCACATTCTTGATCCAGTTAGCTTTGTGTTTCTCGGTGTCTGCTGAGGGGCGAGGCTTCAGATGAGCAGGCACCGCTTCTTGTTAGCCCCGCTCGGGGTCTGCGGTCGGCTCTGCTTACACCAGTGAGTTCAGCCCTGGCAGATACAGGCCCTAAGTGGACATCCACATTGAGTCAAGAAGAGGAGGCAAGCTTTGTTACTGTGCTTGGCTTAGCCCTGGCCGTGTGGATGCTGCTCTAATTTCCAAGATTTCCACCGACGACCCATCCTCCATGGCAGTACTGACACAGGATTTAGGAACTTGGAGTGACAGCTTCCCTTACGTTCGTCGCATCCTACCCTGCAGCTGAAGTTTCCTGAAGCACCTGGCTGCTTTGAGTACTGGCTGAATATGGACGAGGCCTGGAGCGCAGAAACGCGTCCTAAAACCAGTTCCCTGATGGAAGATTTATTTCCCCTGGAGATAGCGAAACGGAATCCCGAAAGGTTCTGTGTGGAAAAGTTACTGTTTTGGAATGTTACGTGACAATCTACTCTCTGGGGAGACCTGTGGGACATTTCGTAGCGCTTGGGAGCCCTGGTGGCGCAGTGGTTAAGAGCTCGGCTGCTAACCAAAAGGTTGGGAGTTTGCATCCACCAGGCGCTGCTTGGAAACCCTGTGGGGCAGTTCTTCCCTGTCCTATAGGGTCGCTAGGAGTCAGAATAGACTCGGCGGCAGCGGGTTTTAACGGGGATCCTCGCGTCCTGTGTGGAGGATGTTTGTACAGTGTGTGTTGCCGCCTATGCCGCGTAACCAACGGCATTACACTACCCGTGTGAGCGTGTTGCTGCCATCTTCCTTCTTGTCTCATTCCGTTTTACTTGACAGGGCGACTGGATTTGGATGCTGAGCCAGACACCTTCCGACGATGACCTACTGGACTGGGCAGAGAAGGAGCTGCGTGCAGTACCGAAGGCATTTTCTGGTGGACAACAGTGTGTTTCATGGTGAGCTGCCTGCTGTGTTTCTGTATTTGGGTCTTTTGTTTTGTTTCTGACAGCGCTTCTATTCTAGCTCTCTAGATGCAAATACGGTGTAATTGTGGGGTCGAACCAAGAGCCTGAGTTCACTTGTTTATGGATAAGTACTTGAGAAGCCCGACTGGACTCGGTCCCCACCGTTGTGAGCAGTGTGTCTCCTCTCAACAACCACAATGGCGTCACCATCTTCCACCTTACAGGTTCCTTCATGTCGACGCCTTCCCTCTTGTAGTACACTGTCAACTCCAGGAATATCCCTTTCTGAGGTTTGTAATTTTGGGGGGCTGAATATACCATGGACTGCCAAAAGAACAAACAAATATGTCTTGGAAGAAGTACAACCAGAATGCTCCTTAGAAGTAAGGCTAGTGAGACTCCATCTCACATACTTTGGACATATTATCAGGAGGGACCAGTCCCTGGAGAAGGACATCATGCTTGGTAAAGCAGAGGGTCAGTGAAAAAGAGGAAGACCTTCAACGATATGAATTGACACAGTGGCTGCAGAAATGGGCTCAAGCATAACACGATTGTGAGGATGGCGCAGGACAGGGCAGTGTTTCCTTCTGTTGTACACGGGGTCACTATGAGTCAGAAAGGACTTGACAGCACCTGACAACAACAGCAACAGGGTCTGGGTAGGAGCTCTGCTGGCACAGTGGTTAAGTGCTTGGCTTCTAACCGAAAGGTCGGCTGTTATAACCCACCCACCACTCTGCAGGAGAAAGATGTGGCAGTCTGCTTCTGTAAAGATTACAGCCTTGGAAACCCTATGGGCGGTTCTGCTCTGTCCTGTAGAGTCGCTACGAGTCAGAACAGACCTGACTGCAGTGGGTTAGGCCAAGGGTGGTACAAACGGTCGACTACCAGCCAAAAGGTTGGCAGTTCGAACTCACCCAGAGGCGCCCTGGAAGACAGGCCTGGTGATCTGCTTCTGAAAGGTCCCGGCCTTGAAAACCCTATGGGGCAGTTCTACTCTGCACACATGGGGTTGCCATGAGTTGGAACCAACTTGATGGCAGTTAACGACAACAACTACAGGCCCATAATAAGTGCTCGGTTAATATTTGTGGGTCACCAGTCAGTGCTTATTGCTGGCATGGGGTGTGCCTTCTGAGTTCAGACAGAAGGAGCACTTTTGATCACCAGTTTTAGACCCTTACTGAAAAGAAGCCTGCTCAGTTTTATTTTCATGGCTTGGGGCTTTGAGGCTTATCTGTGTATCAGGCCACATGTAACAGCAGAAGAGAGCAGCTTACAGTGTTCAGCCTTGTCTGTCAGGGTGGATTACTGCAGCTGTAAATCAGGGTAATCACCATTCGCATTTTCTCGGCAAATGAGGATGAACTGACTTTATCCTGCTGGCCTGTTTGTTAGGTGTACACATCAGGGACAAGTCTGTCAACCCTGCCGTCAGGACCAGGATACCCTTGAGTGAAATTTTATTTAAGAGTCAAAGATTTATGTGTTGCCAGGATTTTTAGAATAATCTGGATCAGAAGGCTGTGGAATTGTGGGGGGAAGGGAGAGATTTCAGGGTAGCAAGTGCCATTTAACAGAATCCTGTCATCTAAGCTTCTTGCAACTTTCTGACTTGGGTTCTTCTCCCCCAGTTTGGTGACAGGCTTAATGATGATTGTTGTTTAGATGAAGTGTAAGGTAACAGACTTAACCTTGTTCCATGAAGGCATTTTAGAGCTTACAGTGTTCTTTCACATTCATTATACCACCTCATTCTAGGACCCTCTGGAGTCTCTGGGTGGTAGAAATGGTTAAGCTATGGGCTACTAACCAAAAGGTTGGTGGTGGAAAGGCCTGGTGATCTGCCTCCAAAAGGTCACAGCCACAAAAACCCTATGGAGGGCAGTTCTACCCCTGACATGCATGGGGTCGCCATGAGTTGGGATGGAGTCCACAGCAACTGCTGTAGGACCTTACGAAGTAGAGAGTGGCTTTGTTTTATGGGTGAAAGAAGGGAAGAGATGAAATGATGGGCCCAAGCTGCCACAGCTAATTATTAGCAAGGTCAGAACTAAAATTCTTCCTCCACATTTCCGGATGGACTCTCCTGGCGTTGCAGGGTGAAGTGCCCTTAGTGAAGGAGATGTGGGAACCCTGACTTAACACGTGGCACTGAGGTTGCATTGCTCCGTCTCGCTCACACACGGGGTTTGCTGTATGGTATTTTCTTTTCTTTTGTTGTGTTTTAGGTAAAAGTTTACAGTGCAGATTAGTTTCTCATTCAAAAATGTATACACAAATTGTTTGTGACGTTGGTTGCAATTCTCCATGATGTGTCAGCACTCTCCCCCTTTCCACCCCAGGTTCCCCGTGTCCATTCGTCCAGGTTTCCTCTCCCTTCCTGCCTTCTCGTCTTTGCTTTTGGGCAGGTGTTGCCCTTTCGGACTTGTATACTTGGTTGAACTAAGAAGCATGTTCCTCACATGTGTTATTGTTGTTTTATAGGCCTGTCTAATCTTTGGCCGAAAGGTGGACTTCGGGAGTGTTTCAGTTCTGAGTTAGCAAGGGATCCAGGGGCCATAGTCTTGGAGGTTCTTCCAGTCTCTGTCAGATCAGTAAGTCTGGTCTCTTTTTGTGAATTTGAATTTTGTTCTACATTTTTCTTCTGCTTTATTGGGAACCCTCTACTGTGATCCCTGTCAGAGCCATCAGAGCTGATATAGCTGGGCACCATCTAGGTCTTCTGGGCTCAGGTTGGTGGAGGCTGTGGTTCATGTGGTCCGTTAGTCCTTTGGGCTAATATTTTTCCTGTATATTTGCTTTTCTTCATTCTGCTTTGCTCCAGACAGGGTGGGGCCGATAGATGTGTCTTAGATAGCCTCTCTCAAGCTTGTGAAGACCCCAGTATATGTTATTTTCTGTTACAACTTTACTTGTATTTAAAAATAAAAATAATAAATATGATAATCAAAGAAACACAGGAGTGAGAAGAACTAGCTTTATTTTTCAAATTTTATTTTGTGCCAGTTTTGAAAAAGTTAAGATTTAAATGCCTTCATTCATTATTTTAGAATGCCTTCATCCACAGATCTTAAAGGCTATAAAAAATAAAAAACAATTCCCTATTTATTTTCATAGTTGTATCATCAATTAGTATGAGACTGTATTGCAGATACTTACGCTAAGGGCTTGACGAGTACCGTCATACTGAATTCTGCCAACACTTTTACAGTAGTTATTATTTATTCCATTTTATGGATGGAGCAACTGAGGCTTTGGGAGGTTGTGAAGCAGTGATCTGAAATTCAAACTCAGATCTGCCTAACTCTATTCACCAGTTGCCGTTGAGTTGGTTGCAACTCATGGCAGCCCCACGTGTGTCAGAGCAGAACTGTGCTCCATAGGGTTTTCAAGGGCTGAGTTTTTGGAAGTAGATCACCAGGCCTTTCTTCCAGGTGCCTCTGGGTAGACTCCAACTAACAACCTTTTGATTAGTAGACAGGCTTATTAACCATTTGTACTGCCTAGGAACTCTGCCTAACTCCATAACCCCACTATTTCTTTCCTTCCAGGCTGCCATCTCTATTTAACAGAGAAATTAACATTTTGAGATATTTAAATTCTTCTCAGCGCTATTAGCTCTGTAGTAAACAGTAACCAGAAGTATATGATCTTGAGGAAATTATATAATCCCTTGGTGTCTCAGTCTTCTCAAATAGGTGTGCTGGTTTTGATGATTTTAAAGATTCTTTCTAATCTCGAGATTCCATTGAAGTGTACTTCAAGAATGACAATTACTGTGTTTTGTGGGCTACAGTTCGTTAAACGTAAAATACACAAGGGGGCAGTATAATACTTAAAATATGAATTGGTTACTTTTTGCATTTAAGAATTACTCTTTTGAAGGGATTTAGAGATGTTCAATCCTCCCAAATTTAAAGGGATTAAAGTCTATTAGAATAATGATTCTGTTCATTTATAATAAAGCAAGAGCTTTAAGTATTTCTGATAGTGTAAAATATCATTTTGGTTTCTTATGCCCAAGGGTATATTGTAATTCAAGAAAAAACGATCCCTTCTGCTCTTCTTTTTTAACATCTGCACAAAAGTAATGTCTGTTTAGATAGGAACTTAATTTAAGGGAGAGTTTTGTTTAAGAGCTTGGCTGCTAACCAAAAGGTCGGCAGTTCGAATCCACCAGCCGCTCCTTGGAAACCCTATGGGGCAGTTCTGCTCTGTCCTATAGGGTCACTATGAGTTGGAATTGATTTGATGGCAATGGATTTCATTTTTTTTGTTGTTGTTGTTAGAAGTCTTGGTATATTTTAAGCTCTAGTAATAATATCTTCGTAGAGGATTTTGGAACAATTCTGAGAGGAGAGGGGGACAGGCTATGTTGAGTGAAGAATATCAGATTTCTTGTGGGCGGGTTTCTGGAGCTTAGTGTGAGCATAGCTTGACTATGTTTCCTTACATTACCAAATCTACTAGAGCAAAACCAAGTGAGACCCTTTCTATTATAAACAGAAAAGAACCATTTCCTCTGCAAGATAATAGACTTTTGCAGTGTAGACTTGGATGTGTAAATTCTGTGAGTCACACTGTCTTTTGCATCTAGGTTTGCTCAGTGTTCCCAGGTGAAAAGGGCTACATTAAAATGACGATTGTTGTTGTCGTTAGCTGCCAGCGACTCGTGCCTACCGATTACCTGGGCTAAAGGGGTCAGTGAAGTAAAAATACAAACGTAACTTTTGTATACTGTTTCACAGCTCATAAAGTATATTCATGACCTCATTTTTTTATTATAAAGATGATATGTTGTCATTGGAGACCCTTGTTGGTGCAAATGATTAATGTGCTTGGCAGCTAAATGTTGGAGGTTCGAGTCCACCCAGAATCTCCTTGGAAGAAAGGCCTGGCGATCTACTTCTGAAAAATCAGCCCTTGAAAACCCAGTGGAGCACGGTTCTACTGTGACACACATGGGGTTGCCATGAGTTGGAATCCCCTCAATGGATGTCAACTTTTTTTTTTTAATTGTTGTTATTGGAAACAATTTAGAAAATTACCCACAACTCCATAACCCAAAGACCAACACTGTTAATATTTTAGTCAGTTCCCTTCCAGTCTTTTATCTAATATTTGATCTTCACAACACTTTTGAAGTAAGAATGGAATATCTAGAAAAGCTAGGACATGGTGTAGGCTGGCCAACAGAGGAGGAAGACCTGGTGGTTCAATGGTTAAGTACTCGGCTGCTAACCAAAAGGTCAGCGGTTTGAACCCACCAGCCGCTCCCTGGGAGAAAGATGTGGCAGTCTGCTTCCATAAGGATCTACAGCCTTGGAAACCCTACGGAGCAGTTCTACTCTGTCCTATAGGGTAGCTATAGGGTCACTGAGTCACAAGTCGACTAGACGGTAATGGATTTTGTTTTTTTTTGGTCTGACAGAAATGAGTTGGTTGAGTTAGTTCTATGTTTAGTGATAAGAGGAAACTCGTAAGGACTTTATGAAAAGCTGATCTCGTAAGTGGTGTCTGTCCTTTCCCACTTGTCTGTCTTTTGCCCAGATTTTTGGGGAATCTATTGGATCCGAAGGGATTGTGCTTCTATCGGAGGAGCCAATGGCTTGCTTGGGTTATTTGCTACTTGGTTTTATTCTCCCGATAGGTTTGCAATAGAGAAAAAACTTGGGCAAAGAATGTTTTGTACAGTGTGAACCTTACCTTAACGGCTTTCACTTTCAGGAATTATTCCGATGTGAAAATAATTATTTTTCTCATACCTGGACTTAGACACAGAGGAAGAGGACTAAGTTATTATGGTGTTGGAACTTACTGGAAAACAATTAATATTTTTTTCCAATATCACTATTGCAACTAGCAGTGCATGATGGCAAAAATTAAGTCACCTCCAACTATATTCTATGAAGGAGCTACAATGTTTGAAAAAGCTTATGTGTATAAGAAATTGTGTGTATTAATTGCAAAAACACTGATTGTTGTTTAAGAATCAACTGTGTCCCAGGTCAGAAAAAGAATGCTGCAATTCTCTGTGACCAGGAGAAACACTGAGGGTATAGGTGTCTGGAAATAGCCAGCTGGACACTTTTGAGTCTTGCTGTCATTTGGAGTTCATTTCTAGTAATTTATTATGGTGGCATCCCAACTTATTAGATTGAAATTTATTACTGTTGCTGTCGTGTTGTTATATGAATGTTCCTGAATGGCCATCACAAATCTGGGCGAGGAAAGGTTTTGAACTGAGTAACGAGTGCCTCTTAGTATCTAGGGGTAAATTTAAGAGTAGTTTCCTTATTAAATATTTATGTAGCATGTCTTCAAAAAGTACTTATATGTACTTTTCATTTTACCTCAGAACTATCTTCTAATGAAAGTAATTCATTTAATTAATGAAACAACCTACTGGTTATTTTATTTATTTTTCTTGTGATAAATCATACAAGACATGAAATTTACCTGTAATGACAGTACGTTTACAACGATGGGCTCAAGCATAGGAACAATTGTGAGGATGGTGAGACTTCACCTCACGTACTTTGGACACGTTATCAGGAGGGACCAGTCCCTGGAGAAGGACATCGTGCTTGGTACATTAGAGGGTCATAAAAAAGAGGAAGACCCTCAATGAGATGGATTGACACAGTGTCTGCAGCAATGGGCTCAAGGATAAGAATAACCGTGAGGATGGTGCAGGACCAGGTAGTGTTCCGTTGCATTGTACATAGGGCTGCTATGAGTCTGAACGGACTCGGTGGCACCTAACAACAACAACATTTGCAACGTCACGCAACCATCCCCACTATCTACTTCCAGAACATTTCATCACCCTAAAAGGAAACCCAGTACCCATAAAGCAGTCACTCCCTATTCCCCCCTAGGCTCAACCCCTGGCAACCACTAACTCGCTTTCTGTCTCTGTGGATTTGCTGCCTCTGGATGTTTATTTCAACGAAACCGTACACTATGTGTGACTTCTTTTACTTAATGTTTTCAAGCTTCATACATGTTGTAGCGTTTATGTCCTTCATTCCATTTTATGGCTGTGTAATATTCTATTGCATGGATATGTCACATTTTGTTTATCCATTCAACAGTTAATTGAAAATGACTTACTTTTTATCTAACTTCCCCTCCTGGCCAGAAGCCTAGTAGGTGGTACAAGGGTAGAAATTTGGCTCTACTTTGTATTGGAAAGTAAGCTAGAATGGAATCTGGTGACTATAGTTCTAATGCTAGTTTTCTACTAACTTTTTTTTAAAATATAATATTTTATTGTATTTTTGGTAAAAGTGTACACAGCAAAACAGGTTCCCATTCAACAATTTCTACACATACTGTCCAGTGACATTGGATACATTCTTATATTGTGTCTACATTCTCATTATCTCTGTCCTCGTTGTTCCGTTCCCATTGACCTAGCCTCACTGTCCCCAATCTTCTCATCGATGCTTAGAGTAATTGTTGACCATTTGGTCTGTTGTAGGGAAAGAACATCAGAACGTTTAGTAAGGCAAAAAGAAAGTTTTATTCAGCATATATTTAAAAGGGCAGAAGTCAGAAACATGGACAAGCATGCTGTCACAGCCATGTCTGCCCGAGTCCAAAGAATATTACAGAATAGGCAAGAGTGGGAAAACAGACAAGCATGCTGCCACAGCCATGTCTGCTTGAGTCCAAGGATCCCTTAGAGAGCCATCAGTATATATTAACATTAAAAATGGACAAAACCACTGAAAGCTTTACCTTTTCACAGATTGGCTGGAAATTGTGATCCTACGTTTTGAATTGTCTTTCTTAACAATCATTGGTACGGGTTTCAGTAACGACAGTCAGGAGGGTCTTCATTGGTCCAAAAGATTTCTATTCACTAAACGCTAATAGAAAAAGAGTAGAAAGTCTTTTGTGTTCTGTTTGATCGGCTTTATGTGAAAGTTTCCCTAAAAGATATTTTCCAAGATTATCTTAGCTATTGTCTTTACCTCAGGGCCCAGTTGATGTGTCCTTATGAGCCCAGCTCCAGCTGGGTCACATTCTCTATGCTCAAGAACAGGGCCTATATCAGGTCTCAGATAGATGATTTTTTAGAACAGTACAGTACTCAAGGGTGATATTCATTACTTTATGAGCTAACCTGCTATTTAGCTAAAAAGTGACTTCTGGGGATAGTTTCGGTTCAAGGTTTAAAGAGTATCTCAGGCCAGTTGTCTCAGTGGGCCCAGTACGTCTTTGCTGCTAAATTTGTAGGCTCATGTCATCTCTCTGAAGCTCAGTTCCCCATCTCTAAACTGTGGGTGAAGACAGACTCCAAAGGTCCCTTCTAGCAGCCGTGTTCAAGGTCTCTGTATGCTTAAATGTGCGGATGGGTGGAGGACATACGGGAGTGTCCTACACACAGGGTTTGAGACGAGAAGATTGGCAAGATGGTGTTGAAGAGGGAGTACGTTTCCTTTTTGGCTGTAAAGTTCGTGGTTAGCTTTGCACTGGCAAGAAGCCACATTTCCTTTTAGGGTGAGAGGTATGTCCGTGTGTGCATAGGTGTGGTTATACGTTCTTCCTGACCATGGAGAGACCAGCAGCTGGTTCTGACCTGAAAGCTTTCAGGACAAATGTGATTATGTTCAAAAAAGAATGGAGAAGCTCCCTCTCACTGGAGTTCCATCCTTACTGGAAGAAGAAAGAAGAATGATAGATCCTGCCTGCTAAATATGAAAGGAGAATGAAATTATGAAGAAGTGAATTAGGGTTCCAATTAATTTAGGCCAGTTTATTAGCAAGTTATGCCTTCAGCAGACTGTCTACTTTAGGAGCTGAGGGGCATTAAACCCCAAACCAAACCCATTGTCATTGGATCGACTCTGATTCATAGCGACTCTACAGAGCGGAGTAGAGCTGCCCCATAGGGTTTCCAAGGCGTGGCTGGTAGATTTGAACTGCCAACCTTTTGGTTAGCAGTCAAGCTCTTATCCACTGCGCCACCAGGGCTCCACTGGACTTTATATTAGAGGGTCATGTCTTCACTCTGTCAAAGCCTAGCTGTTCCAGCCAGTGACTCTTCCTAGGTCCAGAACGTACCAGTGCATGTAGAATCCCTATGAATGCAATGGTAGTCTAGATTTTGTGAACATCATCAAGATCAAAAGTATTATCTTTAGACTCTTGAAGAGAAACATTGTGTGGAAAAATTTTCACAGGTAAGTTGGGAGGAAGAGTAAAAAAAGAAGACAGGACTTAAGGGGGAAAATATGCTTGAGTCATTTAAGCTCTTAAAGTTATAATAGAACTAATTCTGGAAGCAGCCTCTTTAAACCTCACTCCAAGCCCTCTTCTCCCCATAACCGTGGCCACCAAGGCTGAAAGCATTGACCGCAGGTGTCCTTTCAGGTATACGCTATGGTGCATCTTGCAAAGCTAGTATTATGGGTTATATTTTGTTCCCCAGAAAGATATGTTGAAGTCCTATCCCCCAGCACCTGTGAATATGACCTTGTTTGGAAATAGGGTCCTTGAAAATGTTATTAGTTAATATGAGGTCCTACTGGAGTGGGTGGGCCCTAATCCGATGTGACTGGTACCTTTATAAAAAGAGAAGGGACATAGAGGGAAGATGACCATGTGGAGATGGAGGCAGAGACTGGAGTAATGCATCTAGAAGCCAGGAACACGAAGGGTGGTCAGGAACCTCCAGAGGCTAGGAAAGGGCCAGGAAAGGTCTATCCCTAGCACCTGCAGGGAGAGCATGGCTAGGAGAGGTCTATCCCTAGCGCCTTCAGACAGAGCATGGCCAGGAGAGATCTATCCCTAGCGCCTTCAGACAGAGCATTGCCAGGAGAGATCTATCCCTAGTGCCTTCAGACAGAGCGTGGCCAGGAGAGATCTATCCCTAGTGCCTTCAGACAGAGCATGGCCATGAGAGTTCTATCCCTAGTGCCTTCAGACAGAGCATGGCCAGGAGAGATCTATTCCTTGTGCCGTCAGACAGAGCATGGGCAGGAGAGGTCTATCCCTCGTGCTTTCAGGGACAGCATGGCCATGAGAGTTCTATCCCTAGTGCCTTCAGACAGAGCATGGCCAGGAGAGTTCTATCCCTAGTGCCTTCAGACAGAGCATGGCCATGAGAGTTCTATCCCTAGTGCCTTCAGACAGAGCATGGCCAGGAGAGATCTATTCCTGGTGCCTTCAGACAGAGCATTGCCAGGAGAGATCTATCCCTAGTGCCTTCAGACAGAGCATAGGCAGGAGAGATCTATCCCTCGTGCTTTCAGGGACAGCACGGCCATGAGAGATCTATCCTTGGTGCCTTCAGACAGAGCATGGCTAGGAGAGATTTATCCCTGGTGCCTTCAGGGACAGCATGGCCAGGAGAGATCTATCCCTAGTGCCTTCAGACAGACCGTGGCCATGAGAGTTCTATCCCTAGTGCCTTCAGACAGAGCATGGCCAGGAGAGATCTATCCTAGTGCCTTCAGACAGAGCATTGCCAGGAGAGATCTATCCCTAGTGCCTTCAGACAGAGCATGGGCAGGAGAGATCTATCCCTAGTGCTTTCAGGGACAGCATGGCCAGGAGAGATCTATCCCTGGTGCCTTCAGACAGAGCATGGCTAGGAGAGATCTATCCCTCGCGCTTTCAGGGACAGCATGGCCATGAGAGATCTATCCCTGGTGCCTTCAAACAGAGCATGGCTAGGAGAGATCTATCCCTCGCGCTTTCAGGGACAGCATGGCCATGAGAGTTCTAGCCCTAGCGCCTTCAGACAGAGCATGGCCCTGTGAATGCCTTGGTTTTAGACTTTCAGCCTCCAGAACCGTGAGACAATGAATTTCTGTTGTTTTAATCCACCCAGTCAGTGGTGCCTTGTTAGTCAGCCCTAGAAAAGTAATGGAGTCCCGGAGTGGTACAAACGGTTAACACGCCTGGCTGCTAACCAAAAGGCTTGAGGTTTGGGTCCATCCCGAGGTGCCTTGGAAGAAAGGCCTGGCCATCTACTTCTGAAAAATCAGCTATTAGAAGCCCTAGGGAGCACAGTTCTACTCTGATACACACAGGGTCACCATGAGTCAGAATCCACTTGTCTGTAGCTGGGCAGGAAACGAATACAGATAGCTGAGGTGCTGAAGGCTCAGGTAGAGGGAGGCTCTCCCGACCGAGGTGTGGCACGTGCTGGGGCTGCCCTCCAGCTGGGTTGCAGCGGGGGAGTTCCCTATGTGGCTAAGTTCCCATATCAGCAAAATGCTGGGATTTAGGATGGTGATGCAGTGGTTAAGCCCTTGGCTGCTAACCGGAAGGTCAGTAGTTTGAACCCACCAGCCGCTTTGTGGGAGAAAGATGGGGCCGTCTGCTTCCGTAAAGATTTACAGCCCTGAAAATCCTATAGGGCAGTTATACTCCATCCTATAGGGCTGCTCTGAGTTGGAATCTACTCCACGGCAACAGATTTTTTTGGTTAAGCTATTTTCTAAATGCAAACATTTTCAGGAAATGCTAGGTTCTCCTCATCCTGCTTTTTAAACAGAGTCTAATTGGAGAATTTGCTGTGTGTTAACTGACCAGCGTGATTTCTACTCTTCTTCCTCCCCTGTCCAAGGCAAATCAGAGCCATCCATTCAGGCCTGAAATTTATCTTTGGACTTATAAAAGTGAATATTTAGGTCTGGCTCTGAACACAAAGAAAATGACTTTTAATATAAGCTGGTACGAAACACACTTGTTTTCAAGCCTTCTGGGAAATGTGCTCTTCCTTGATTTCTTGGAAAGATGTAAAATTCTCAGTGAAAGCCTCAGGGAAATGCTACCTATTTATATTTTAGATTTACGGTGCATTTCTTTCCTTGTCTTTCTCTGTGATGGGCGTTCCACTTGTAACTGTTTTCTTGCGCATTCTCAGCTCAGGACGGCATACACACAAATGGTCTTGTTCTTCTCCTATCAGCGCTTTAAGAAGTACTCTGTCCTGTGGTGACATCTAGGGTAGATTCTGTTACTTACTGGTTACTTTGGTTATTGAGGGTCTAATCCAGTTTAAAACTTAAGTCTCAGACTCATTTAAATCCCTTTTCTCACTTACCCCCCAGCTCAGCGTTCATCTGGGTCTGCTATACTTCTTCTCTTTGACAAGGAACTCAAGGACTAGCTCCTCAGATTTCTGAACAAGGAAGAGGCATGGGGAGCCAAGGTCTTCTTACCCATGCCTGAGCACCTGTTTCTTTTTAAATTATGCTTTAGATGAAGGTTTACAGAACCAATGAGTTTCTCATTAAACAATTAATACACATATTGTTTTGTGACCTTGGTTGCCAACCCTGTGACATGTCAACACAATCCCCTTCTTGACTTTGGGTTCCCATTTTCATTTGTCCAGCTTTCGTGTCTTGCCTTCCTTCTTGTCCTTGACCCTGGGCTACTGTGCCTGTTTAGTCTCGTATACGTGGTTGAGCTACATATGTTACTATTTGTTTTATGGGCCTGTCTAATCTTTGTCTGAAGGGTGAAACTCAGGAGTGACTTTAGTACTGTCTTAGTCATCTGTTGTTGTTGTTGTTAGGTGCCGTCGAGTTGGTTCCAACTCCTAGCGACCTATGTACAACAGAACGAAACACTGCCCGGTCCTGCGCCATGCTCATAATCATTGTTATGCTTGAGCCCATTATTGCAGCCACTGTGTCAACCCATCTCATTGAGGGTCTTCCTCTTTTTCGCTGATCTTCTACTTTACCAAGCATGATGTCCTTCTTCAGGGACTGATCCCTCCTGATAACATGTCCAAAGTACGTGAGACATAGTCTCGCCATCCTTGCTTCTAAGGAGCATTCCGGCTGTACTTCTTCCAAGACAGATTTATTCGTTCTTTTGGAAGTCCATGGTATATTCAATATTTTTCACCAGCACCGTAATTCAAAGGTGTCAGTTCTTCTTCGGTCTTCTTTATACATTATTCAGCTTTCCCACACCTATGAGATGATTGAAAATATCATGGCTTGGGTCAGGTGCACCTTAGTCTTCAAGTGCTGCTATAACAGAAATACCACAAGTGGATGGCTTTAACAAAGAGAAATCTGTTCTCTCACAGTCTAGGAGTCTAGAAGTCCCAATTCTTGGTGCCAGCTCCAGGGGAAGGCTTTCTCTCTCTGTTTCTCTCTCTGGTGGAAAGTCCTTGTCATCAATCTTCCCTGGTCAAGAAGCCTCTCAGCGCAGGGACCCCGGATCCAAAGGACACGCTATTCTCCTGCCTCTTATTTCTTGGTGGTATGAGGTCCCCATGTCTTTCTGCTCACTTCTCTCTTTTATGTCTCAAAAGAGATTGATTTAAGACACAACCTAATCTTGTATATTGAGTCCTGCCTCATTAACATAACTGCAACTAATCCCACCTCATCAACATCATAGAGGTAGGATTTACAACACATAGGAAAATCACATCAGGTGACAAAATGGTGGACAATCACACAATACTGGGAATCATGGACTAGCCAAGTTGACACACATTTTTCAGGGGATTCAATTCAATCCATAACATTCTACCATTTATCCCCCCAAAATTCATGTCCTTGCCACAAGTAAAACACATTTATCCCATTATATCGTAGCAAAAGTCTTAAATCAACTCCAAGTCCAAAATCCAAAAATTCCTCTTCATCTGTGAAACCTAGAATACAAGTTATCTGCTTCCAAAGTACAATGGTGGAACAGGCACAAGCTAGACATTTCCATTACAAATGGGAGAAATTGGAGGGAAAGAAGGAACAACAGGCACCAAGCAAGTCAGTACAACACATTACATTAGCCCTCCAGGCCTGAAAATAACCTTCTGTTCTCTGAGACCATTTACACAATTGTCCTGCCCTCCAGACTCTAGGTACTGGCCACGCTCTCTGGATTCTGAGTGGAGGCCCCTCGGCCCTGGGCTTCAGCTCTGCCTTACAGGCCCACTGTAATGGCAACACTGCTCCCTTGCATTTGAGTGGCCCCATTCTCCTAGTCCTTCTGAGTGTCAGCTCCAATCTCTGAGACCCCAGAGGTCATGGCCCTACCCTTTGAGACTGAGGCAGCTCTGCTTCCTGTGTTCCTTGTCTCTGTAGCTTCTGCTTCCTGGTTCCTTGGCCTCTCGGCCCCTTGGGACTCCCCACCTGCATCTGCCCTGCTGCGGCAAGTTTTCCAAAGCTCTTTAGCTCCACCGATAAGTGCCTGGAGACACCCCACTCCACCAGTAAACTTTGGCTGGAAGGTACTCAGCTTTCTCGCTCAGTGGGTCAGCTCCAGCACCGTCTCCTGCTGGTCTCCTGGTTCTGCTGCTGCTTTTTGCCATCTGCACTGTCTCCAGTATAACAGCTCTCCTCACTTCCTTCTGAGTCCTCACCAGAATTGCCTTTGATGTCCATAATTCCACCAACAGTCTCTTCAGCGTGCCGGCTCCAGGGGAAGGCTTTCTCTCTCTATCACCTTTGGGGGAAGGTCCTTGTTATTAGGCACTTTAAAACTCTTCCAGCCTCTACCCAGTCACAGTTTCAAAACTGCTTCCACATTTTAGGTATCTGTTGGAGCAGCACCCCACCCTCTTCAGGTACCAAATTCTATTTTAGTCATCTAGTGCTGCTATAACAGAAATACCACAAGTGGCATTAACAAAGAGAAATCTATTCTCTCACAGTCTAGGAGGCTAGAAGTCCAAATTCAGGGTCCCGGACAGAGCTTGAGAAAAATGTAGAAGAAAATTCTAACTCACAAAAAAAGACCAGACTTATGGGTCTGACGGAGACTGGAGAAACCCTGAGAGTAATGCCCCCGGACAGTCTTTCAGCAAGTACTGAGTTAAAAGGGTGTCTGGGGGCCATTCTCTCGGGATTTTTCTAGTCTCTGTCGGGCCAGTTAAGTCTGGTCTTTTTTTTGTGAGTTAGAATTTTGTTCTACATTTTTCTGCAGCTCTGTCTGGGACCCTCTATTGTGATCCCTGTCAGAGCGGTCAGTGGTTGTAGCCGGGCACCATCCAGTTGTGCTGGACTCAGTTTGGTGGAGGCTATGGTAGTTGTGGTCCATTAGTCCTCTGGACTAATCTTTCCCTTGTGTCTTTGGTTTTCTTCATTCTCCCTTGCTTCAGATGGGGTGGGACCAATGAAGTATCTTAGATGGCTGCTCACAAGCTTCTAAGAGCCCAGTGAGCACCTGTTTCTATGACAGCGCTGGTGAGGTGATCGGGTCCTCCTCTGGTTCCACTGACTGTGAATGTCTAGTTTTACCCTGGCCCTCTTTGTCATTAAGGACTCTTCAGAGAAGACCCGCTGTCTCCCTTCAGCTCCATCCATGATCTATCCCAATTTTCTCTGCTGAGACATGACTTCCCTTGCCTCTGAGGACACCTGGGTAATTCTCCATTCCCAGCCCTTTCTCTGACCTCCGTGTTTCTTCATATAGATCTATGAGGACTTATAGGGGCTGTGGAGGATGGAATGGGGTACAAAGTTGCCCCCTTATTCTTCCAGACCCCCTGACTGCAGTCCCTTCTCACACTGCCATTCCCATAAGCATCTCAGCTTAAGAAATCTCTAAGAGTCATTCTTTTGTAGCTCTTCCCCTTGCTTGTCTCCAAGGGTGAAGGTTCTTCCTCCAGTTTCACTTCTCAGAGTCATCTCTGCCACCCTGCACACCTCGGCTGTATAGGCAATAGGTAGTGTCATTTTGAATGGATGGAATCTCACTCCCTTAGTCTCTGATGATTCTCCTGGGTGCTTCTAGAGCCACTCCAGGCTGGTCCTTGTCCACTAACATTTTAGATTAGAGTGACTTCCTTTCCTCAAAGGTGCTGGTGTTCCTTACTGTGCTTGCTTCTTGCAAACAAACGTGTGTATCTGGATTGATCAGAACCAAGCAATGACCTGGATTTATAAAATTCCGTGTTGAGGTGTCTGGGGTGTCTGAGGTCTCTTTCTCCATCAGGAATCTAAATCAGTGGGGATTTCACTGGGTATGTGAGCCCGCTGTGATCTCTTTGTCACACTTTCTATGTTGAGGTCACGCACATTCTGCATTGATTGAGGGGATGATGAGAAGGTCTGTGTAGCAGGCCTGTCAAAAGGACAGACTGAAGATCTGGACACACCAGAAGTCCACATCAGGGAGAAGTAAAGGTGCTCATTCTCTGAAGCTTTAGCATCACTTGTCTGAGACAAGCCCATTGCCGTTAAGCAAGATCCTTGGCTGGCCTTTCCCCTTAGATTCTCAAATTCTTTCTCTTCAACCTGTGGTCATTGGGAGGTCAGCCAAGCTGAAAGGCCCTTGATTGGTTTATTCCCTTCCATTTGGGAATACCAGTTCTCTAATGACTAAATTAGAAAGGAGAAGCTTGTGTCTAATGAACAGTCCACTCTTCCCTCAGATTGGCAGACTCCTCATGTTGTAACTGCTTACTTATGAGGATTATTTCCCCTTAGACCTGTGTTACAGATTTCAGCCTTTGTTCTTTAAACCACATTTCCATAATTATAATTAATTTTCTTTGCTGTCTCATTTTCCCAATTGTCTGTTCCCACTCTGTGCTTAATGTATGCACAGCGGTTGACGGAAGGATGAAATGTTTTTCCACGACTAGATGCAGGTCTTCCAGGGCAACGTAATTATTTAATTTAGTTATACAAAAGATTTCTTGTTTTTTCCCTTGGACCACAGTAATAATTATTAGTGATTACATTTTTAATCACAAAAACCTCTCACTGCTCATCCAGCAAAACAAAGATTAAAAACTGCAGTTTGTCCCTTCATTTGTCAATCCCAATGTATGAGAACTGTGACGTGTTTTATGTTTTCTTTGGGCTTATTCCTTTTAGAAAATATGTTTCGGTTATTACAAGTGTGATCTGCTGTTTTCAAAGGGATAGTCAGATTTTTTATTTAAAGTGCGTAGCCAAGCGTGAGGCGGTCTCATCTACCCCCACAGCTTTTGAAAAATCCAGTTGCCATCTAGTCGATTCCAACTCATGGCGACCCCATGTGTGTCAGAGTAGAACTGTGCTCTGTAGGGTTTTCAAGGTCTGAGTTTTTGGAAGGAGATCATCAGATCTTTCTTCCGACGTGCCTCTGGGTGGAATTGGACTTCCAACCTTTTGGTTCGCGGCGGAGCACATTAACTATTTGCACCAGCCAGGGATCTGCCCACAGCATCGGCCCCCATCTATGTGATGATAACTCACAAAAGTACACCCCTAGCTTACACCTCTCTCCTCTCTGTGCTCTGCACCCCAGATGTCCACCCGCTACCTCAGGACTCCACTGATGCTTTCCAGCTCCTCAGATTCAAAATGTCTGGAGTAGAACACCCAGGTGTCTGTCTGCCTCCTCCACCGTATTACGTTCTTCTCACTCTGCTCCCCAGCCACACTGGCCATGTTTTATTCTCAGAGCACTGAGTAACTTCACACACGGGTTCCTCGTCTACAAAGCTCACCCCTTCTTAGCCAACTTTGAACTCCTCCTTCAGATCCTGGGGTAAAGGTCCCCTCCTCGGAGAAGACTTTTCTGACCTCCCAGACCAGGTCAGGCTCCTTGCTTTATGCTCTCCTGGCACCACTATCAGAATGAAAAGATTAATTGTGTGATAACTGGTTTAATTGCTGGTTCCCCCCTCCTCTTGCTTCTAAGTTCCGTGAAAACAGAGACAGTTCGGACTTCTGTCTCCAGCATATAGTACAGTTCCTTGCATACAGTAGGTGCTCAATAAGTCATTGCTGAATGGATTTATTAGTTTTATTTAATAGTGGAGCTAAGAACCATCTCCCCTTTGTGGAGTATAATTTTTATTCTTTGTGCCGCGGAATGCATCAGAGCATTCTCTTTCCTTCAGCTCAGGCTTCTGCCTTAGAGAAGAAAAAATACCGTAACCCATTCCTTCCTGAGATTGGGTGGGAGGAGAAGGCCACTTCCGCTGAAAATCCAAGTGTGCCTTAGAAAAGATTGCTACAGACATATCAAGCCTTCAGGTGCACAGGGACAGACCCATTGTTTTGGAAAGGCCTTCTTACTTCTTAGACTTTTTTGATTCATATAATAATAATTTGCAGATTTTTCATGTTGGTTATATGTGTTTATTTTATACAACTCTGAAGATGGAGGTTTCCCTCCTTAAAATAAAATTCAAAACCCACGGCCGTTGAGTCAATTCCGACTCACAGCGACCCTATAGGACAGAGTAGAAGTGCCCCACAGGGTTTCCAAGGCTGTAATCTTTATGGAAGCAGACTGCCACATCTTTCTCCCTCGGAGCTGCTGGTGGGTTCAAACCGCCTTTCTGTTAGCAGCTGAGTGCTTTAACCACTGCACCACCAGCGCTCCTTTTGAAAATAATACTATCAGTAAAAGCTGTTTAATTGCAGTATTTTGCACACTATTAAAATTCTCTGCTGCTTGTGTTGGAAATCTCCAGGTACAGAAGTGAGTCTTGTCCGTGGAGCAGTTCTTACCCCAGGGAGCGTGGAGTAGACCTGTACCAAAACAAAGCTCCAGCTCTGTCGGCGAGAGAGGAGGGGAAGGAGGCCTGGGGTACGTGAGGAGAACACAAAAGCGGTGAAGCTCTTTAACAAGAAGGCAGGCTTTGCAAACAAGAAAAATGGGAAGCATCTAGACCTTTCATCTGAGAATCTCAAGCAAATGTGAGGGAACTGTTCTGACTTATAGGTAGCAAAGTCTCTCCGAGAAATAAACACATCCTTGGGGAGGGTAAATGTAGAACCTGTGACAACTTTTTCTGTCGGATTTTGTTTTGACCCTGTTAGCCTCTCGGTCAGAGTATGTAACTGACAGAAGATGACGTTCTTGGAATTTCTCTCATTTAAATGTAGAGGGCTGGGATTTATGCCTGACCGAAAGGAAGACCAGTAAACACATTCACTATTTAGTGTCCTGTTTTTCCTTCTTGCCAACCTAAAACTGGACATCAATGCCTGTCCACAAATAAGTGTTCTTTGAAAGTGCGCTCACATCAGAATATTGTGGTCTTGTATTTTTAAGCCTTTCATCTCCAGATGTGGAGACTTGTAATTAATTAACTAGTTAAGTCAATGGTTCTCAGCCTTGGCTGCATGTTGGCATCACCTGGGGATATTAAAAAAAAAAACAAAAAACAAAAAGACAGAACTCCTGATACCGGGGCCTCAGCCCAGGGATTTTGATGTTATTGGTCTGGGGTGTGGCCAGGGCATGGGGGCAGGGCATAGGGGAACTTTCCAGGTGATTCCAGTGTATAGTCAATTAGATTCTGATGGGCTGAAAATCCCAGACTTTAGGTGACAAATACATAGTTTCTCAACAGAACCAGGTGCGGGTTAACCAGTAATCAGTGTACACACCAGCTTGCATTGAGCAGAGTGTGCATGGGTTTGGGCTTCATTGTATTTACTTGCTAATCTGTGGTGAGCAACTTCACAAGGGTTTCACCACGTCTTTGATGAAGTGGGGCAGGTGACACTGTACTGCAGATTGTTGGGGCGGCACTATGGGGCTGAGGTGTACCTTGTTTGTTGGGTAATCTGGCCCTGATTACGGAACTACAGAATTCAGGAATTTGATAATGGCTATTTTCTGTGATGGTAACCTGTTTTATACTGAATCTTGAAGGTATGGGAAGGGGAGGGTCAAATCAGCAAGAAGGACATGGTTACAAATAGTGTGCCTGAATGTACAGGAAGGGGGATGAGGCATGTAAGCTTGGGTTTTGTGGATGCTGTTTTTCTTTAGAAGTATACATATATTTTACTTAATTGCTTCTCATGATAACAACACACGCTCGTTGGAGGAAAACTGGAAAGCACAGAAAAGTATAAAGAAGCAGGGGAAAGAGAATCCCTAATCCCAGGTTGTAGGTGCTGTGTTAAAGTCTGCACTTTTTAAAAGTGATTTAAAAGCCAGTGACCAAGCAGTGATTCTCAGCTCTGGTCGTATGTTAGAATTGGCTGGGGTGCTTTTTAAAAAAATGCTGATGGTTGGGCTCTACCCAGCCCGAGTAAGTCGTCTCAGGGGGAGTGGTGTCTCCATTTGTTCACTGTGTATATCCCTACCTGCCTATCTGCAGGTGATTCTGATGTCCTGGGAAGGATCAGAATCATTGGTTTAAAACTGTTAATTGATTAAAATATTGATCTGACCAGTGAACTACATCAGGTATTAATTTACTGATTTAAATACAGTATGGAATTCCTTAGTTTGGGCAAAAGTGGTTCATGAATATCGTGATTGTATGAAGACTGTTTGCAGAGGGGTGGAGACAAGTGATATGCTGATATGCTCATCTTTATGTCATTAGTTTTCTCTTTTAACAGATTTATTTCATTTTTTTTTTTAACATCAAGCTTTCTCAATGCCCTTAAAATGTGATTTTTAAAAAAATTGTGTTTTAGATGAAGGTTTACAGAGCAAATTAGTTTCTCATTAAACAATTAACACACACATCGTTTTGTGATATTGGTTGCCAACCCTGTGCGTGTCAGCACTCTCCCCTTCTTGACCTTGGGTTTCCCATTTGCATTCGTCCAGCTTTCCTGTCCCCTCCTGCCTTCTCGTCCTTGCCCCTGGGCTGGTGTGCCCGTTTAGTCTCGTATATGTGGTTAAGCTACATGTATTATTGCCTGTTTTATGGGCCTGTCTAATCTTTGGCTGAAGGGTGAACCTCAGGAGTGACTTCGGTATTGAGTTAAAAGGGTGTCCGGGGGTAAATTGTGATTTTTTTTTTTATGTTTAACTTTATAACAAATATATCTGTTACATAGAATGAGATACACCTTTAAGCGTTAACTAACCTTACAGTGTTACCCGTGGTCTCTCGATGATGAATGAAATTCTTTGGGAAGGTTCTCAACAACAGGTAGCAAAGACCATATTAATAGTGTTTTGTTTTGATTAATCAGGATGAGGACTACACAGTTCACTGCAGGATAATTTAAAGAACTGTTAGAGAAATAAATAAATGTGAAAGGCAGGACTTGGGAGAAGAATGCCATTATTTGATGTGTCTGTGAACTTGAGTATCACTAGGATCGTATCTGTCTGTCCACCTTGGAAAACCAAGGGGAGTCCAGAGACTTAGAGATCCAGGGCCATTTTGTCTTGTCAGCTCTTGCAGACATCAGCGCTACATCCACCACTTTACAGGTGAGAAAACTGACACTGGGGTCCCTGTGTTATCACCAGAAGTCTCAGAATTGTGAGGGAGCAATCTCATCTTCTAAGACCACTCCTGTTTTGCATAATACCTCCTTCTTCACGTATGGGGTCTTATGGGCGGGCACAAAGAGGGACTTGGGGCTGATGTTAAAATAACCAAGTTCAGACCTTGTCCGGAGAGATTGGCTGGCTGTGCACTGGAATATTCTTGGGGCAGGATTAGGAAATGATAGGGCTGACGCTGAATCAAGGTTGTCGTTGGAACTGGCGGTGCTGCCTGCTTTACCAGCACTGTCCCTTTTGAGTTTTTCAACAAGACTGTTCTACAGATGAAACTCAGAGCAGTAAATAGTTTGCCAAAAAGCACGCAGCTAGATAATGTAGCTGAAATCCAGGTTTTTCAGATTCTACAATCCAGAATCCTTCTCCCCTTCTGTGACACATGATGTGTTACACACACTTGTTCCCTTGCTAATGCCACTGAAGGAGTGGGTTTAAGCAAGTGCTTAAAGAAAACCAAACTCGTTGCTGTCAAGTCAATTCCGACTCATAATGACCCTATAGGACAGAGTAGAACTGCCCCATAGGGTTTCCAAGGAGAGGCTGGTGGATTCAAACTGCTGACCTTCTTGTTAGCAGCCTGAGCTCTTAACCACTGCGCTACCAGGGCTCTGAGTGCTTAAAACAGCTTCGAAACCCTGTAGAGGCCACTAGAGGGCTCCACTGAGACACTGTGGTGAGTTGTGCTCCAGGCTGAGTGGTGGGCCTGGGCAACTGGGAGAGGGGGCTGACAGCCGCTGTTGATGGAGAGGTCTAAGACCTTGCCTGTCAAAGTGGTCCAGCAGCAAACTCTCAGCCTCACCTTAGACTTACTGGATTGGAATCTGCATTTGGATAAGATCCCCAGGTGATTTGTGTTCACACTGAAGTGTGAGCAGCTCTTCTCTGAGAGATTCCATGCTTGGGTGTGAGCCTTCAGGAGGGAGGGATTAGTCTGTTCTTTGAGGAACATGTGAGAGGGGCATGGAGGTAGAGAAGAACTCTTTTCCACCAGGAGGACTGAAGCATTAGAGGTCTCAAACCTGTACAGCTCATGACAAAGACCCCAAACAATAGCCCGAAGTTCAGATTTCCCAGTAGGAGATGCGAGGACCATGATTGCCCAGGTGATTTGCTTGGTGGGACAGGCTTAAAATTTGAACCTCCTATATCTAAATCATAGGAAGATATAGTTAAGGACATAAGCAATACCCTACTCTGCAGTAATGTGTGGTATGCCAGAACTACAAATGCAGTAACGCGGGGCATGCCAGAGCTGCAAATGCAGTAACGCGGGGCATGCCAGAGCTGCAAATGCAGTAACGCGGGGCATGCCAGAGCTGCAAACGCAGTAACGCGGGGCATGCCAGAACTGCAAATTAGCAGTAACGCGGGGCATGCCAGAACTGCAAATTAGCAGTAACGCGGGGCATGCCAGAACTACAAATGCAGTAACGCGGGGCATGCCAGAACTGCAAATGCAGTAACGCGGGGCATGCCAGAACTACAAATGCAGTAACGTGGGGCATGCCAGAACTGCAAATGCAGTAACGCGGGGCATGCCAGAACTGCAAATGCAGTAACGCAGGGCATGCCAGAACTACAAAGGACCTGAGAAGACATCTGATGGAAGGATGCTGAATAGATGGCGTGGCTGGGCTTTGGGACATTTGTGAAATCCCTGAAAACATCATGCTAAGCACTGTATGTATATGCATATACATTTGTGTATCCCCTCCTACCCCATAAATGAAGTCCTTAGCTTTCATCGTATTTCAGAGTAATCTGTAACCCCTTCCTCCTTTTGAGCATGATAAACTTCTGATTATAAAAGCACTCTCCTTCTATAGATGAGAAGATTGAGAAGGAAAGTGACGCATATTCATACCAACCAGCTAGTGGCAGGGTTAGTTCTAAAAGCCAGGTTTTCGATTTCTAATGCAGCATCCCTGCCATTCCAACTCAACTGGCCTTTATGATCTGAGCTAAATCTTATGAAATGCCAAATGGATTTTCTGTGGGATAAACCTCTGCAAAAATCTCTGCATTTTCTGACTATTGAAAACAGTTAAATCTTTATAGCACTAAAATATTGTGACATAGAATGTGTTTTATGTGAAAACGTTTCACAGCCTCTAGTGCTGGCCAGGTGTGGAAGTCTGTATTCACTGCAGGCTTCCTAGAGGGCTGAGGGTCCTGGGCATCAGCCTTAGTTCTGGTTTCCCCATCGTTCAGGGCAACAGGGCTCCCTGAGACTGGGTTGCCCCTCATGGTGACATCCAACTGACTTCTTTTTGGGTCTTCATAGCTAATGAATAATTATTAACTCTCTGTGGGGAGCCAGGTGCTGAACTTCGCAAACAGAGTGATGTATCCAAGTAGCATTTAAATCCGGTAATGACTTCACTGTCTGGTCATTTGCTGTCTGGTAAAGTTGACTGCATGTTGACTCCCTGATCCATTTAGAATGGTTTTCATCTCTAGGGTTACAGGTGTCAGTGCTGCTGGTCTGTAAACCACAGACAAATGGCCGTTTAGTTGGGGAAGTTAACTCTTTAAAGCGGTCTCTCTCTGCAGCTACCAGAATATAACATAGTGTCCAGATCTTTGTGAATTATGTCGATCGGTGGCAGGAAGGCGGTAGTTTCTCAAGGACAAGTACTTAGTTTCAATCTCTCAGCTTGCAGCCAGTGTTTGAGACCATCTTTCATAGATGTATGCTCCTACTTGAGTTCCTTAGAACCCACGTGGGTAGCAGTGTTCTCATATGCCTCTTATTTTTATCTCTGTATTTTTGATCGCCTGTCCTTTACCATAGCCTCTAAATTACATAAATCAGTACAGATGTTTAGTATCTGGGAACTGGAGGTACCACGTTTTTGATACTAGTCATATAAATTTTTTCTTTGCTAGATAACAAGGTCTGCATAAATCATAGTACTAAATTATTTCTAAATTAAATTAATTTTATATCAAGTGATGAAGTGTTATTGGCTTCTTACTTTATCATCTTTAGTATTCATGAAGGAATAATTCTTTCCTCTTTTCTCCAAGGTCTTCAACAAAATTAGCCTTTGTAACCATTTTTGTGCTAGTTGACTATGAATGAGGAAGACTAATGAAGCAGAAAATTAAAATACCTTTAATATTTTAATTTTAATGCTAATCATTAACCTATACTTCGAAGTAATTTTTCCGATTGCTAAATTTATTGCTTTAAAAAGTATTTCTGTCTTTTCATAATGTCTTCTAGCCACAGAGCTTTGCTAGATTTTTTAAAATTCTTGCTGTTTGTATAACTTGTCAAGGAATGAGGATTTTGGCAGTGAAAATAATTTGATTATTGGCAGAAGGCTTACTTTTATATGCTCTCTAGCATTTCACTGCCCTATGTGTACAGTTTTTTTTTTAAGGTAAAAAACATACATCTTGAATACACTTGACCTTTAAGAGAGTATGTATTTGCTAGGTGTACTTTATTTATTTGGGAAATAATTTCATACTCACAGGAAAGTTGCAAGAGTAAGAATAAAGAATCACCTTTTGTCCTTTACCCATTTTGTGTTACCATTCATTATTTGCACACATATGTCATTATTATTTCTGAACCATTTGAGAATATGGCCGGGGCAGATTACCTCATGGCCCTTTACCCCTAAACGCTTCTGTGTATTTCCCAAGAACAGGGATATTCCCTTATATAACCACAGTGTGGTTATCAACTTAGCTGAGCTTAACATTGATAAGGCCCTTTATTTAAAAACAAATATTTTTTTCCCCAAATGATCTCTATAGGGAAATAGACCTGGAAGAAGGAAGGTAACAAACACGGAAAACATGTTAAGGCTTCAAATATCCTACCAAGTTCTTGGGGAAGAACTGTCTTCCAGCCAGCTAGAGCGGGCTTGGTGTGTGAGACCTATGCCGTCACACAGGGCCCCGTGTTTTCTTTTTGCCCTGGGCCCTGCAGGGTAGGTAGCTGGTTCTGCTTAGGGTACTTACGTGCTGGGCTAGGAACTTCCACCAGTTACCACAGGAAATCAAACAATGCATTGCATTGGGCAAATCTGCTGCAAAAGACCTCTTTAAGGTGCTAGAAAGCAAAGATGTCACTTTGAGGACTAAGGTGCGCCTGACCCAAGCCATGGTGTTCTCAGTTGCCTCACATGCGTGCAAAAGCTGGACAATGAATAGGAAGACCGAAGAAGAATTGAGGCCTTTGAATTATGGTGTTTGGGAAGAAGAGTGAATATACCATGGGCTGCCAGAAGAACCAACTAGTCTGTCTTGGAAGAAGTACAGCCAGAGTGCTCCTTGGAAGCAAGGATGGGAGACTTCGTCTCATGTGCTTTGGACATGTTATCAGGAGGAACCAGACCCTGGAGAAGGACATCATGCGTGGTAGAGTAGAGGGTCAGCGAAAAAGAGGAAGACCCTTGATGAGATGGATTGACACAATAGCTGCAACAATGGGCTCATACGTAGCAAGGATTGTGAGGATGGCGCAGGACCGGGCAGTGTTTCATTCTGTTGTACACAGGGTCTCTATGAGTCGGAACTAACTTGATGGCCCCTAACAACATCAACATCATAGGTCCTGTTGTAGATGAGAATACTGAGGCTTGGGGGATTGAAAATACCTTGGCTCAGGTACCTAAGCTACCTGGTGGAGCCAAGACTTGAGCTCAGATGGTTTTGATTCCGTATCCACTATCACATCGTATCTCCAACTCTCCCCTCATTATGTTGAATTGTTTCTGGATTTGGAATTGACCTGTCCTTCCCCTTTTTCCCTGAAGAACGTTACCTTCTCTTGGCATGCAGGTTCTCTCTCATTCCTACTCCCTGGGTTAAAGTATTGGCTAGGAGGCCATTTGGGAAGCTGTAATAAGTATGTAACTTTAAGGGAACCTCCCATGAGTAGCTTTCATCTCAATCTTCTCCCTTATTTACGAGAAGGGGCTACCTGTGGTCATTCCCTCACTTACCCTGACCACGTATCACACTCCCAGCTACTGGTTCTCGTGTTCTCAATTTCAGAGTCCCTCTGTGATCCTTTGAGGTCGGTTGTTGGTTGACATCAATTCCGACTCATGGAGACCCCATGGGTACAGGGTAGAACTGCTCCATAGAGTTTCCAAGGAGCAGCTGGTGGATTTGAACTGCCGACCTTTTGCTTAGCAGCCGAGCTGCCAAGCACTGAGCCACCAGGCCTCCTCTGCTTTCAGGCACCTCACATTGTGGTTCTCCTGTGCTGTGTCCCATCTATCTCTTGTAGAACGTCTCCTAGGCAGAAGATAAAATTAATAAGTCAGGATTGTTGCTCGGTGAAAATAATATAAGGAGAAAGGCTGAAGAAGTGAAGTTATTTGATCTGGGGAAGAGATATTGGAAAAGTATCAGCATGTGTAAAAATGCACGGCTGAAGTGGTTGAGAACAGCCACTTTCTGTTTCGTCAAGGAAGGGACAAGAGCAGTCGATTTTTCATTTCAGCAGAGTAACTGAGGTTGGGAATTTTAGTTGTTGTGATGGTACGGTAAGCTGTGGCATACCAAGACTGTTCACAGAGGAGGAGTGGAATCCCTTTCCTTGTTTTTCTTTCTAGAAGGAGGGGTGATGTCCCTCTGCCTAGGTCGTTTAAGGTCCATCTTCTCCAGAAGGTCATGTCGTGTTGTTAAAGTGTCCTCCCCAGATGTTACAGGATGAGATTTTCTGAGGGGTACATCTCCCTTCTTGTCCCTCAGGGGGTTTATGACCTTCCAGCTCTCTTGGAGACCAGCCTTCTATTCTCGGGAGAGTCTCTGGTCAGCATCGCAGAAGCAAACAGCCCTGAAGGGGCGACCCTGATGCTCTGAAGGAGCCTTGGAGCTGGGTCGCTCCATAGCCAGTACTCGGCTTTGGTCAGCCTGCGTGAGACTTTGTAGAGAGGTGATGCTGCCTCTTTGGCTTGAGCTTTTGTGGATAAACCCGTTGCCGTCGAGTCTATTCTGACTCATAGTGACCCCATAGGGCAGAGTAGAACTGTCCCATAGGGCTTCCAGTGAGCTGCTGGTGGATTCGAACTGCTGACCTATTGGTTAGCAGCCCAGCTCTTAACCACTGTGCCACCAGGGCTCCCTTTTGTGGCTATTTGTATTCAGAGGGTCTGAGTTGCCCTCCACTCCCTTTATATCCAGAAGAGCTTTGTTAAGGGAAGGGTTTCTTTAAGAATTCCTGGGTGGTGCAAACGTTTGATGCACATGGCTGCCAACCAGAAGGTTGGAGGTTCGAGTCCATCCATAGATACCTGAAGAGAACAGCCTGATGATCTGCTTCTGAATAATCAGCTATTGAAAACCACATGGAGCACAATTCTACTCTAACACACATGGGGTCATCAGGAGTCAGAGCTGACTTTTTGTTGTTGCTTAATCCAGGATCTCTCCTCTTTTTCCCTACCCCTTCTCTCTTTAGGAAGCACTGGTAGCACAGTGGATAAGTGGTACGGTTGCTAACCAAGAAGTCGGCAGTTCGAATCCACTATCCGCTCCTTGGAAACCCTCTGGGGTAGTTCTACTCTACGCTATAGGGTCACTATGAGTTGGAATTGACTTAATGGTAATGGGTTTTTTAAAATTTTCATTTTCTCTTTTTTACTCTACCCTATAGGGTCGCTATGAGTTGGAATTGACTTAATGGTAATGGGTTTTTTTAAATTTTTATTTTCTCTTTTTATGTTTAACTTTATGTTGGTGTTCCTCGTGGATCTCGTCTGCGCATGTAGTGTCCTGGGGGTCCTCATGGGACTCGTCTGTACCTGTAGTGTCCTGGGGGTTCTCATGGGACTTGTCTGTACCTGTAGTGTCCTGGGGGTCCTCATGGGACTCGTCTGTACCTGTGGTGTCCTGGGGTTCTGTATAACCAGGTAAGCGGGTTTGCATTATAATGACCACGTGTACCTGGCACTCGAATGCAGATATTGTAATCCCTGTTAGACTGTCTGTTAAACCATGCCTGCACAGATAACATCATTTCCTTTTATTAGACCCAGAGAAGGTAGATTAAAGCGTGGTAAAATGTCCTCTATTAACATATCAAATATGCACAAGCATGGTTATTATACAAGCAAACAGTCCTTTGGCTGGAGTGCTGCAGAGTAGAAGCACTTAGGATTTGTCCTGGCCTTTCACAGTCTACCTACCCAGTTCCTCTTCCCAAGGGGAAAGGGACCGGTCTTCCCTGTTTACGGGAACACGCACATCCTGAGTGCTTCAGGGGAGTTTGAATAGTGTGACTACTTCAGTTTTGAGAGTTTAAAGCTTCAGTCCTCAGGGTAGATATTTGTTTTAGTATATGTTACTGTCAACAACCATTAGAGAATCCCCCTGTGCCTACCCATCTCTTGTTAATGCCCCCCCGTTAGTGTCATAATTAACACTGATCTAGAGCTGGTAGTAGGTATGGAAATCATTGATGCTGATTAAGAAAGCCTGTGGACCTTGTTTTTATATCTGGATATGAATTCATGAAGTCCAGTTGTCAATCAGATGTTCATGTTTTCTGCATCTCCACCAAAGGCAATCCCAGAGCTCTGCGTGTTCTCCAGCCTTCTCAAGCTTCTGGCTTCCTCACGGGGCCTGTGAGTGAAATCCTGCCTGGGAGGGCTCCGTGGTTTCCGTGGCTGACTCATGCCGAGACCACGCTCTGAGCCTAGCGAGGATTTTGTTGTGAATTATACTGACGTCTTCATCAAACCGACAGTGATCTGTCTGTAAATTTTTATGCTAACCTCTAAAATTTAAAGTGACTGAAAAACAGTCAAGGCTTTCAGAAAAGAAAATGAAAAAATTGTATTGGGAAGCCACGAGTCTTGAGGGGGAGGTCAGTAAATCCTCAAGGAGCATTGTTTCAAAGGGCTGGTGGGCTAAAGGGGGGCTCATCTTGGCCCTGTGGAACCGAGCAAAATTCAACATGGGCCATGCTCAGTTTGTTTCGGCGTTCAGATGCTTCCGAAGGTGTAGCAATTAATGCCCACTGATGTGTGGCAGGTTATTAGCGTAGGGGACAAGTGTGTGTGATCTATGTGACAGCTTGGGTACCTTTAGAATATGGTTGTCTGTCTCACGTGATGAATGAACTATTATGGGAAGCTGCTGTCTACATAAGACCCTCCTTTCAGCCGTTCCCAGCATTCTCTCAGCAGGCATTGGATGGGAACATATCCTCTACAGGTCGTCTTTGCTCTCGGTGCAAATTTGGTTTTTTCTTTTTTTAATTATACTTCAGATGAAAGTTTACAGAGCAAACTAGTTTCTCATTAAATAATTACTACACATTGTTTTGTGACATTGGTTCCCAACCCTATAACATGTCAAGACTCTCCCCTTCTCGACCTTGGGTTCCCGTTACCAGCTTCCCAGTCCCCTCCTGCCTTCTTGTCCCTATCCCTGGCCTGGTGTGCCCGTTTAGTCTTGTTTTGTTTTATGGGCCTGTCTAATCTTTGGCTGAAGGGTGAACCTCAGGAGTGACTTCAGTACTGAGTTAAAACGGTGTCCGGGGGCCATACTCTTGGGGTTTCTCCAGTCCTTGTCAGACCAGTAAGTCTGGTCTTTTTTTGTGAGTTAGAATTTTGTTCTACGTTTTTCTCCAGCTCTGTCTGGGACCCTCTGTTGTGATCCCTGTCAGAGCAGTCGGTGGTGGTAGCTGGGCACCATCTAGTTGTGAGGGACTCAGTCTGGTGGAGGCTGGGGTAGTTGAGGTCCATGAGTCCTTCGGACTAATCTTTCCTTTCAGCTCAAGTTTTTTTGTAGTACACTGGGTTTACAATTTAAGTTTTTGATTACACTGTTTTCCTGTTGTGTAGTGATCAATTCTTGCATTAACATGTTGAGCATGTTTGCATGGCATGGGGAAAGAGCACTGTGTACAGATTGCAAAGCCTGGTTTCAGGTTATTTCCCCCGCTTACTAGTGTTACCATCTTGGGCTAGTGATGGAGGGAAGCTGAGGCTCAGCTTCACCTGTGAGACCAGGATAATAACGTGCTTCTGCCTTGTTCATGTAATTGCTGTCAGGTTCGTTTGAGGTACGTGTTCCTGAAAGGGCTTTGTAAGGGGTAGAAGGAGTATAATGCACCACATAGGCATAGTGAGATTGTAATTGTTACTACTCTCGACCATTTAGGTACAACGCGTGCGCCTTTGTCTGTGGAGGAGCTTAACTTTTCCCTTGAAGAGGGACTCATAGTAGTGTTTGGTTTTGTTCCTCAGTGCTTAACAGAGAAGTTCCAGCCATTTTCTAGGGTGGTTCCGATGGAGGTTTCTGAGCTTCATCGGATAGTGATTCCCTTAAATGCACTGGGGATGCACAGGGGATTGGCGTGTACTGTACTGCTCTTGTTTGCGTTGATATATGATCCCTACTGTCTTTAATCCATTTAACTCCCAGTTTGCAATGACTGAAGCTTTCGTTTTGTGAGTCATTCCCTGTAGTTGAGTCCATTGTAAATATAAACCAAGCGCAGATTTCCAGCGTTACCCCATAGACTGTTAGTAGACACTCAGAGACTGTAATCTTTATCTTTGTGATTTGCACAGGCCAAAGAGTGACGTGGTGCTGCCCCCACCTCAGAGCCAGGTGTTGCTCAGGACAGCTAATGGAGCACAAGTGACTTAAGCAATGAGGAGATTGTGATGAAGGACTGGTGCTCACAGTCCCCAGAATGACTTGGAACAGCTTTGGGCTGGGTGTGGGGACTTGGACAGGCCGGTGCCTCCGTGGTAGGTACCCTTTGGTGTTGTGGAAGCAAACGTTTTGCTCACCTTGGGTCACCTCCCAGAGCATCCATTTGGGATTTCCTCTGCATCTAGCTCCATGGGTTTGTACGTGGGGGATTCTTGTTAGGGTGTCATGTGTTTGTATAGCTACATTGGTGATTTTGCTTTATGACTTACACTGAGGATTTTGGTGAAATTTTCTAAAAGGAATTAAGCTCTTGCAGCTCTATTTATGGAGTCCTGGAGGTGCGGTAGTTAAGAGCTTGGCTGCTAACCAAAAGGCTGGCAGTTCGAATCCACTAGCTGCTCCTTGGAAACCCTATCGGGTAGTTCTGCTCTGTCCTATGGGGTCGCTATGAGTTGGAATCAACTTGATGGCAAAATATTTGTTTTTTTTTTTTTGGGTTAGCTCTGTTTATTGTTCTGTGATGTTTTCAGGTGAGAAAACAGAGATTGAAGGATGCAAGTGACATGCCGAGATCTCCATATTGCCTTATCTGGTGAAGAGCACTGGTCCTAGGGCCAAACTGGGGGGATTCAAATCCCAGCTCTGTCACTCACTGGCTGCACCATCTCAGAGAAGTTACTTACCCTCTCTGGGCCTCAGTTTCCACATCTGAAACTGGAGAAAGTAACTGTACCGAATTCACTCATAGGAGCATTGTGAGGATTAAACAAGGCATGTACGATGCTAGGAAAAGTATCTGGAACATCGTAAGTGGTTAATAAATGCTAGTAATTCTTAAAAGAAGTTCTTGATTGTAAAGTTATCTTTTCCTGAGTTAAGCTACTAACCTGGCTGTACTTTTTAAAAATGATTTTTTTTTTGAGTATAAAAGAAAGAAATACTTGTTTTAAAAACTTAAAATATAGTAAAATATAGCTGCTCTGGAAGAGTGTGTAGAAGCTCCTCAAAAAGTTGAACATAGAATTACCGTGTGAGCCAGCAAGTCCTGTCTTAGGTATGTACCCAAAAGACTCGGAAACAGAGACCCGAACCAATAGTTGTACACCAGTGGTCACTGCAGCCGTGGTCACTGCAGCCGTGGTCACAGCAGCCAACAGATGGAAACACCCAAGCGTCCATTAAGAGATGAATGGGCAAACAAAATGTGGTGCATACCCACCATGGGATAATACTCGGCCATAAAGAGAGATGAAGCTCTGATACATGCTGTGACATAGATGAACTCCGAAGATATGCCAACTGAAATAAAAGGACACAAAAGGACAAATATGTAATCTCACTTATCTGAAGTATCTAGAACAGGCAAGTGCGTAGAGAGAAAAGTTTATTAGTGGTTACAGAGGTTGAAGGGAGGGAAGAATGGGGATTTATTACTTAAGGATACTGACTTTCTGTTTGGGGTGATGAAAACGTTTTGGAAATGATGATGGTTGTACAGCATGGTAAACATAATTAATGTCACTGAATTGTACACACAAAAATGGTTTAACTGTGCAACGATATGAATAATGATGAATCCATGAAACATCTCACAATGTGGATGAATCTGGAGGGCATTATACTGAGTGAAATACTTCAGTCAGAGAAGGACAAATATTATATGAGATCACTATTATAAAAACCCAAGAAAAGGTTTACACACAGGGAAAAACAATCTTTGATGGTGACGAGGGAGGGGTGGGGAAATCACCAACTAAATAGTAGACAAGTTAACTTTGGTGAAGGAAAGCCAGCACACAATATGGAGGAAGGCAGTACAATTTGACTAAAGCAAAGCCATAGAAGCTTCCTAGATATATCCAAACACCTTGAGGGACTGATTTACTGGGGCTGAGAGCTGGGGACCATGGTCTCAGGGGACATCTAGGTCGATTGGCATAGCATAGTTCATAAAGAAATGTTCTACATCCTACTTCGGTGAGTAGCGAGTGTCTGGGAACTTTTGGAGCCCTGGTGGCTCAGGGGTTAAGAGTTCTGCTGTTAATTAAAAGGTCGGCAGTTCGAATCTACCAGCTGCTCCTTGGAAACCCTATGGGGCAGTTCTATTCTGTCCTATAGTGTCACTATGAGTCAGAATCAACTTGATGGTAATTGGTTTATTTTTTTTCCCCTGGGGTCTTAGAAGCTTGCGAGTGGCCATCTAAGATATGTGTATTTGTCCCATCATGTTCAGAGCAAAGGAGAATGAAGAAAACCAGACACAAGGAAAAGATTGACTAATGGACCACATGAACCACAGCCTCCACCAGCCTGAGCCCAGAAGAACTAGATGGTACCCGGCTACCACCACCAACTGCTCTGACAGGGATCATAAAAGAGAGTCCTGGAGAGAGCAGGAGGCAAATATAGAACAAAATTTAAATTCACAAAAAAGACCAGACTTACTGGTCTGACAGAGACTGGAGGAACCCTGAGACTATGGCCCCCAGACATCCTTCTAACTTAGAACAGAAGCCACTCCCAAAGTCCACCTTTCAGCCAAAGATTTACCCCACTGCTGTTGAGTCGATCCCGACTCATAGCGACCCTATAGGACAGAGTAGAACTGCCCCACAGGGTTTCCAAGGAGCGGCTGGTGGGTTTGAACTGCCGACCTTTTGGTTAGCAGCCAAGCTCTTAACCACCGCATAACCAGAGCTCCAGCCAAAGATTAAGCAGGCCTATAAAACAAATAACACACGTGAGGAACGTGCTTCTTAAGTTCAATCAAGTGTACGAGACCAAATGGGCAACACTTGCCCAAAAGCTAAGATGAGAAGGCAGGAAGGGACAGGAAAAGTGAACGAATGGACAGGGAGAACCCCAGGTGGTAAGAAAAAGGGGGAGCGTGCTGACACATTGCGGGGATTGCAACCAATGTCCCTAAACAATGTGTGTATACATTTTTGAATGAAAAACTAGTTTGGGTAGTAAATTTTCACCCAAAACACAATAAAATAACAAAAATGGTTTAAATGGCAAATTCTTTGTTATATCTGTATATTTTACCACAATAATATATGTATGTATACATATTAAAATATAAAGAAGAAAATAAAACACCTAGAAATAACAATTGTTAACCTTTTTCATATATTTTTCTAGTCTTTTTTAATGGATATTTTACATAATTAAAATCATATTGTATATTTAGTTTGAATCCTTTCTCCACTTAGTATAGCAAACATTCTCCCTGTAATTACAATGTCTTAAAAAAATTATTTTTTAAATTAGATGTTTTATTCTTTACATATTCTTTCCTTTTTCTCATAATATTGTGCTTTTGGTGAAATTTACACAGCAGATTAGGTTCCCATTTAAAAATTGCTATACATATTGTTCAGTGACATTCTCATTATTTCCATTCTGGTTGTTCTGTTTCCATTAATCTAGTTTCCCTGCCTTCTCATCTTTGCTTTAGGGTAACTATTGACCATGTGGTCTCATATATGATTTTTTAAAAGGAGCACAGTACTCACAGGTGATAATTCTTTATTTCATCAGGCAATCTGTTATTTAGCTGAATGATGACGTCTGGGATCCACACTTTAACAAGATCCCCAGGTGATTCATATGTATAATAAATTTTGAGACCTACTGCTTTACTAGGGGTTCTCAGAATTGGTCCCTAAACAGTATCATTTGTGTCTCCTGGGAATGCATTAGAAATGCAAATTCTCGGCAGGGGTTTGAACCGGAACAAACTGGTTTGGAAGCCCTGATTTAAAGTCCTTCACTCATTATAAATGTAGACGCTTAACTCAGAGATACTTGTATATATCTTTTATCTGACTGGTGAATGATAATTCCATATTCGGTCTAAGGATTAAAAATGGAAGAAGTTAGTGATAGGTATAAGGTATCTACTACGTGTCAAGTAGTGTACTAGATGGAATCTGGAAAAGCCCGACCTTTTGGGATGATGGTGCCAGGTAAGAGGTTAAAGATTCTAAAGCTAGCTGGTGGTTGAGGTGAGAGGTCAACACACTGCATTTCCCCCCCAAAGCCTGTTGTCATCAAGTCAATTCTGACTCACAGTGACCCCATGTGACAGAGTAGAACTTGCCCCATAGGGTTTTCTAGGCTATAGTCTTTATGGGAGCAGATCACCAGGTCTTTCTCTTGCGGAGCCGCTGGGTAGGTTAGAACTGCCAGCCTTTTGCTTAGCAGCTGAGCACTTAACCATGGTACCACCAGGGCTCCCTGTTGAGAGCGAGCACATTGGGAGTCATGAGGGGGAATGTGGTTATTTACCCAGGGCCACTGCTGACTTCAGGATAGGTGTTTAAGTCTTAGGATTCTTTGGGATGGACTACATAGACGTTTTTTGCCACTGATGAAGAATTGAATATTTAATGAATAGATGTTTCTAGGCTCTCAAAGGTCCAGGAATGGTCCTTGGTGGTCATATGCACACATCTGGGCCATCCCTGCTTCTTAAAACTTCATCCGCCTACCCTGTGGAGCCACTGAGTACTCAACCTGGCTAAGTGGCTTGGCCCTCAAAGGTGCCCCAGAGCCGTTTGGGACGAATCTGAGGCTCTGCTCTGTGCTGTGGTGTTGGGCTCCATATTCGATTCTGAGTGCCAGTCTCTTCAGGGAGGAGTCTGAGGAGCTTTAAGGGTGACAGAGCTGAGAGGGATGAAGGTGCTGAAGACCCCTGTGGGATAAATGAGGAGACTAACGGTTCCTTCTCCCTTCCCCTGACCCTCTCTGCTTTGGCATCACAAGACTGAGGTGGGAGGAAGGATCTTTGGAAAGAGATGGGGAAGAAGGTTTTCCAAGTCTTTCTGGAGCACGTTGGTCTCCATCTCTTTTCTGGATTGAGTGGGAAGATGGCCCAAAGATGTCTCTTGCTTTTTGGGTAGCTTTGGTTCTGGGAAGCCAAAGGAACTAGAACTCCATTACTTTGCACCAATTTTATGTTTGGAAAAAAGCACCATTGTCTTTTTGTATTAAATTATCTGGAAGTATTAAAAATTTGAATTATTTAGCAGGGATGGTATTTCTGAGATATCTCATATTTGTGGGTGCCACTCTGTTCAAATTACTGGTTAGTTGAGATTAGCCAATGAAGTCCACCACTTCTCTGGGGTTGATAGAATTTCGAGACTAATAATAATAATAATAACGATGATAATTGTGATACTAAGCACTTATTTTCTTCTCACAATAATGCTTTGAAGTAGGAACTATTATTATGCGTATTGTACCAATAAGGAAACCCAAGGTCACAGAGCTAGTTGGTGGCAGGTTCAGGATTTGAACCCAGGTCTTGGGTTCCTACACTCTTAACTGCTATTTTGTATACTGTGTATACATGCATATCAAATACAAGTCCTTGCAAGAAGGATATTCTAATTATGTGTGTGCACACACACCTTTGGTTGCTCAGAAGTAATTATGAGTAATTAGTGGAGTCTGCAAATTGGGGAAGGAGTATACCAGTGGGGAACCAGGTGCATGGGAACTGGGGGAAGTGCTGCACCTGGAGGGGAGAGCTGTGGCCCTGAGGAGTGGGTGAACGGTTGTCACCGGCATGTGCAGAATGGAAGATGCTGGGAGTCTCAGGGGCCCCAGCTAGCTGGGGTCACCTGAAGCCAATGAGAGAAAAATGGCAATAAGGGTTGATGTTAAAAGAGTATTCTGGGAGTGATGGAGTTAATTCCCAGGATGGAGAGACCTGGTTACAACTCTTACCCGCACAACTGCTGTAAATTACTTGCGAAATATCTGCCTGCCTGTCTGTTTATATGGAGCCCTGGTGGCGCAGTGGTTAAGAGCTCGGCTGCTAACCAAAAGGTCAGCAGTTCGAATCCACCAGTTGCTCCTTGGAAACCCTATGGGGCAGTTCTACCCTGTCCTATAGGGTCACTATGAGTTGGAATCAACTTGATGGCAATGGGTGTCTATCTGTCTCTTATGAAGAAGTTGATTAAAACATGCAAATAATGCTTATATATAGTTTAGGGGAAAATTGTGCTAGAATGACATGCTAGTTCATTCACTAAAAAGTGGGTTTCCCAGACCCATTCACGCTACTTGCCTTGCCTGAAGGGATGTGATTTTTACCCGACAAGCAGTCCTCACTGCTCAAGTGTTTTAAAACTATAACCTCATTTATTCTAAGTTGGAAACATTCCAGTCTGTTCCGTGATCACTGTTATGTCTGTGTGTGGAATAAGGACGGAAATCACAGAAAAGCTTTGACAGTTTCAGTAAATATGTGCTGAAACAGCCTGAGCAGCACAGAAGTAGTCTATAAGCATAGAGGACCGACCACACGGAGCTTAGTAATAGATTAGTGTTTCCTCAGATGGACGGTGTTTGCTTCCGAGAGCGTGTGTGTGCGCGCGTGTATGTGCTGTGTGTGCGTCTGTGTGTCTGCATGCTTCTGCGCTGCGTTCAGCCTGCGTCACTCCCTTAGCAAGCATTGTTTATCAGTGACCTCCGTAGGTGAGGGGCTTTCTTTGATGGAGAAAGACCTACACTTTCCAGGCTTTAAATGTGCATAATGCCTTGAGGGCTTTGAGCGCAGTGGAAGCAGGCTTGTCTCCTACCCAAAGTAGCTCCTGCACCTGCATTCCTGCCTTCCACGGTAGCTAGCGGCAGTCCCGAGCAGCGGCTTCCAGGGCTCCTATCTGGCTGTGCTTTTTTCACTTTGGGACAAAGTTCTCTAGTCAGACCTCATGGATTTATTTTCTCCGCACTATAAAGCCTGAATCGCGAAGATTTCATCATGCTGTAAAGGGCAGCATGAACCAAGTTCTTGGGGCTGCTAAGAATTTCTTTGCCTTTTTCCCCCCTTTTTGGAGATGTGTATCAGAAAAAGGCTTTGCCTTTAGAGAGAGATTTTACTACTCTTGCCAATGATGTGTGACAATATTAAATTTAATGGCAGACCTTGAAGTGTATAAAAACTTAAGTCCAGAAAAAGGTAAGAACTGTTCTACTAATTTTAATGTTAAGTGTAATAGTGCTAGAAAAAGACGATATACATTTCTTATTTGGTTTCATGTCCAGTTAAGTTAAAAATATATTTGAACTCTTAATAATGTATTTGAGATATTATATTTCGATATGAGATGGAAAGGTAATGAAGTATTTTTGATTGGGCAAAAGTATTTTTTCTTGCAAATGTGTACTTTGATAATGGTAGAATTTGCGTACTGGCAGATTGGAGGTGCATCATTATAATAAAGTGCTCAGTGACAAAGTCATTTGTATTCTTAGGTTACAAGCCAGTGATACAGACATGCTTAAAAATTCCATTTGTCTGACAGTTACGAGCTGTGGGTTTTAATTTAAACATTGTCACGTCTTATTCATTTTGGTTAATGATGAATTATAGATAAAACCATATTTTAACTTTCTATAGTATTCTCTGCATAATTCCCAACTGACATCAATTAAAGATAGCCATGGATAGTGGACATAATTAGCTTTATAAAATGAAATGGCATAAGTATTCAGCACAGATAAAATGGAGGCAGAGTCCATGTATCATTTCTCGAGCCAATCTCAGCTCCAGCAGCATAAGTATGAGTGAGGAGATCAGACATTTAAAATATAGGGAGCTTGTTCTTGAATTATAAGACATGTTCCTACCTGGTCAGACAGAATAAATGACATGTCAAGAAATGTCTTCTAAACTTCTCTTCAACCTGAAATTCATCTGTCATTTCAGATTATCCATATGTCTACTCAGTGTAACTTTTATCATGCCAGTGCTTGGATGCAAGCCTGTCGACGAATTGTTGGCCGGTTGATGGTCTCAGCTTTAGTGTGCCGTGTTCACGGTGCCGGCATTGACACTTGCTGTTTATGCAAAATACAAAATTATGCTATGGTTGAGATTTCCTGAGCATAACTGATTTTTCTAAACCTTGCAAGGAGCTTTTATACAGAAATAGGGTAGGATTTGGCTTATCTGATATGCAGTTTGTCAGAAGGATTTTGCATGTAGAGTTTCGTTCTTAATATATTTGGAAACTCTTTTGTATGTGAAACGTAGGAGCAAATCGAATTGCACAGGATACCATCAGGATTGCCTTGCTTTGCATACCCTGGAAGTAATGATGAGAAAGACTTCTGTTACTTTCACATAAAGTAACCTTGAAAATAAAGCTTTAATTCTGTTTTTTTCCTTTTTTAAAGCTTTAATTCTTAAGCATTGGGGAAATTTAATTTTTCTAGTTGTCACATGAGCTTTTAATGTTGATGAATTTGAGGTGCCTTGTTTGAAGAAAGACATCTTCACATACAACTGATCTTACTAGAGATTTTTTAAAACTGAGCATATATTTCATATTTAATTTAATAGATGTTCAATTATTCATTTTAATGATCTATTTTGCAGAGTGAAAAATTTTCTTTGCTGGCTGTTCATCTTGGTAAAACTCTTCTCATTTGGTAGCAAGACTATTTTTTAAGAGATTTTTCTTCTGAATTCCAGATCTAGTTTAAGTGGAACATTTAAAATTATACATATCAGCTCTATTTCAGAGTGTGTAAAATTGATAGGTTCTGAGTTCTCATGAAATCTGAGTTGCATTATTAAACAGTAACATTAGTGGAAGTGGTTTCCATTGACTGGAAGACAAAGTTGAGAAATATCCAACTCAGAGCCAGGAAGACCAAAGAGAGGAAATCTGAGTTTTGATGGTATATCCTTAGTCTTAAAACTGTATGTTAAGGGTAAAACCCATGTTGGCCCTTACATTTTGTATTTGGCTATGCTTAGGAAATTATTATTTTATTGTTATTATTAGCCTCATAGTACAGTGTAATACATGAAACATCCAAATTAGAAGGCATCTACCTCAGTGATTTGTAAAACAGCAGTATGAGGATGCAAAGGGCTGGAACTGCAATAGAAAAAGGACTTAAATCGCAACATAAAAACAGGAGCAAGCTTGAGACATGTAAGGCAATTTTTTTTATAACCTTGCCATGTCTATGAACTTCAATGTCCTTTTTAGTAACAAAGAGATAATACTACTTCCTTGCTTACCTCACAAGGCTGTTGTAAGAATGACTGATAATAACATCTCTGAAAGCATTAGGAAGATAGAAAAGGGCCACAGAAATGTAAAATGATACCGTCATAGAAATAAGAATAAATGCACATTTCGTCTGCTTTAACGGGAAAAAAAAAATTTCTTCTGGGGTGCTAAAAAGCACTTTGACCTAGAAATTTCATACCATATGCTACTAATTTTCCCCTTAGCTTAGTATAACCTATTTGCCAGCAGTGTGCACATGGGTACGAATGCCCGGTGGAAGGGCTGATGTCAGTAAAGGAGCGAGTCCTCCATTTGGAAAACAGGAAGAAATCCTAACAATCTCATTCTTTTATAGAAAGAAAAAACAGGCATGGAGAGGCTACACAATTTTCTCAAAGACTCAGAGCAGATCTGTGGTCTGAATCATATCTCCCCCCCACCACTCCCCGTTCCCGATCATGATGGCTGGGCCTGCTCTTTTCAATCACACAGGTTTTGCTTAGAGGGGATGGTAAATATTTAGATGGGAGTTCCTGGTAGCGTAATGGTTAAGAGCTATGGCTGCTAACCAAAAGGTCAGCAGTTCGAATCCACCACGTGCTCCTTGGAAACTCTGTGGGGCAGTTGGAGTCCCTGGCTGGTGCCACAGTTAACTCGCTTGGCTTCTAGTTGAAAGGATGGAATTTCGAGTGCACCCAGAGGTGCTTCATAAGAAAGGCCTGGAGATCTACTTCTGAAAAGCCAGCCATTGAAAACTCTACGGAGCACAGTTTTACTCTGACACATATGAGGTTACCATGAATTGCAATCAACTCAGTGGCAATTTTTTTTTAAACGTGTAGGTCCCTGTGATTTCTCTCATATCACGTCATTTTAATTCTTTGTACAAGGCCATTTTTAGGAAGGGGAAAATCGACAGCTTCTTGTGAAATACTTGACTGCTAATAATTAATTTGTAAAAATCAGTAAAGATGTATTGAGTGCTACTTTATATATAAGGTATTGGCAAGGATATGAAGATGAATAAAAATGATTCTCTTTCTTCCGGTAATTCATAGTCTAGTGGGCTGAACTTATATTACTGTAATTATGGTAACATAGCGCTGTAATAGAGGAGAGTTGTAGCCGTACCTTGGGCATGGAGAAGTCAGCGAAGACTGTCTGGAGGTGACCTTTGAGTTAAGCCATGAAGGATGGGAAGGATTTTATCAGTTGGAAAAGCAAGGAGTTGAAGATGGAGAAGTAGGCAAGGGCCAGGTGTTAAAGAATTTATAATCCAGGTTAAAAGGAGCCCTGGTGGCGCAATGGTTAAGTACTCGGCTGCTAACCAGAAGGTGGGCAGTTCGAATCCACTAGCTGCTCCTTGGAAGCTCTATGGGGCAGTTCTACTCTGTCCTGTAGGGTCGCTGTCAGTCCGAATCAACTCGTCGGCAACGGGTTTGATTTCGTATTGGTTTTAATCCAGGTTAAAAGGAGCCTGGTGGTGCAATGGTTAAGTATTCAGCTGCTAACTGAAAGGCTGGTGGTTCAAACCCATCCAGCAGCTCAGCTCGGTGGGAGAAAGGCCTGGCAATCTGCTCCGTAAAGATTACAGTGTAGAAAACCCTAGGGCCAATTCTACTCTGTCATACGGGGTCACTGTGAGTCCGAATCCGTTGGATGGCAGCCAACAACAGAGAAGGTTAAGGAATCTGGACACTTTAAAAAAAAAAAAAAAACAAAACGGCAGCAAAAACAAAACAGCAGAAGTTTTAAACTGGGGAGAGCTTAATCAGACTTGAGTTTTTAGTAAGAACTCTGACAACTAAACTACGAATGAGTGGAAGAGAGAGAATCATTTGATTTAGTTTAGAGACTGATGGGGGACGGGTGAGACTGGAGCCCGGGAGACCAGAGGAAGACTCCTGCCGTAAGGAGGTGAGGGTACAGTGTTGTCAACTCGGAGTTCTTAGGCTACGTGTACGCATCGGTCCTTTGCCCTTGTCAAAGCTGCCCTAGAATTCACACTGCTTATTCTTTTGCATATGCTTGTTACCTAGTCACTACCTTGTAGTTGGGGTAAATTAGCTACAAGTAGGTACTAAGCTTGTGATGCTACCCACTGTTGCATCAAGTCAATTCCTACTCATAGCGACCCCATAGGGTTTCCAAGGTTGTAAATCTCTACGGAAGCAGACTGCCACTTCTTTCTCCCTCGGAGCTGCTCGTGGTTTCGAACCGCAGACCTTTCAGTTAGCAGTCAATCGTTTTGACCACTGCACCACCAGGGCTCCTTGTTTGTGACCTTTGTACTCCCTTTATGAATCTTTTCATTTGCTTATCCCTCTTAACTTCTCTAACATAAATTATTTTTCCGTACGCATAATTACACCTTCCGTTTTTTTCTGTTTTTTCTATGTTTGGTGGTACAGTGGTTAAGTGTTTGGCTGCTAACTGAAACGTCAGTGGTTTGAACCCACTAGGGGTGAAAGATGTGGCAGTCTACTTGTGTACAGATTACAGCCTTGGAAACCCTATGGGGTAGTTCTGCTCCCCCCTGTAGGGTTGCTATGAGTTGGAATTGACTTGATGGCAACTTTGTGTGTGTGTGTATGTGTGTGTTTTGGTCATAGGTTGATTTTAAATGTTTAATATCAACAATGTTTCATTACTATGGCTACATAAATTTACATTTTTCTGATTATGTACATGATCACCAGAGCAGAAGTAGTCTAAGTTAACTTCGATTAAGAATACTGCTTCAGAAGATGGTATCTGAGAAAAAGGACGGTTCCTGGAGACTTTTTATAGCAGGTGATGGGACCAAATGCTTTAGAAGAAGTTGAGCACCTAGTAATAATTTTGACAACAAGCAATCTTCAACGTAACTCTGTGAGGTAGATGTAGTTGTAGTCTGTGTTTCAGAGATGAGGAGCCTGAGGCTCAGAGAGAAAAGAGCTTGCCCTAGGTCACACTGTAACTGTAGAACTGACATTTGTATCCAGTTGGTGACTTTGGAGCCTGGACTTGCAGTCATGTTCTCTCTCTTAGCAATATTGTTACTTTGTTGGAGGTGGTAAGGACTTAGGCAAGAAGCAATTTATTGTCTCCTCTGTAAAAGGTTCTCTAAACAAACAAACAAAAACCCCAGACCCACTGCTGTTGAGTCTATTCTTGACTCATGACCCCACCACATGTTACAGAGGAGAACTCCATAGGGTTTTCTTGGCTGTAATCTTTATGGAAGCAGATAGCCAAGGCTTCCTTCTCCAGTGCCACTGGGTGGGTTTGCACCGCCAACTTTTAGATTAGTAGTCTGTATCTATCAAGATATCTCGCTTAACTGCTCCTTCCTCGATATGCCTTTCCCCAGTGATACCTAGCCTTGATATTTCCTTGAGTTAATAGACCTGCAAATGAGTACTTCCTGAGTGAGAGACAGAAAGGAGAACAATGTGGTAGATTAATTACAAGGGTTTGGTGTTGAGAAATGCTGGTTTAAGAATGGTTAGGGTAGGACAGATCGTGGAGGGTTTTCTGCATCTGACTGAGGTGTTTGGGCTTGATCTAATAAATAAGAGAGAGTGTTATGGATTGAACTGTGTCCCTCAAAAATGTGTATCAACTTAGCTAGGCCATGATTCCTAGTATTGTGTGATTGTCCACCATTTTGTCATCTGATATGATTTTCCTCTGTGTTGTAAATCCTACCTCTATGATGCTAGTGAGGCAGGATTAGAGGTAGTTATGTTAATGAGGCAGGACTCAATCTACAAGGTTCGGTTGTATCTTGAGTTAATCTCTTTGGAGATATAAAAGAGAGAAGCCAGCGGAGAGACAGGGGGACCTCATACCACCAAGCAAGAAGACCCAGAAGCATGTGCATCCTTTGGACCTGGGGTCCCTGCCCTGAGAAGCTCCTAGACCAGGGGAAGATTGATGACCAGAACCTTTCCCAAGAGCTGACAGAGAGAGAAAGAGCCTTCCCCTGGAGCTGGCAACCTAAATTCAAACTTCTAGCCTCCTGAACCGTGAGAGAATAAATTTGTTAAAGCCATCCACTTGTGGTATTTCTGTTATAGCAGCACCAGATAACTAAGCAGAGAGGATGGTAGACATTGGAGTAGATACGTGATATAAAAGTGATGTTTTAGGAAAAAGAGTCTAGAAGTGCTGTGATGGATAGCTTAAAGAGCCAAAGGTCCTACAATCTACTTGGGAAATTGGCTCAGGCGTATCAAGGCCATGAACCCGAGTCATTTGAGGTTTTGACAAATGACCCGTTACTGTCTCTAATTACTTGTCAACAAAACAGAAGCTACCATGAGTGAGCTAGAGTTACTCCAGCTGTTTCTTTCAAGAAAGGTGAACGATTATTTCTATTGATCTGTTTAAGAAATAAGTCATGGTTGAAGATGTGTGTAACGTAAGGTTTTCTATTAAGCCATTGACCTGTCACTTCTTCCTTTTCTTTAAGATCTGTGTCTGTATTGTCTGTTTTTCCAGGAAGAGGGTGAAAAGGCAGAATTGGAGAGAATATACAAGCAGACTCTGAGGCACCTTAAGACAATGTAGATCCCAAATTAGGAGAAGAGAAAAGAAGGGATGAGATAAAAGGCAGCTCTAAAGGGGAGTATTGTTACTCTGGCTTTTGTAATTTTTCTTTGCACATTTTCCCTCATGTCTCAGTTCATCCATCCATCATCACTTGCCATTTTCTTTATTGTTTTATTTTGATGTCTAAAGTTGTACCCAATGATTGTTAAAAAAAAAAAAAAAAAATTAAACACTGATGATTTTTAAGTACTAAATGAAATTTCCCCTGCCTTTCCTACTCCTCAGACATAACCATGATCGATGCTTTGACGTATGGATTTGCATCCTTCTAAGGGTATGGGGGAGCCCTGGTGGTGCAGTGGTTAAGAGCTCAGCTGCTAACCAGAGGGTTGGCAGTTGGAATCTACCAGCTGCTCCTTGGAAACCCTATGGGGCAGTTCTACTCTGTCCTGTTGGGCTGCTGTGAGTCGGAATCGACTCGATGGCAATGGGTTTTAAGGGTATGGATGTGTGTGTGTGTTTACGTGTGTTCATGTACAGAGAGGGTCACATCATTAGTGCAGCTTTCATAAGGGAAATAAATTTTTATGTGCTCAACAAAGGAGTGAATGAACAATTTAAATTGTGTGGGCCATTCCATATTCCCACTTTCTGTTTCTGCTCTTTGAGTCCTAGTATGAACATGAGCTAGGACCACAGCTGGGCTTATTTCCTCAAGCAGCTCCATGGTTAAGAGCTCTGGCTGCTAACCATAAAGGTCGGCAGTTCAAATCCACCAGCCGCTCCTTGGAAACCCTGTGGGGCAGTTCTACTCTGCCCTGTAGGGTCGTGTGAGTTGGAATCGACTTGAGGGCAACCGGTTTTTTGTTTTGTTTTGATGTACAGTGAGTATCTCTCCCAGTTTTGAGGTTTGAAGCTTAACTTCAGCTATTTTATATCTTTCTTATTCTCTCGTTTCTGCACTCTTTTTATTTACTCCTATCTTTTTTCAGGTTCTCGTTTGTAGTATGAAAAGGGAAAAGTCCAGAAAATCCACCAGGAAAATGAGAGAAGGCAGGAATGGGGAGCGGAGTAAATGGGAATATAAATTTCGGGTGGTGGGGGAGGAGGGATCAGGTCTCACTTATTTACAAAAATTGGCTTGATCATTTTTCTCTGTTAGATCCTGGTGAATAGTCAGTCATTCTGAATGTCATTGCGGATTCTTTATTAATCTACTTTTAAAAAATCTCAAATTTATGCCTTTTTTTCTGAAGAAGTGGTGAATGAAAGCAAGAGATGCTCAAAAGGACAAAGGCAGAATGAAATGAATAGTGAAGCTGTTCCATTTCTCTCCTCAAGCTCGTGCTTCTTATCTTTCCCACTCTGAGCATGCACGCTCTTCTCCTCGTTGTGATCTTTTGTCCATCTTTCCCCAGTTTTCTCATCCCCTCCTATTTTTTAGAAAGAAAATTTAGAGTATATTTGGTTTTTAAAACCACATGGGAACATAAGAATCAGTGGTTAGTATTACCCTACCTCTGTCACAGACAAGCTAAGACTTTGGAGCCAGTTGTCTATCCTTTGCATTGGGTTAGGGAAAGCACTCGGCTGCCAACCAAAAGGTTGGTGGTTCTAGTCCACTGAGAGGCACCTCGGAAGAAAGGCCTGGTGATCTGCTTCTGAAAAATCAGCCATTAAACACCTGTGGAGTTCTATTCTGATGTACGTGAGGTTGCCATGAGTTGGAATTGACTCAGCGGCAACTGGTTTTCGGGGATCTTTCTAAGATGCTTTCCGTGATTTTCATTATTCTAAGCTCAGAAATGTCAGTAAGAGGAAAAACAAGCAACACGAATATCAGCAGTTCTGCCAGAAGCCCCGAGGATCGCAGAGGGCAGCACGCTGCTGCTGTGATGATTCCTTTTGCGGGAAAGTTTTGAATTAATCGTGTTAGTGTGGATTGTGTTAGTGGGTCCTGGCTAACAGACTGTTTGTATTCGCTGGGATAATGTCGCCCTTGTTTGAAGAGCATGTTTATAGTTTGGTCACTACATTTAAAAAGAATGAAGTGAAAATTAGCATATGCTAAAGAATATTAAAGAATAAAGAATTAATTAAATATTAAAGAATAAAGCAAAATGTCACCTTGAAGACTAAGGTACGCCTGACCCAAGCCATGGTATTTTCAGTTGTATCATATGCATGCGAAAGCAAAGGAAGACCGAAGAAGAATTGACGCCTTTGAGTTGTTGTGTTGATGAAGACTATTGAATAGACCATGGCCTGCCAGAAGAACGAACAAGTCTTGGAAGAAGTACAACCAGAATGCTCCTTGGAAGCAAGGATGGTGAGACTACATCTCACATACTTTGGATGTGTTATCAGGAGGGATCAGTCACACTTGGTAAAGTAGAGGGTCAGCAAAAAAGAAGAAGACCCTCAATGAGATGGATTGACACGGTGGCTGCAACAATGGGCTCAAGTGTAACAGCGATTCTGAGCACGGCGCAGGACTGGGCAGTGTTTCGTTCTGTAGTACATGGGGTTGTCATGAGTCGGAACCAACTCGACAGCACCTGACAGCAACAACAAAGAATATTAACAGAATGGAAAATGAGTCCTGTTAGGAACTGGTCAAGATTAAGGGCTGGACGTACCATTTCTCAGTTGAGCCATCTGGTTTTATGATTTTGTGGTTTCTACCTATTATTTGGAGCCCGTGGGTGGTACAAACTGTTAAGCATTTGGCCGCTAACTGAAAAGGCTGGTGGTTGAAGTTTACCCAGAGGTGCTTTTGGAAAAAAAGCCTGGTGACCTAGTTCTGAAAAATCAGCCATTGGAAAGCCTATAGAGCATAGTTCTGTTCTGACATAGGTGGGGTCATCCTGAGTCAGAGCTGACTCCAGGGCAAATTGTTTTGGTTTACCTATTATTTACCCTTCTCTGTTTTTTATTTCTTCATTTGAATAATAGATGTGTTTTTTCTTGCCATTATTTTCATCATACTGCTTCCTTTTCTTGCAGTCATTTATCTCAACTTTTCAGTTTTAAGCTCTTTGTTTTTACTTCTAAGTTCATACTGTCTTCTTCAGTTTAACTTATCATTTACTCAATAGATTATTTATTTTCTTGTTCTTTTATTCACATTGCGGGGACCTCCCCCCATTCTCACAAGTTCTTTTTTTACTGTATCATTTCTTTGTTTCTTTGTATCCTCAAGTGACAGAAGAGAGACGTTGGTGGCAGGGAGAGAGCTGGACGTTCTGATCCCGGATTTCTCCGTGCTTCGGGACAGGCGGGGAGAATGGGTTTCAGAATAAAATAATGGCAAAAGACAACAATTCTAATAGCAGCTTAGCTTTTCAGCCAGCCACCTAGGTCAACATCTCTGGCATTCTCCTTCCTTATTTTGAAAATATGGACTCTGCATTTCGAAGGGTTGTGAGGATCCAGTGAGATGCTGTGTGTAACAAGCCTTGCCCAGTGCTTAGCACACAGACCTTCAGTAAATGCTACATCCTGCCCCTAGTACTGTGTCTGCTCATTTTAGTGGCTGCCTTCCACACCTTGCCTGCTTCCTATCCCTTCCATTCACGTTGACCACCTGTCTGCTTGTATTTTTCCTCTAAGCCTGTTTGTGTATTTACTGTTTTACCTCACTACTATATACCCAAAACCACAAATAAGTCAAGGATATGATAAAGGTGTATGTGTGTGGAAAACGCAAAGAGGCAATAAATGAATCCTTAGTTGATTTTAATTAGCACAAGAGGTTATTATTTAAGAGTATACGAATGCCGAAATAGATCACCCACTCGATGCTGTTAAGCACAGCTCACCCACAATATCCACTGCCCCTTGGGGAGAATTAACATCTGATCATTTGTGCTGTGGTTATCTTTCGCTGAGGGATTATGTGGGATTTATTTTCTTCTTCATAGTTCTTTAAACATTTGCAATTAGCATATATTGCTTTTATAATCAGAAAAAAAGAAATATTAAAAACCCATTGCGGTCAAGTCGCTTCCGGCTCATAGTGACCCTATAGGACAGAGTAGAACTACCCCATAGGGTTCCCAAGGCTGTAAATCTTTAAGGAAGCAGACAGCCACACCTTTCTCCTGAGGAGCGGCTAGTGGGTTCAAACCACCAACCTTTCAGTTAGCAACTGAGCACTTAACCACTGTGCCCTTAGGGCTCCTTTAAAAAATGTATTAAAAAAGCAGGTTATATCAAGAACAATTTTTTGCTGGCTCACAGCTCTGCTCTGGTTAGGTGAGCGCTGTCTTGAAACCCTGGCGGCTGTCTCCCTGCCTTCAGCCTCTCCCTCAGGTTGTGAGTGCTAATGGCGCGTCCGTAATTGTGGTCTGTCTTACCCTCCGTGTCTCTCAGCGTTACACACGAGTCCTTCCCCAATGCTTATCTCTTCCCACCGCCTTGCTTCTTTACAATCTCACTATTTAGAACACTCCTTCTTTTCCTTCTGTTTTCTGGTCTCTTCTGCCCCATCAGATTGGTAAACTCATCCTTCACGTCTCTGCTACTGTTGTTAGTTGCCGGCGAGTTGATTTGGTCTCATGGCGACCCCATGTGTGAGGAGTGGAACTGCTCCATAGGATTTCCAAGGCTGTGAGCTTTCAAAAGGGATCCCCAGGCCTGTCTTCTGAGGCACCTCTGGGTGGGTTTGAACTGCCAGCCTTTCAGCCAGTAGTTGACTGCTTAACTGCTTGCACTGCCCAAGGACTCAGACTCGTCCTTCGTATCTGTACTGTGGTTGAATGGACCTGGACACAGGCTGTATTAGTTAAGGTCACGCCACCTCATTTAACAGATAAAGCCCAAGATCTCAATGGCTTAGTACAAGTTCCTGCTGCTTTCACAGTCTCATGCAGGTGTTTCTGGTTGGGTGGCTCTTCCAAGTGGTGATTCAGGGGCCCAGGCTCCTTCTACCTTGTAGCTCTGCCGGCTTCAACATGTGACTCACAAGGTCACCCAGGGGGTGGCCTCCTGGTGTAGTCTCCTTTCCAGAAAGCTGGAAGAGGACCAAAAAAAAAGAGAGGATCATGTGTGGGAGATTTTCATGAGGATGAATTAGACTGTGTCTGAAGCCTTATTCATTTGGTGCTCAGTACAGTGCCTGAGACATAGCAGATACTCAGAGAACATTTACTGAGAGTCCAAAATCTCTGTTTAGATCTCTGTGGCAAGGAATCACGTAGCTGTAAGGCCATTTCCGTAGGAAAGACGCCGCTCTCCTGAGGTGGGCGAGCACTACCGGTCATCAGGAATTTAGTCTTTGTCCACCTCTTTGCACTCTGCGAATAGGCAAACAGCCAGGTTAGTTAGGCACCCTGAATTCAGTCCCATCTGTGCCCCCTACGGTGCTGCCTTTGCTGGCTTCTTTTCTAAATATAAGCAAACGCCCCTTGTGATCTTTGTAATTGGTGCAGTCATCAGGGTATTTATGGTGCCATCAGGGCTGAACTCGTTACGGCTGGCCAGCATTAACTGAATGATTATTGCAGGGACTGAAATACAGGTGGCTGAGGAAGATTTGGCATTCCAGTGCACTGTCTCTTTAAGGTTTGCTGCTGCTGATTATGGAGCCTGAATTTTGCTAAAGACTTCACAGTTCAAACAGTAGTGCTACGAAGTCTTTTGCTCTAATGATCGACAAATTAAGAGTAGTAACTCTCTCTTTGCCTCTAATGATTGGCAAATTAAGAGTTTACGTGAGCCTATCAGTACAAATTAAGCCTTCAGCACGCAGAGATATTAAGTTGGATGATGGAGGGAAGTTCACTGAGCTTCTGTTTCTCCATCACCTACTAGCTCTGCACCATGTACGTGCCGGGTGCCGAGGACACTAGGATGAATAAGCCGTGGTCCATGCTTGAGAACACACAGATTAGTGGGGGAAGATAGAAAAGGACTGGGCAGATCCCTCCTTACCTTTGCGCGATAGGGAGGATTTGCTGGGAGATAATATTTTGGGGGATATTAATATCTGAAGCAGCAATCATTTCAACTCTGGAATAATTAGGAGGTTGAATACTTTGGCTGGTTTATGGAAAGTTGGGGAGAGGGGAGGAAGGGGAAAGAGAAGAGAAAGAGAACAGAAGGTTTCAGTAGTCGGTTAACGGTAGAATTGGGTCAGGATTTGCTTCTCCGCGTACATTCTTAGTTATCCAACTCTAGCCAAAGGCACTTGTCTAAATTAATTAAACCACAGATTCCAAAAGAGATTTTTGCAGCTATCTTTAGTATAGCCATTTTGTCTTTTCATTTGAGCAGTTAGATTTTCAAAGGATGCAAAAGCACAAAATAATGTACTTAGAAAACCTTTCTAGAATTTAGCCATTGAAAGTATCAGGGTGTGTTACTCCTGGGAAGTTTGCAGAGCAGGGACAGTGTCTCATTCCACTTGCCATCTTTAAAATCTGCATGGAGTTGGTGATCCATAATTGTTTATTGATAAAACAAAGGTCGGCAGTTCGTATCCACCAGGCGCTCCTTGAAAACCCTATGGGGCGGTTCTACTCTGTCCTGTAGGGTCACAATGAGTCGGAATTGAATTGACGGCGATGTTTTTTTCATTTTTGTACCCTCCCCCCACCCGCAAAGCTATACAAAAACGTAGAAGGCAAAGCAATTCAGAGTTTTAATCAGGGTTAAGGAGCATTTGGTGCAACGTATTCTCGGTTCTCTTTGGCTTCTTATTTTACCAGTCTCTGGATTTAGATAAGAAATATTCATCGTCTTTAGATTATGGCAGTAGCTCCTATAATTCTACTGCATGTCCCCCTCATAAACACATCCAAGCAGTACCTACAGGGCCTTTTATTGAACTATGCAGGTGATGGGTCCCCAGCCAGGACATGGAAGATGACAATGCCCAACTCGGGTCAATTGTTGAGTGTTCCCTACAGATTCCTGAAGGGGTGTTTCTGGAATGCTGTCAGAGACCGTTATAGCTCTGGCTTTATAAACTCTCTGTAGGTGAGTCAACCCTAGGAGAAGTAGGAAATGCCTGTTTGCTTATAATTGGCCTCTTAGCTTTTAGGGAAATAACTAACTACCTGAGTGCCCCTGGCTTGCTTTTGGAAATTACCAAAAGGAACAGAGAGCAGACTACAACCTGAAGCATATCTGTTTTCCCTTGAAATACTGTGTGAATCTTTGTAAAACAAAACAAAAAACCAACAAATCAGTGGCTGTCAAGTTGGCTTCGACTCATGGCAACCCCATGAGTGTCAGAATAGAACTGTGTTCCATAGGGTTTTCAATGGCTAAGTTTTCGAAGTAGATAGCTAGGTCTTTCTTCTGAGGTGCCTCTGGGTAGACTTGAACCGCCAACGTTTCAGTTAGTAGCCAAGCACGTTGACCATTCGCATCACCCAGGACTCTAATGAAGTCTTTTTTTTTTTTTTTTTTGGAGTAAAGTAGGAAATACAGTGTCGGAGAAGAATAAGGAAACCAGACTCTGTCAGATAGGTACCTCCTTTTCCCCTTCTTTATTCAGGAGTCTGGAGATGTATTTATTTTACATCTGGTACAGATAATTTTTCCTAGAAATTTCTGCTTTAAAGCTTGTTCTTTTTTACAAGTGGACGGGAGGAGATATGGACACTGAGAGATTCGATAAGATGGTTAGGGGTTCAGGTATGGAGGGATGGCATGGGGTCAGAATCTGAGGTACAAAGTGACTTTGATTAAGAGCCAGTAGCCTTTGAAGGCCTCTCCTAGGTTTAGCGTGCCATCAGAACCTGGTGTGCAGACCGGTTCATCGATGGATGTCTGAGACCCCTCGATGGGGCTGCTCTGAGGTCTGGGTAAGTAGCCCTGGACTCTAGGCTCTGTTCAGCCACTTTCTGACCTGAGTTATTGGACTTGAGGGGCTTCGTTTCTTCAGCTAAAACACAGGACGGGGAGTACTATGTGAACTATAAGATTACTGAGGAGAAATTTGATTGTTTGCCTCTACTATGGTAATTGAAGAAGCTTATCCCTCCCCGCCCCCTGCCGCCACCTCCCCCAACCCCCTTTCCCAACCTCTCTGTGGGCAGTGCTGAGGGATTTGGCTGAGGACTGTACTCCCATATTCTTCAATATGCCAATTCTCCACGTGTTACTATGCTTGAAAGCCTTAGGCAGGAAGGTGGGGATTTGGGTTTTGTGGAATGCTCTGCAGATCCCATCAGGCCTGTTATTTGGTAAATTAATTCAATTACCTGTGGAGTCATGCCAGGGGAGCCACTCACCCCAAAGTACGTATGAAAAGGAAAATGCTCCATTTCTTCTCCAACAAGGGAGTTTTTTTTTTTTTTTTTTTTAAAGATGATCATGTGGATTTTCTTTTAATAATGTAAAATCCAAATGCTCAAAAGATGAGGCAGAACTCGAGATTGGTGTGGGTAAGTGGGTAGAGAATTATTTCAGGAATTGTTCCCCCTTCCACTCCTTGCGGTAATGGAAATAATTATCTAGAGTTCAGATGCAGCTGTAGTTAGATCACTTCTGATACTAGGATGTTAGGATGGAGTGTCTGTCAGGGGCAGAAACAGTGCCTTCTTCCTTTGTAAATCCCTGCTGTTTGACACAGTGCTGTGCACACAGCAGGTTTCCAAGTCTTGTCAATATTGAGAAGCCCTTATTGTGTAAGCCCTACCACTGACGGCTAGAAATAGCCTTGGAGTTGGTCTGCCCCTGCCATTGCAATTTCAAATGCCTGCAGTATCTGCAGCATTCTGAAGAATCTCAGGATTAGCTCTGAAAGCCAGCTTGCAGAAGGTGTAGGTTGATAAAAGAGGCTATTGACTTGTGAAAAGAATATAGTTCTCCCAAAGATGGGGTGTTCGGGTGGCCACAGGCCTGTGGTCAGAGGAAAAGCCTGATTTTGAATTGTGTTCAGCCTGTTAGACACTGCGGCCCCGCCATACAGGCGGACAGTTACCTTTATAATCCAGGTGCTCCCCAAAGATGGTCTAATCCATCCATTCTGGAAGACAGCTGTCCCCTCCATTCATGGGTATAGCTAATGAGTCTGAAGTTAGAAATGACTCCGAATGAAAAGAAATGCACATAGTATGTACTTGCTACAGCATGTCAAGTGAAGCACTGATATTTGATATTGAACAAAGATTAGGCCAACGGCATGTCACCTCTGGTAGAAGATGGGAGGCTTTTCTGCATGTAGATCAGAAGCAGGGAAAGAATATTCTGAAGTTTGAGTTTAGGAATGCTCCTTGGTAATTGAGACATCATCCCTTATCCTGATGAACTAGGAACTTAACTACCATGCCCAGTGTTCCCCAGGGTCTTCAGCCTCATGGCCTCTTGATGCTTTAAAGAAGCGATGGGTTGGGATCCCTCCACACGTCTCCAAAGGGTGGTGACGTTAAAGCTAGGAGAGAGTTTTGGTTTTGTCTTTGGGAATGTGATATTGTTTCCGTGACTCTGAAGTTTTAACTCATGTCAAGTAGATTAGATGGTTCTGAAGTCTGCTGGGTGATCATCTTTTCTAAGTAAGATTAACTTCTTAATTAATTCTGAAGGAGACACTGTGATATTGAATTGTGATTGTTTTTGGCAGGCAGCCAGGGAGAAAGTGTGCAATTAAATGTGTGACTTCTTCCTTCCAAATATGAAATGCATACTTCTGGATAGGATTATTTGACTATTGGATCAAGACAGACTGAAGTAGTTACATTAAGGATGAATAGAGATTGGCTATAGAAACAAACTTTCTTAAAAGCAAATTTTATTTTTAAGGGATATTGTTTACTAAATGAAATTTTTTTGTAATTTATGGATATAGCTTAAGGAGTAAATAATGGGACATGATTGGAAACATCTGAGCTTTTCTAAAAAATAACCTCAGATTTTACAAATTAATAAACATTCTGAAAGCAAAATATGAATTGTTATGAAGTTGAGCTGGATTATAGGATGTTGTATTAATGCATTTTCTGTTAACTGGTCTATCTGGTGGCACAGTGGTTAAAGTGCTTGACTGCTAACTGAAAGGTCGGCAGTTCAAACCCACCAGGAATAAAGAAATGACTAAGTCATGTTTCTTGCATAGTTTTCTGGGGAAACAGAGGTGTAAACAACTGGTAAGAATGAACTAAAATGTTCCCAAAGAGATATAAGCAGAATGCCTGGAGAGCACAAGTGGGTGTGGCATCTGAAGTTTTGGGCTACCCTCAAGTATCTTCTGTTGTTAAAAAAATTGTTGATTATGGTAAGGAAGGTTTTTTGTTTTGTTTTTTTAGACATTGATCATATTTGAAAATTGTGAATCTCTTTTAAAATTTTTTGGCCGTCAGCCCTACTGTGTCTGACTCCAAAGCCTGACTTCTTAGCTACAGTGTCGTTCTTCCTCCCTTTACTGCAAAAATTGCTTTAAAAAGACAAAATGGATAGAAAGCCATTCCTAAAAAGTAAGGTAAAAGATTGGAATGATGGATATAATGGGTCATTGGAGAAGTTGTAAAGGACTCCCTACCCACACGCCCGCTTCCGCCTTGACCCAATAAATGGTGCCACTGTTCATTCGGTTCCTCAAGCTGTAAACCCGGGGGTCATTTTTGACTCTTTGCTTTCCTTCAACACCCACATCTACTCCGTTAGCAGGTTCTACCAGACTGAGTGCCCGGTATACCCCAGGCCTGTGCACATCTGTTCTGCTACCGCCCTGTTCCAGGTGGCTGTCATGTGACTGTCGGATGACCGTGCTAATCTCTGAACTCTCTTCCTTTGCGTCTGGTTTTTCTCGTCTCTACATCTTGTTCCAAAAAAGCAACAGGAATGATGTTACTTTACTACTGAAGCAAAATTTTTCTGAGTACTTTACCCAGTGCTTCGCAGGAACTATTCTCAGGTCTATGTGATCTTCAGTATTGCTTCTTTGAACCCTTTGGGATGGTCCTTACCTGGGAAGGTCCTCATACTCACGTGCTGGTTAGAACTCATCTGAAGACTTGAGGGAGGCCCTCAGATCTGGACCTGCAAATCTCCAGAGCGCTCTCTCTACGTGGTTTTCTCCTCTCTGGTAATCTGTCCTGTGAATTATAGTCTTGACCTCCCTGGACTCCCAGCTTTGTCTTTTCAACCCAGAAAGACCATCAGGAAACTCTCCGGGCAGTAAGCTGGGGCAGTTGTAGGGCTCACTTGATTTGGTTCTCATCTCTAAATGATCGCTGTTCTTCATTGCCTGATGTCTCTCTCTCTGTGCGTATGTATATACATACTTATCTTACTGGTTCTGTTTCTCTAGAGAACACTGACCAAGACAGTGAGGAACCAGGTGTTGTAAACTGAGGGGGTATGTACTTTGCTTTTAGGTGTGACAGTGTTATGGATTAAATTGTGTCCTCCAAAAATACGTATCAACTTGGCTAGGCCACGATTCCCAGTGTGGTGTGATTGTCCACCATTTTGTCATCTGATATGATTTTCCTATGTGTTGTAAATCCTACCTGTGTGATGTTAATGAGATGGGTTTACTAACAGTTGTGTTAACGAGGCAGGACTCAATCTACAAGATTAGATTGTGTCTTGAGCCCATTTCTTTTGAGGTATAAAAGAGAGAAGTGAGCAGAGAGACAGGGGGACGTCATACCACCAAGAAATTAATGCCAGGAGCAGAGCGTGTCCTTTGGACCCAGGGTCCCTGAACCTGAGAAGCTCCTGGACCAGGTGAAGATTGATAACAAGGACCTTCCCGAAGAGCTGTCAGAGAGAGAAAGCTTTCTCCTGGAGCTGGTACCTTGAATTCGGACTTCTAGCCTCTTAGACTGAGGGAATAAATTTCTCTTTGTTAAAGCCATCCACTTGTGGTATTTCTGTTATTAAAAAAACTCTGTTACCGTTGAGTTGATTCTGACTCATAGCGACCCTATAGGGCAGAGTAGAACTGCCCCATAGGGTTTCCAAGGAGTACCTGGTAGATTTGAACTGCCGACCTTTTGGTTAGCAGCCATAGCTCTTAACTACTACAGCCCTAAATAACCAAGACAGACAGGGAACAGTGATCTGAAAGCAGCAGTGAGGAGGACAAGCAGTGATCTACTGCATGTAAAACTCCTCCTACATGTATGAAGCACCCTGTGAATGGTGGGTGATATCTAGTACTAAATGGTGAGCAAATGATCTTGAAAATTTGGTGCTATGTTCAAAGTGGGCCCATAAAATGGAAGTGGGTTCAACAGTGTCCCAGACAGAAAACAAAACTGAACTCGCTTGCTTTCTTAACCTGAAGGGAAATTCAAGCCTGCTCTCACAGAACGTGGATTTGTCCTGCTGACTCTAGAGAACTCTGCTGGGTAATCATCTTCATCTACCCATCTCTGGGGGACTGGTTTCTTGGTGTGCACCACTAAAATGGTGCCATGCAAATGTAGATTAGTAGCAAGCTGTAAAATGATCAGACGTAAGAAGTTTAATGTACTGTCAGGTCTAGATGTTGTAGGTGTTCAAGGGATCTAGCAGTATAAGTGATTAAAGCTGACTGGCTCCCTGTTGCCAAAACTCTCCTGGAATGCGTGGGAAAGCGAGAGGCAGGGTTAGGTGCAAAGTTAGATCAATGCCACCTGGACTTTGCTCTGCCCTCCTGTGCGTTTACGATGACTTGATCATTATGTTCACTGAGAAAGTCAAATTAATAAGCTTATTCTGTATGGTTAACTGCATGGCTCCAAAGGCTCTGAGACAGAACTTTCATAATGTTAGAGATTCCTGGAGGGAGAAAAGCCTCAGAAGTTAGGACTTGAAAACTGGAGGCCAGCAGATATTTGGGTTTACTTGTAGTTTACCCCTAGGTAAGAATTTATCTTTTCCGAGGATTGATTTAAATATAACCCTTCAGAGAAAATAACTGGAACATCTAATCCGCTTTTCAGTAAAAGTGAAAGAAGGAAGCAGGGACCCCTTACATTGATGTTTCATGGGAGATCAACTGGTGAGTAACTTTATACGGAAACAGAAAAGGGTGCAAAAGCAAAGTGGATAAGACTAGAGTAGGTTGACTCAGGATTTCAGTGTACTTGCTGAAAGATATTGCATTCTTAATAGTTTAAGATTATAGCCTAGAAAACCCTATGGGACAGTTCTACTCTGTCACATGGGGTCACTGTGAGTTGAAAATTGACCCAGTGGTGCTCAACAGTGACAACACATCACTGACTGGAGTCCCTGGGCAGCACAAATGGTTAGTGCTCAACTACTGACTCACCTAGAGATGCCCTGAAAGAAAGGCCTGGTGATCTGCTTCTGAAAAGTCACAGCATTGAAAACCCGGTGGAGCAGTTCTGCTCTGCACACCTGGGGCTGCCATGAGTCAGAATCTAATCAGTGGCGACTGGTTTGGTTTTTTAGATTTTATATCCCTGATGAAATTACATTTCTTTTCTGATTCAAGAGTCAAATTTTCAAGTCTTCTGAGCTTTCAATTTGAAAACGTGTACAAATTCGTCTATTACTGTCATCAGGTAATCATGGCAGAATGAAAACATAAATTGCTGCTTGCCTGAATCCTACAAAATTCCTCTACTGCAGATAGTGAGGGCCTTAAATCCTAGGAAAAGGGAAGGAGCAGGTTAAGTGCCCAGGATTTAAGAGTCTAGATTTCCTACAGGCTCAGAAAATCTTAGATAGTACTCAGTTAGACATTTCATAAATGCTTAATGCGTCTGACTGAGTAAAAAGAATTAATGTTTACTCTGTCTTATTTTCAGACAATAATTTATTTTTCTCTTATCTCAATGTTTTTAAAATTTTTATTTATAAGATTTTTGAAGGCTGGTTCAGTTTTAAAGTGAGGGTGCGAATGAGATTTAAGTGTTTACCAGTCATGAGTTAAAAGCTTCCCGGGTCACAGACCATCTGGGTGTCACTTTTCCAAGGGCTTTTGGATTCTGTCTTTATTTCTAAAGTCTTGTGCACATCTTTATTTCTCTCTGGTCTCCTAAGTCGGCTGCTTTGTTGATCTGCAAAGAAAATGCAATTTCCTGTTACTTGTGTCCTTTGATCTATCTAAAAGATTCAGCGAGTTTGGGAGGAAGGTTTAGGAAGCATGCCTTGGTTTGATAGTGCTCTCTCTCCTCTGGAACATTCTTATTGAAGTACCATTGAATGAAACAGTGGAGGGCCTTTCATCCTGGGGCTGTTAAAGTGTACGTAGGGAGTTATTTAAATTGTTAGGAGCACAAATGCTTGTTTTTATGCTGGGTAGGAGAGCACATTCATTTTCCTTATTGATGCTCAGGTTAAGAATTACATGCATTTTTTATTAGCTAAGCTTTTACATCTTCAGTCTGCTGAGTAGGAAAACACATGGGGTTGGCCTGCAGGATACAGCATTTACATGAAATTGTTTCACTCTTTGGGAAAAGAGTTGGAAATCAAGGATGAAGGGGATGGTTAATGTTGCACAACTGAAACCAATCTTGACTCGGTCTCACTTTTCTTTCTGGTAACGTATTCTCTTTGTTCGATGCCAGTCACTAAGGCTAGCCCACATTCAAGGGGCGGGGAACTGGGCTCCATCTCTTAGCAGAGGAGCGTCAGGAATTTGCAGACATGGTTTAGAGTCTCCGCAGGTACGTCTCGAATGTTTTCTGTACTCATTGCTACACCCAACAGAACTGAGCTAAAGAGCGTGACATTCCAGAATGTACGCTTTCAGAATTAGCAGGGTGTAAAGAGCATGAGATTGGGGCTAGAGACCGGTCGTGTGGGCAACGGGGCTGGCTCGTTAGGAAGGGAACCTTCAGAAAGGCCTTGGTGGACCATGCTGGGGAGTTCAGGTTGTCTCTGTAGTCTGCTACACTCACCTTCTAGGTACGGGAGGGGTGTCCAGATAAGAAAAAGAGTATTCTTAGAAAGTGAGTTTTACCCACATATTTTTAATTTCTTATTTTTTGTTTATTGTTGTAGTTTATGTGAAACTTTACATTTCAAGTTAGTCTCTTATACAAATATTTATACTTACATTGTTATGTGATCCTAATTGCTCTCCCCATACTGTGACAGCACACTCCTCCTTTCCACCCCCGATTCCCCATGTCCATTCAATCAACTCCTAACCCTCTCCGCCTTCCCGTCTCACCTCCAGACAGAAGCTGCCCGTTTGGTCTCTTGTATCTACTTGAGCTAAGAGGCACACTCTTCACAAGTATCATTTTATGTCCCACAGTCCAGTCCAATCCCTGTCTGAAGAGTTGGCCTCGGAAATTATTTTAGTTCTGGGCTGATAGAGAATCCCGGGGCCATGCTTTCCGGGGTTCCTCCAGTCTCAGTCAGAGCATTGAGTCTGGTCTTTTTACTAGAATTTGAGTTCTGCACCCCACCTTTCTCCTGCTCCATCAGGGACTCTCTGTTGTGTTCCCTGTCATGGCGGTCATTGTTTACCCACATATTTTTGGGAACTCTTATTATGGAGTTGAAGGTGCAATTTACATACATTTTAAAGATAAAACAGAAGTCCTCAAAACGTTTTTCTTTTTTTTTTTAATTACTGCAGTAATATATATAACAAAACGTTTGCCGTTTTAACCATTTTTAAGTGTACAATTCAGTGACATTAATTACATCACCACATCGTGCTACCACTGCCACTGCTCATTTCTCAAACAGGAACTCAGTTCCTCTTTTTTTTTTATTGTGCTTTAGATGAAAGTTTACAGTGCAAATTAGTTTCTCATCCAAAAGTTTATACACAAATTGTTTCGTAACATATGGTCGCAATCCTCACAAAGTGTCAGCTCTCTCCCCATTTCCACCCTGGGTTCTCCGGGTCCATTCATTGTTTTCCTGTCTTTTCCTGCCTTCTCGTCTTCGCTTTTTGGGCAGGTATTGCCATTTGGTCTCGTATACTTGATTGATCTGAGAAGCATGTTCTTCACGTGTGTTATTGTTTGTTTTATGGGCCTGTCTGATCTTTGGCTGAAAGGTGGACTTTGGGAGTGGTTTCAGTTCTGAGATAGAAGGGATCTGGGGGCCATAGTCTCTGTCAGACCAGTAAGTCTGGTCTGGTCTTTTTTGTGAATTTGAATTTTGTTCTACATTTTTTTCCTGCTCTGTCCAGGACCGTTTATTGTGATCCCTGTCAGAGTGCTGCATGGTGGTAGCTGGGCACCATCTAGTTCTTCTGAGCTCAGGCTGGTGGAGGTTGTGGTTCATGTGGTCTATTAGTCCTTTGGACTGATATTTCCCTCATATCTTTGGTTTTCATCATTCTACTTTACTCTGGATGGGACGAGAGCAATAGATGTATCTTAGACGGCTGCTCGCAAGCTTTTGAGACCCCAGACGCTACTCACCAAAGTAGGATGTAGAATGACCCAGTTCCTCTTCATCAATAACTCCCATTCTCTCCTCCTCCCCAGCCCCTGGTAACCACTAATAAACTCTGGTCTGTATGTCTTTGCCTATTGTAGATATTTCATATAAGTGGGATCATACACTATTTGTCCTTTTGTGCCTGACTTATTTCACTCAGCTTCATGTTCTCAGGGTTCATTCATGTTGTAGCATGTATCAGAATTTCATTTCTCGTTATGGCTGAGTAATGTTCCATTGTATGTGTATACCACATTTCGTTTATCCACTCATCTGTTGATGCACACTTGGATTTTCAAAGTGTTTTGAGTGTGGGAGTTAGGTTAAGTTGCACATTGGGAAGGTCACTATTGTCAGTGCTGAGAAGGTGAGGTAAGAACATGACACTAGCCCACATCCTGGATGTCATTTAAAAAGCAGTAGCAGTAGTCAAGGTGAGAGATGTGGGCCCTCAACAGAACAGTGAGGATGGAGAGGGGAGAGATTCCGGGGGAGAAGTGACAGGAGTGGGAATTGATAAGGGAGCACAAGGAAGAGAAAGGGAGGAAGACAGTAGTGACTCACAGGTTTCAGGCTCAGGCCACTGGGGGGTTGGTGAAGCCACCTGTTCACGAGATTGCACCTAGGAAGGGGAGCAGTGTGTAGGCGGGGCTGATGTTGAGTTTGGTTTTGGACATGTTGAGTCTGAAGTCTCTGAGGGTACTGGGATGTGTGCATGCAGATACCTAAGAGCAATTGGACATAAGGATTTCGGGCTTCAGGGAAGAGGTCTTTATAATTCCGCCCCATCTTGCCTCATTAGGGTTAGTGTGAGAAACAGGATCATGTATGAGAAGGGGTTTGAAGATTATGGAGCACTATATAAATGAAAAATACTCTTATTTCATCTCTTAGAGTCTGGGCCTATGTACAGTTGAAGTAGCTGTACCTCACCAAGAATAAGTGAAAAAGGAATCTTACCAGATCCCTTTGTTCACCCAGCTCTCTTTAGATAAGAACACTTACAGGTGTTCCATGGGCCAGATGTTGCTGCCCACAATGGCTTGGCCTTGACTTGAAAAAGAGGAGCCTGGTTCTGCTGCAGAAGAAGGGAATATTAGAAAAGTGAGTATTTTCCTCTGCCCCGATCCGAGTTAGTAATTGGAGATCTATAATAAAAACAAATCAAATATGACTTAGCATAAATCAAGATTTGAATTTCCTGGATTGTTTCGTTTATTGTATTCTCTTTGTAATCAGCAATTTTAGATTTGCTAAATGTTCTTCAAGAGTTTCTCAAATTGGAGGTTAAATAGCCTGGACCCAAGAGACCATGGATAGAAGTGATAAGGGCTGTGTGACCCTGGGGAGTAGGATCTTGTAACCCCACCCCCACATGTCCCTTCATCTTCCCTAGCTTTGTGTTTGTCCCGTTCCCCATTACAAGGTACTACCTCGAGTTTATGCCTATCCATGAGCATCATTGACTCATCCTACCACTGTCTCTGGTTTTTCTTTGACATATAAAACAAAAAGTGTGTGATCTAGCAGTAGAAACCAACTCAGGCTGTGACCTTAAGTTACTTTTCTTTTCTGGGCCTGTGCTTCTTCCCCTTGTAATGATCAGAGACTGAGCAGGATCTTTGGTGCATAGCATGCCACTAGATGGGCAGGACTGGTCAACAAAGAAGAAAAGTATCCAATTAAGTAGACCTTAGTACCCGACTGCCACTCATTCCTTCATTCTTCAGTCATACATCTATTTGTCCATTTATTCAACAGATACTTATTGACTATGTTCTCCATGCCAGGCACTGTTGGACACGTTGGGAGAATTCAGTGATGAGCAAATCTCAACATGATCCCTGCTCTTAGGGAGCTTACGAGCGACCAGGCATCATGCTAGCAGGTGCAATGAAATGGTAATGCAGAATATAGCTAATGGAATGATTCTGAGCTGTTCAAGATTAATTTCATGGGAACTGCATTATGATGCCAGGGCATTCTGAAGAATTAGTGTCAACAGACACTAATTGTCTGCATAACAAACTACCCCAAAACTAATAACCATTTATTATTTCTCACAGTTTCTCTGGGTCAAGAATCAGGAATGGCTTGGCTCAATGGTTCTGGCTTGGGGTGTCTCACGGGAATGTAGTCAGATGTCAACTGGGGCTACAGTCATCTAAATGTTTGACGGGGGCTGGAGGGTCTAATTTTTACTCATGTAGCTTGCAAGTTGCTGTTGGTGGGAAGCCTCAGGTTCTCTTCATGTGAAACCTCCACAGAGCTGCTTGCTTGTCCTCACAACATGGCGGCTGGCTAGCCTTAGAGCAAGTGGTCCAACAAACTAAGTTGGGAGCTGCAAGGCTCTTTATGACCTAGCCTTGGAAGTCACACACCTTCACTTTTGCCATACCCTGTTGGTCATATGGAGCCCTTGTGATGCAGTGGTTAAGAGCTCAGCTGCTATCCAAAAGATCGGTGGTTTGAATCTACCAGCTGCTCCTTGGAAACCCTGTGGGGCAGTTCTACTCCACCCTATAGGGTAGCTGTGGACTTGGTGGCAATGGGTTTTGTTTTGTTTTGGTTATTGGTCATATGAACTGCCTGATTCAGTGGGGAGGAGACTGTACAAAGGCATGAGTATCAGGAGTCAAGGCTGGATTGGCTTTCTGCGAGGGCGGACTCTCATGAGGACAGGGTACCACAGGCATTGTTTCAGGTTAGGTTCAGCTGTGTTGTTGTTGTTGTTAGGTGCTGTGTCGAGTTGGTTCCAACTCATAGTGACGTCACCTGTGTACAACAGAATGAAAGACTGCCTGGTCCTGCACCTTCCTCACAATCGTTGCTATGTTGAGCCCATTGTTGCAGCCATTGTGTGTGTCAGTCTATCTTGTTGAGAGTCTTCCTCTCTTTCACTGATCCTCTACTTTATCAAGCATGATGTCTTTCTCCAGGGCCTGGTTCCTTCTGATAACATGTCCATAGTATATTCAGCAGTCTTTGCCAACATCATAATTCAAATGCATCAATTCTTCTCTGGTCTTCTTATTCATTATAGGTTCCTTACAGGTTCAGCTGTATATAACATAAAATCCAAATACTAGTACCTTAAACAATATAAGAATTTATTTTCCTACAGGGAATGGAAATCCAAAGGTAGGATATCCAGCTGCGGTGGCATCCCTCTGACCTGCCAGGTCTCAAGCTTCATCTATCTTTCTGCTCCATCATTATTAGGACTTTCGTAATTGTTAAGATTGTGATGTAAGGGAGAAGGCTGTGTGGTACAAGGGAAATGGCTAGCTTCCATCTTCAGGGTAGCCTCGTGGTTACAAGATCACTGTTGCAGCTCCAATCATCAAATTTATGTTCAAATAGCAGGAAGGCGCAAGGACAAAGGGTCTTCCCTTTAGAATAGCTTTCATTTCATAGAAACTGATCCATGAATATTGGCCAGGATTTAGTCACATGACCACCTATATGTGCAAGGAAGGCTGGGAAATGTTTTTTAGCTAGGCACATGGCCACCATGTGTTTGCAAGGAGGCGAGAGAGAATAGGAATCAGGCAAGCAATGAACAGTGTCTGCCCTCAGTGAGCACTGTCTGCCATGGGTAAGAAGAAAGCCTCCATGTTTTCCTTCCCCTGTAGATTGACTGTAGACTGTTTAACTTACCTTTATCATCAATAACAAACAAAACCTAAAAAATGTGAGTTTCTAATTACATGGCCTGTTATTTTTAAGACAGTACAAGGCCAACCCAAAATGTGCCCTTCCCTGGAAGAGATGATTTCTAGGGTCCCAAAGTTAGAGAACCATTTTACTAGGAAAAGGTGTTTTCTTTAAATGCGTATAACAATTCAGATACTATGGATACAGTGCCTGTATGCAAGCAGTTCTTCATTTGAATACTCTGCTATTATCTCCAGTGTCTGATATTGTCCAAAAATGTGGACAGAAAACCTATGTATATTATGTTATGTTTTTGAATCGGGTGAGCTAAGTATCATGTCATTTTTGGCTCGTTTGCCTAAAGCCTTACCTCCTTGAACCAGAGAATAGGAATATTTGATCTTAGTTCTACATTTAGGTTTAATTCCCTGCTCATTTAAGAAGCCCAACCATAAGTTTATTATGTAGAAGAGAGAGCGAAAAGGCAAAATTCTCTACATGTTAGCATGGAAGACAAACAATTATTTAGAATAAATTGTTAGCTTGATCCCAAGGGACAAGAGGAGCATCAAATCAGTGCTTCTCAAACCATGTTCCCAAAGCACAAAATTCGGTGAGCTAAGCTAAGGTTAGTTAGTTAAAAATTGGTTCATAGAGGTTTTCCAGACCCTCACTACACAAATTATAGACAAACCTAAGTTAGTAGAAGGATATTTGCATTTGTGTTTCTTAAATTTTTGGTATCTGTTTCCACTTTGATACAGACAATTGGCAAAGAAAGAAGTAGCAAGCAACATTAATGGGGATAATCCCAAATAGCTGATCATACTTGGTTGATTCTTCATTGGCATTTTGGCTGGTTGCCTGCTATGTAATTATCACTGGTGTGTATGATGCAGTTAGGTGTATGATTATTCCTCACGGAGCATGCCTCACAAAGCATGCCATGACCTGCTGTTGCTCTGCCCCCAGAATGCAGTGGAAGTCCATTCCTGATGGGTTGGTTCTCATGACCCTTAATTGGGAAATGCATTTCACCTCTGGGTGCCCCAAGACTATCCTATTGAATGTAATTTTAGTACTGGAAATCTTGAGGACGCCATTTATGTACACATTTGTCCTTGTTGAAGTTGGTTATCAAGTGGAGAGTTTTAGAAACGAACACAAGAGTGGAGTCCCTGCGGCTTCTTTCAATGAAGTTTGCAGTGGAAGCAGCGTGGAAGAGTCTGCAGTTTACCCTGAGTGGTTTTTGCTTTCTGCTTTCATTGTACCAAGAAATGTGGTGATTTTTAATCTGGGCCTTAGGAAGTAGTTTAGAGTGCAGATACTGGATTCCTACCCCACCACTTGTGGGTGTGATCTTAGGGGAGTTACTTAGCTTATTTATGTCTCTGTATACTTTGCTGTAAAACGGGGATAATAATAGTAGCTACCTCATGGGATTGTTTTGATTATTGAATGAATCACAGCATGCCAGGCATTTTGAACAGCGCATTGTGAAGTACGTAGTAAGTGCTTGATACATTTTAGCTCCTCTTTTTTGTTATTGTGTGAATGCCTTCACTATTCTTGGTAACTGGGAAAAATTACACTTGACCTATTTTTTAGTATGCCACCCGTCAGCAGCTGGCGAGTCTTTCAATTAGTGGTTGTATTTAGATTTTTGGCTGATCTAAACAGGATTAATTCTGGCTTAGTTTTTAGTAACTTTCCTGCCAAAAAATCAGTTAGTTTTGTTTTGAGGGTTTAGTATGAATATTCAATAGGTGGGATCCAGATGCCTTAAACTTGAGCTTTGATGAAGACCCATCAATAATTTTGACCACTGTCTTAGTCATCTAGTGCTGCTATAACAGAAATACCACAAGTGGATGGCTTTAACCAACAAAAATTTTTTCTCTCACAGTCTAGTAGGCTAGAAGTCCAAATTCAGGGCGCCAGCTACAAAGGAAGGCTTTCTCTTTGTCGGCTTTGGAGGAAGGTCCTTGTCAACAATCTTCTCCAGGTCTAGGAGCTTCCCAGCACTGGGAGTCCAGGTCCAAAGGACGCGCTCTGCTTCTGGCACTACTTTCTTGGTGGTATAAGGTCCCCCTGTCTCTCTCCTTGCTTCTGTCTTTTATATCTCAAAAGAGATTGACAAAAGATACAACCTAATCCTGGAGATTGAGTCCTGCCTCATTGAAATTATAGAGGTAGGATTTACAACACATAGCAAAATCACATCAGATGACAAAATGGTAGACAATCACACAGTATTGGGAATCATGGCCTAGCTAAGTTGACACACATTTCCGGGGACACCATTCAGTCTGTAAGAACCACCAAGTGGAGCAAGCATAATTAGGGGACCACTTGGGTCTATAATGCAGGTAGAAGTATGAGGGAGGATAACATTTATAACCATTTAATTCTAAGCAAAAATCTGTAAATCGATCTTTTTCATTGTTGTAAAAATATGGATAACACAACATTGGCCAGTTGAACATTTCTTAGGTGTACGATTTAGTGATATCAGTTACATGGATAGTGTTGGGTTACCATCACCCATAATCACTGCCCAATTTCCTGTCACCGTAAGTAAAAACTCAGTACTTCCTAAATGCTGTCTCTCCTTCCCCCATCTGTCATGCCCCGCCCCCCATAACTGTTAATGAACTTTGGCCTCTGCACATGTTCCTATTCTTGTTTTTTCATATAAGTGAGATCATACAATATTTGACCTTTTGTGGCTGACGTATTTCACTCAGCATGAAGTTTTCAAGGTTCATCTGTGTTGTAGCGTGTACCAGGACTTCAGTTCCTTTATGGCTGAGTATGTTCCATTGTATGTACGAACCACATTTGGTCGATCCATTCATTCATTGATGGACACTTCGGTTGTTTCTACCTTTTGTAAATTGATCTTTATAAAACACTTCATGTAACGCTCTCTTAAATTCTCAAAATTAAAAATTAAAAAAAAAAAAGTGGTAAATGTTAGGGCTAGTGAAATAATCTTGTCTTTGCACGTTTGTTTGTGTTTGTGGCTTATTTTTTGGGTTAAAAGCGAATTATAGAACTATATCCCAGGGACATAGCAGCTATAGGGCTTGAGTAATTCTAAAAAGCTCAGCTCATACATTTTGCAGAGCCACGACGGGCCTCATTGCAATCAGTATCTAACTTGCTCTTTACCTCTTTTTAACTAGCTCAATATTCAGCTCTATTTAGAAGAAGTGTAGAGAACCCTAAACCTAAAAGGATTTACAGAGATTTGGTGAAATTAGGAAAAGCATCTGCTACCAAGTGTTACCTTATGAATTCAGTCGTTGGAATTTACTTTGAGAGGCTTAGGAAAGGATCTGTAGCGTTCAGAAGAAATGTTAGAGACGTGCTTAAAGAGCCGCAGAGTGATACCTTCCAGGGTGATCCCGAGCCACGGCCTGTTACATAATGGGAACTCCCTGCTGATCTAGTCCTCATGGTATCATTACATGACCGTGGAGACTTTGGCCAAACAATCTAATAAATGCATGGATGTTGGGTGGCAAAGAGAAAGTTTTCATGTAATGTTTAGAGATGTTACATTGAACATGCACTTTTGAAGGGAACTAGCCGTCTGTTTAAGTTATGCCAGCGGGCAACATTGTACATGAGCAGGAGACACTGCCCTGGAACCGCGGGGCCGTTCAGTTACCACATCAGCCTCCTAACTGAAGTCCACTCCAGTCCAACCCATCCTCTATCTTCTGTAAAGTTTATACCTGACCATGTGTCACTCCCTGCGTAAACCTCTGTGACTTCTTAAAAAAAAACAACAAAAAACCCCAATCCCATCGCTGTTGAGTCAGTTCCAACTCATGCCGCCCCATGTGTTACAGAGTAGAACAGAGCCCCATAGGTTTTCTTGGCTGTAATCTTTACAGAAGCAGATTGCCAGGCGTTTCCTCTGCAGTGCTGCTGGGTGGGTTCAAACAGCCAACCTTTAGGTTAGTAGCCGATTACAAAATGCTTGCACCACCCAGGGACCTTTGTGGCTCCCTAAAAAAAAAAAACCTGTTGCCATCAAGTCGATTCTGACTCATAGCAACCATAATAGGACAGAGTGGTACTGCCCCCATAGGGCTTCCAAGGCTGTAAATCTGTACCGGAGCAGATTGCCAGGCCCTTTCTCCCAAGGAGTGACTGGTGGCTTCAAACCACAGACCTTCCGGGTAGCAACCAAGTGCTTAAGCACTGCACCACCAGGTTCCTGTGGCCCCTATTGTTGTTGTTGTTAGGTTGTCAGATTGATGCTGGCCCATAGCAAGCTGGCGTACAACAGAATGGAACACCGCCCGGTCCTGCGCCATCCTCACAATCGTTGCTGTGTTTGAGCCGTTGCTGCAGCCACTGTGTCAATCCATCTTGTTGAGGGTCTTCCTCTTTTTCACTAACTGCTACTTTACCAAGCATGATGTCCTTCTTCCAGGGACTGGTCTGTCCTGATAACACGTCCAAAGAATGTGAGATGGAGTCTCCCCATCCTTGCTTCTAAGGAGCATTCTCGCTGTACTTCTTCCAAGACAGACCTGTTCACTCTTCTCGCAGTCCGTGGTATGTTCAGTACCAACCCCAACCTCGTAATTCACACACATCAATTCTTCTGCGGTCTTCCTTTTTCATCGTCCAGCCTTCACATGCGTGTGAGGCTCCCTCGAGCCCTCAAATGAAGTCCAGACTCTGGCATTGCATCTTCTCTCTCCTATTTTTATTTTATCCCACTAATTTTTTATTCCTTAGATATTGAGTCATCTCAAAGAACATCTCAAGGATGGTTAGGTTTCACAAAAGACTGGAATCAAGAGCCCAGACAGCCCTCTGGCCCACTCCTGGCCTCTGTGGCTCTCCCTGCTGTCTGCCTCTTTCTCTTCCACTGCAGACTGCCTTTCTCCATCTGCTTAGCCCACAGCTGCCTGGTTTAATCTCTTTGCTGAAAGTCAACAGCAGAGACGAGACTGCTTTCTCAGGCTCTGTTGGAAGTTTCTGGGAAAGCGGATCTGATGGGCTAGAGTAAGGTGGGCCCTGGTGCTCCCTGAGCCTGGGAGATGGCCACGTAGATAGATGGGCTGTGACAGCAGGCTGCCATTTTACAGGATGGGAGTGTTTGAAGAGCTCCCCAGACAGAAACACAGGTTAGATAGTCAACCTTTGGTTGCTTTCTCCCCCAATTACTGAAATCTCAGATCACTTATAAATAGACTTATGCTTTTGTCTTTGATGCCAAGGTCTATGATAGTCATAGAAAATGAATGACATCTGTATGGCTATTTATGAGAAGCTTAATGCAGCCACGAATTTACCTTTTCAACCAGGTGTATCATCTGGATTGTTTTTTCATTTGTGTATCAAGTATTTATTATATAAATTATTTAAGGTGCTATAATATAGAGATGCATAAAATATAATGATTTCTAGTTTAAAATCAAGTTCATTTTTTAGGAAACTAATGTTATATATTTGAGCTGAATTTACTTGCTAGCCCAGAGTTATAATCCTTTATTCATTAATATTTTCCCCCAGGTCCTGTTCCAGTATTGTGGCAGGGAGCAAGACCCTTTAATCATTTACCTGTACAGCCACAGATGCCTCTCATTTTTTCAGAATTTTACTCATTCTAGTAATGTGTAGGGGAATAGACATGTTGGAAGAATAGACATCTTTTGACACCGTTGCATGACATTATGAGTGTGACATTAATTAAATAGGAAGAGATAGCTTTTGTGTAAGCTGGGAAGCTGGTGGCTACAAGATTATGAGCATGATGGTTTGCCCAAATCATTTACAGAGTTGGAGGTAGCTCGAAGTGCAGGTCTCCGCAAATAAACATTCATGTGCAAAAAGAAAAATTAGAAAAATCATAGCCTGTGTCCAAAACGAAGCCACAGCTGGCTGCTTAGGGAGAAGACGCCTGAGCTTTGCTGACAGAGTCACCTACTGCATATGTTCAAAGAGCAGGCAGCCGAGTCTAGAGGAAACAGAGCTGTCAGGCTTTCACTTGGCTCTTTGTGGGAACTGCCGCTGATACAGAGGGGAGCACGGCTGAAGGTTTCACGTTGTGTTTTTAAAGTTAAATAATGGGGATTATTGCTCGAATATCTCAGGGGTGATGGTGGCTGAAAAGGAGGAGACCCTGACAAGCATCAGAACCAAAAAAGAGACCTGTAGGTGAACCTGAGGGCGTCCCGGGGTGGCACAGAGAGTTAAACACTCGACTGCTAACTGAAAGGTTGGCGGTTTGAACCCACCCAGGGACACCTCAGATGTAAAGTCTGGTCACCTGCTTCTGAAAGGTCACTGACTTGAAAATCCTATGGAATGTAGTTGTGCTCTGTACACGTGGGGTCATCGTAAGTCGGAATCGACTGACAGCAGCTGTTTTTTTTTTGTTGTTGTTGTTGTTAAATATTTGAGACCACACTCCCTTGTAGTGAGGGAGGGGGCATACATGAACTCGCATTCTTAAAAAAGAACACTTAAAAAAAATTCATTTGAAGAGCTGTGCCATGATAACCAATGTGAAATAAATAAGAAGAAAGCGTAAACCTCTAACCAGTATCATCAACTGTTGTTAGTTGCTGGCGAGTCGGCTCCAGCTCTTGGAGATCTCGTGTGTAACAGAGTGAGGCGTTGCCCGGTCTTGCGCCATCTTTAAGATCGTTTGTGTATATGAGCCCGTTGTTGTGGCTGTTGCGTCAGTCCGCCCCATTGAGAGTTCACCTCATTTTTGCTGACCGTTGGTCTTTCCTGTGACATGTCCTAAGTAAGCAAGCCCAAGTCTCACCATCCTTCTAAGGAGCATTCTGGTAATACCATCAGTAGATGTGCTAACACTTAGAACGATCTATGATGTCAAGCGTCAATTTGAGAAGCTCGGATAGAATTCTTTGATTAACTGTTGAGCCTCTTCTGGTTTGCTTTGTGCCCAGGCTGCTGCTGTTAGGATGTCAGGGGAGAAGATGGTATGCTGTCATGGATTGAATTGTATCCCCCCAAAAATATCTGTCAGCTTGGCTGGGCCATGATTCCCGGTATTGTATGATTGTCTACCATTTTGTCATCTTATGTGATTTTCCTATGTGTTGTAAATCCTACCTCTATGATGTTAATGAGGCGGGATTAGAGACAGTTATGTTAATGAGGCAGGACTCAATCTGCAGGATTAGGTTGTGTCTTAAGCCAATTTTTTTTTGAGATGTAAAAGAGAGAAATGAGCAGAGACATAGGAATCTCATACCACTAAGAAAGCAGCACTAGAAGCAGAGCATGGCCTTTAGACCCAAGGTTCCTGCACTGAGAAGCTCCTAGACCAGAGGAAGATTGATGACAAGGACCTTCCTCCAGAACTGACAGAGAGAGAAAGCCTTCCCTTGGAGCCGGCAACCTAAATTTGAACTTCTAGCCTCCTAGACTGTGAGAGAGTAAACTTCTATTTGATAAAGCCATCCACTTGTGATATTTCTGATATAGCAGCACTAAATGACTAAGACATATGCTAATAATTCTATAAGTGCCCCATGCAAAATAAATTGAGTAAACTGTGAGAAGGAACGTTGTCTCTGTATTTGGTGATTTGAAAGGTTACTTTAAATCCACTAAATAAACATACAATGTAGGTGAGAGGCTCTTTCTATGGTTATGAAAATGAGCTTATTGAAGTGTGCAAATTTGGCAAAGGTCATCTTCTTTTTAAAAATAATACATATTTTATGGTTTTCCGTGAAAGTTCACACAGCTGATTAGGTTCCCATTTGACAATTTCTATACAAATTGTTCCATGACATTAGTTACATTTTCTACAGTGTGCCAACATTCTCTTTAACTGCTTTCTGGTTGTTCTATTTCCAGTGCTCTGGTTTCCCTGCCGTCTTACTTTCTCATAATTGTTGACCTTTTGGTTTCACACAGATGTTTTTTTAATGGAGCACAGTACTCAGAGGTAATATCCTTTATTTTATGTGCCAATTTGTTTTTTTGCTAAAAGGTGACCTCGGGATAGTCTCAGTTCAAGGTTTAAAGAGTATTTCAAGGGGGATAGTCTCAGGGAGTTCTCTAGTCTCAACTGATCTAGTAAGTCTGGACCTTTTAAAGACAAAGGTAATGTACTAGTCTTCAATATTAACTATAGGTCTGTCCTGTCCTCTTCAATGTAGAGATGTAAGAATTAATTATGATCTGCTGTCTGAGAAAATAAAATATGGTAAGATGTGGGACTATTTCCAAAACACGTTTTCCATAGCAGAAGTGCCAGAGTGCTAACTGAATGGAAACTGGGGTCTTGAAAGCTTGCGAGTGACCATCTAAGATACGGCTATTGGTCTCTTTCCCTTTGAAGCAAAGGAGAGTGAAGGAAACCAAAGTCTCAAGGAAGAAATTAGTCCACAGGACTAACGGCTCATACGAACCACAGTCTTCTCTAGCCTGAGACCAGAAGAGTTAGATGGTGCCCAGCTACCACTACCTACCCCTCTGACCAGGGACATAATAGAAGGTTTTGGTTAGAATGAGAGAAAAATGTAGAACAAAACTCAGATTCATAAAAAAGACCAGACTGACTGTACTGATAGAGACTAGAGGAATTCTCAAGGCTGTCACCCTAAGACGCCCTTTTAACCTGGAACTGAAACCACTCCCGGAGGTCACCTTTCAGCCAAATAATACATTGGCCTATAAAGTAATAAACCCATGAGGAATGTGCTCCTTTAAACAATCAACTGTATGAGACCAAATGGTCAACATTTACAAAAAAAAGCAAAGATGAGAAGTCAAGGAAGGACAGAGAAATTGGACGGATGGAAACAGGGCAGGCAGGGGTGGAAATGGTTAAACTGTTGACACATTACGGGAATTGTAACCAATGTCCCAGAACAATTTGTGTATGAATTGTTTAATGACAATCTAATTGGCTGTGTAAACTTTCATCTAAAACACAGTAAAATATTCAAAACAATATAAGCTCCAAATTTTTATTAGATTTAACAGATATAAAATCAATCCGTCTGCTTATTATAAAAGTATCTAAGTTCTTTCAACTTCTACACTTACCTCATTGTGGACCCATAACAATCAATTTGTGGACTGCCAGTGTTCCTGGGATTATACTTTGAGACACCGGACCTAATTATTTAGTGGAAGTTGAAATTCAAGTTCTATCAGACCTACAAGTTCCTACTTTAAAGATTGCCTAAAATTTTATCTTGATTTAAATTTGTTATAATAATGCTCTTGCCTAACAATAACGACAACAACAACAAACCAAAACAAACCCATTCACCATGCCTTCCTTTTTTCTGACAGACCCTCAATCAGGTTAATCCTACTCAAGAAAAGTTTGGGCATCTCACCAGTCCAAGGGTGACTCTTGATCAGATTGGTTTTTCCAGCCTTCCCACTAAGTGACTGGTGTGGGAGTGACAAATGACACCATTGCGGCCAATGAGATGTGAGGGAAGCTGGGGCACTTCTGAGAAAGTTTGCTTTCCTCTTAAAAAAGATGCAATGAAATGATACCCTTTTTTCTTTATAAATTATGTGAGGACATGATGCCTGGAACTTCTATAGCCAACTGGCAACCTACCAGTTTAGGATGGCAGTGTAGAAAGATGGAAGAAAGCTGTATTTTTAATGAATTATTGAGCTGCTAGGTAAACTAAACATGTTACTATCTTCCAAATTTGTCATTATGTGAGGTAAAACATTTTTCTTATTGTTCAAGCAAATTGTAGTTGGGCTTTCTCTTACTTGCAGCCCAAAGCATCTAAACAGTTACTAATTTGTGTGTAGCTCAGTGTATGTAATATTTAATAATGAGTTCCATTTTTACGTAAAAGCAGTAACTGTATACATGCTTAAGAATCAATTTTCCATGCAGCGCTATACCCCAAGGTGTGGCTTTTCATCAGGCAGCAGCTCTTGGATTTGCAGGCAAGAAGTCTACAAGGAATAAACTGATCTTTGTAACACTGTGTCATAAAAACAAGGTGTACTGCTGCTGTAAAGACTGCTTTTATTTTGAGACACGGGGCATTTCTAGCCTTTGGGGCGGGACAGGTTAAAGTCAAGTCAGAATCTTTTGAGTGCTGAAGGCAAGTGCACCCTGTACATAATAACTCTCAGAGTAGGCTGTAGGATTTGGATTATCAATAACTGCTTGAGGTGCTGATGGAGGGGTTGGATATTCTTTTTTTCCCGGGCATGTTGCTTAACGATTTACTGAAATGCCCAGATGGAGGACTCGGGGCGTGAGAAAAATTATTGCCAGGCATTTTGGGAGTTGGGCTGGGAGGTGCCTCAGTTGCCTAGTGCTTCTGTAACACAAACACTACGAGTGGGTGGCTTTAAAGAACAGACCTTTATTTTCTCACGGTCCTGGAGGGTCTCAGCCATGTTGATTCCTTCTGTGAACCTCTCTCATTTCTGGCGTCACTGGTGATCTTTGATGTTCCTTTGCTTGTAGACCATCCACACATGTTGCTGGTCGTCCCCCATGTGTGTGCCTCTGTCTAATCTACTCTTTTTATAACTGGAGTGATTAGGTTTAGAACCCACCTATCTGAGTGGCATCTGATTAACGTGACAAAGAAGACCCTATTTCCAAGCAGGATTACATCCACAGGTATAGGGGTTAGGATTCCAACACGTATTTCGGGAGACAGAAGGAGAAAAGGAGATGGGGGCCAAGCGAGAATATTTGAGTGCAGCTGGCAATCAAGGTGGGAGCTGTTTACTTTTTTAAATTATGAAATAAATGGCACTTTAAAAGTCTGCTATTATTATGTGCCAGGCACTGTTCTAAGCACTTTTCATACATTATCTCATTTAATTCTCACAAAAGCCCATGAAGCAGATATTATGCTTATGTCCTTTTATAGATGACGGAAGTGAGGACAGACAAATTTTAAGTAACCTGCCCGAGGCCTTCAGCCTCTAGCCCATGCTCTTAACTGTTAAACTATACTCTCTCAATATAGAGTAATTCAACTGTTCAGAGAGGTACAGAGGATAGTATAAGAATTGCCCTGGTGTCCACTCTCAGCTGTGTCGTTTAAAGGAATAAAACATTCCAGATACAGTTGGAGTCTCTGAGGGCCTCTTGGTGCTCCAGTCCTGTTCTTTCTCTGATCTTTCTTTCACTGGCATGGGATTTGGTTCAGTTTTTGGTACAGAGGCTGGGTCTCCTGCTTGCTGGGCCCTCTGCTTAGTCCAGCAGCGGTTCTCAGAATGATGGGAACAGTTCCCATGAGCCTCTGTTCTGGAGCCCGGAGCCACACCCCGCCTCTGCGTCTTAGACGGTGAGCTCCGGTCCCTAATATGGGGTGGATCATGTTAGCCTCATTTCTCTGCAGGCGCTCCGCAAACAGCCGCACTCTTGGTCCTGGGGATCTGCAGCCCCCTGATTTCAGCCCCTCTCATTGCTTTGAGCCCCACGGGAATACAGAAGGGCCATGCCACCGTTGGCCTTGTGATATGGGGAAAAAGAGGTTTATCTTGTTTAGTGCTACCTTGGAGCCCTGGTGGCGTAGTGGTTAAAGGCTGTGGTTGCTAACCAAAAGGTCAGCAGTTCGAATCCACAAGGTGCTCCATGGAAACTCTGTGGGGCGGTTCTGCTCTGTCCTATAGGGTCACTGTGAGTCGAAATTGACTCGATGGCAATGGATTGTTTTAGTGCCAGCTTAGACAGTGCTCGCTCCTGATTTGCTGGTAGTCCAGCGCCATAGCACAGTGAGTACCGCCTTTGCCTGCAGCGCAGCTGCACCATACTAGCACAACACACTCGTGTGTCTTGGTTGGAGGGGCCATGGCCGGGCAGCCAGCCTCCTGAATTTGCTATGTAGGTCTTTTTTGGGCCATGAACATTGTATTTTCTAAAGCTGTTTTGATTTTAATTTAGGTTCATCGTTTTCAGAAGGATAACCAAGAAACCAAACCCAGTGCCGTCGTAGCGACCCTACAGGACAGAGGAAAATTATTTTAACAGTGAAATTAAGTGGATATTGAAATGCAGGTTTTCTTCTGCCATAGGATGGTAAGCAGCAGGGAGTTAAGGATCTGATTTAGGCTGAGTTATTGATACTGTTAGAACAACTCAAAGGGATTTGAAGGAGACATAGATTTCAGCCCATAACCCCTTAATTATATGTTTATCTTAGATTTTAAAAAAAAGGAGTTAGGGATGCATTACCACGGAGCGTTATAATTTATTCCTTGATTTATTTGTCAACTATTATTGAGTATTCACTGGGGATGTAGCTGTAGAAGAGCAGATAAAAATCCTTCCTTTATGAAACTTACATTCTAGTGGGACAGACAGAAAATAAAATAAGTAAGTTTATATCTGTCTATATACATAGATGGAAACTCTGGTGGTGCAGTGGTTAAGAGCTACGGCTGCTAACCAAAAGGTCAGCAGTTCAAATTCACCAGGTGCTCCTTGGAAACTCTGTGGGGCAGTTCTACTCTGTCCTATAGGGACGCTGTGAGTCGGAATCCACTCGATGGCAACGGGTTTATCTACATAGATATGTTTATTTATATGTCAGGTGATAAGTGCTAAAAGAAAAAAAAAACAAGGAAGGAAAATAGGAAAGCATAGTACTCTTTTTTTTTTTTTTTTTT
>NW_004443998.1:4770488-4818282 GCF_000243295.1 Trichechus manatus latirostris
AATCTACCAGCCACTCCTTGGAAACCTTATGGGGCAGTTCTACTGTGTCCTGTAGGGTCGTTATGAGTCAGAATCGATGCGACGGCAAGGGGTTTTTTTTTTTTTTTTTTTAAGGGGATAATATTCTAAATAAAATCTTCAAACTGAGATTGTGGCATTTAACATACTTTGCCTCATAGGGCATTTCCACTGTTGGAACTCTGACATATGTGAGAAGGTGGGCCTCTGAACACAGGGCAACCCTTGGTGGCTCCAGCACTCTCCACCCTCAAAGATGACCCCTTAATGTCTTCCCACTTCTCCTGCCCCTACCCCCCTCCCTCCCGCCTCATCAGTACAACGGACCATAGTAAAAGGGAGATACTTAAGAGTTCTTCATACTCAGTACAGCTCAGGAAGGAAAATACCCTAAGTGTGGAACTATTTTATGTTAGACTGTTGGCCTCGTTGGCAACGTTGGCAGTGGAAGTGAGTTTTCTTTTCCTGAAAGAATTTTGGTATATGTGTGTCTAAGTGGGATTGGCACAGAGATCAGTCTAGGAACATGGCAAATGAGCTTTGTATGAACATCAAAAATCCACACAGAGATTACGTCCCTAATGTGATTGCTGGAAGCCTTCATAACATTAATATTACAGACTACGTGCAGGCTGTCCTTTTTAGTTTACTGAAAAAAGATTCCTGTAAATCAGGATATAAATTTAAGAAAACTTCCCATTTTTTTTCCTACTTTAAAAAAAATTGCATCAGAAAGTTTTGTTTTCCTTTTGCAAAATTTTCCTTTAAACAGAGCCCTTAAAAAATCTTTTGTGACCGAGCCTTTTTAAGTGGCTACATGGGCATGAGAGCCCTAGTGGCGCAGCTGTTAAGAGCTCGGCTGCTAACTAAAAGGTTGGCAGTTCTGATCCACCAGCTACTCCTTGGAAGCCCCATGGGGCAGTTCTGCTCTGTCCTGTAGGGTCACTATGAGTCTCAATTGACTCAACAGCAATGGGTTTCGTTGGGTTTTGTGGTCAGGGCTTTCTAGAGACTCAGTTAAACTGAAGTAGCCCTAGTCATCTCAGAATGCAGACGGGAAGGCAGAAAATTGTATTTTCAAAACGGCCTTTTGGACTGGGAAGTATTTAATCCCCAAAGATAAACTGCTCTACGGCTGATTTGTTCATGATACAATGATGGCCCGAGAAGGTCATAGATACATGACTCCGTTGCCCTGAATAATTCCAAATTCTGGATTAAAGCCTGGTAACTGACTTAAAGAAGATGTGACTCTTTTGTTGTGACAGAGATTAAGAGGGGATAGTGTGTGCCAACATGGGTTGGCATGGGCACCTTGTGACTGTAAATCAGATGGTTTTGTAATTTCCAGTTGTAGCTCGTTGGTAGCTGGGGTATTTCTGCCAGTCTGCTCTTTCCAGACCCAATAATTATCGTTTGCTGACATGGCCCTGCTGAGCCACGGCCACCTTTCTGACACAGCTGATGGCCCCTGTGAGACCACACAGGCTTCCCTGGATGAGTCAAGCTGGCCACGATGGTTTAAGCTTGGAACTTCGGGTGCTCACATTTCGAGAACAGAAGGACGGATAGATTGGTCGGAAATGCGATTTCAGTTAAATGAACCTTGTTGATTATTTTTACGTTCCTGAGTTGAGTACTGAAAGCAAAAAACAGTCTGTCTTGTCACTTGTTCGTCCAGGGATGGACTCATTGAAATGTCCAGTAGTGGTAATTGTTTCCTAAATGCTGACAGATGCTTCTGAATTATTCATCAGGAATTTCTTTTAGCGTTAGAGGAACACTGCGTTGCGCAGCGCAAATGCTTTCCGAGATCTGAAGAAGACGTAGACGTACTTGGTGCTTTTTTAACTTTCAGATCTGGATTGTGGGGCTAAACTCTGACGTTTGAATTGCTCTTGCTGTGCTGGAGGAAAAGAATTTCTGATTACAGTACTTAACAGCAATTGGAGTGCTGAATCAGTTGCAAAATCTCCAAATAGCATGCAGGCTGAGATGTAATTGTCCTGTGAATAGACCTTCAGGGAACCAGCCTGGTGGGATTAGGGTTCAATATGTTGTTTATCTCTGTACTGAATGCTGTGGCAACCGGGGGCAGGGCAAGGGGGGATTCCAAGGAAGGCTTGTACATCTCCTGGGTGTTGACTTGTACTGCTGCAGCAATGCTTTCTTTTTGAATTGAAGTCCTACTGCTTCCAGGGCATGCATCATGTTTAAACACACTATACCTTGAACTTGGCAGTGATCTTAGCATTATACAGGGTGTGTTATAATTACTTAACGTGCAAGAACACCATTCCATATTTAAGGCTTGTAATTTATTGTTTGTTGGTCTTTTTCTTGGACTCTATGACTGTGCTCTTGTGAATTTACCAGAATTGTTAAGACAGGCAAAGGTGAAATAAAACGTGGACCAGTTTGATTTTTAAGAATAAATTTGTATCAGAACTTCGTTGCTGTAGTTATTAGTTGCCTTTGAGTTGGCTTCAACTTATGTGACCCCATGTACAACAGAATGAAATGTTGCCCGGTCCTGTGCCATCTTCATAATCGTTGGTCTGCTCAAGTCTGTTGTTGCAGCCACTGTGTTTCTGGAGTGCTTTCCGACCTAGGGGGCTCCTCTTCCAGCCCTGTAACGACAATATTCTGTTGCGATCCACAGGGTTTTTTTCTGAAGAATTTATAAGAGCAGAAAAATAGTTAAAATAATGCTAGAGATTAATTTGTCGATCATACAATTCGTGAATCGGGCAACACACAGCACAGACTGAGTGTTCCAAAGAAATGGGACAGTATTGGGGTTTTGTAGTCTGAGAACAAAGGAAGTTGGGGAAGTTGAGGCAGTTTAGATCAGTCTTTTAGATGTTCGTCAAAATGTTCCTTGAAGTCCTTTCTTCTTTAGAAATGTCAGTTTCACTAAGAAGACAGGTGACGCAGGTCTCCAGGGGCTCAATGCCTACCAACGCAGGTTTCCAGGTGCGTAGGTGCCTGTTTGTCTGGAACGCCGGGGCTAAAGACGAAGGATGTTGGTTACACATAAATCTAAAGAAATAAGCTTGTTACTTCCTCTAATGGTTAGGATATGTATTATCTTAAACTTTTGCCCTGTGAAACCAGGCATCGGCCATGTTCTCCAGGTCTGACACAAACATCTCCAATTGTTTTTTTATTTTCCACAGTTTTCATTGGCTAATTTTCAGAAGTAGATTACCATACCTTTCTTCCTAGTTTGTCTTATTCTAAAAGCTCCGCTGAAACCTGTCCACCACAGGTGACCCTGCTGGTAGTTGAAATACCAAAGGCATAGCTTCCAGCATCGTAGCAACATACAAGTTACCACGGTATAACAGATGAGTGGTGGGGTCAGAATTTTACAGTTAGGTAAATAACTTCTAGGATAAGACATACATTTTTCTCTTAAAAACCAAAAATTAGAAGAAGTTTTTTTGGTGAGTGTACTGGTCAGTGAGTCAACTGGTCCAGTAAGTTTTTGCTGTAGCAGAAATACCACAAGTGGGTGGCTTTAACCAACAGAAGTTTATTTTCTCACAGTTTAGGAAGCTAGAAGTCAAATTCAGGGTACCAGCTCTAAGCGAAAGCTTTCTCTATCTGTGGTATCTGGGGGGAAGGTCCTTGTTCCTTTTCTATTCCTTGACTCCTTGGTGATCCTCATGTGGCATGGCGTCTCTCTTCCCCCATCTCTGCTTGCTTGCTTGCTAAATCACTTTTATATCTCAAAAGAGACTGACTCAAGAGACATCCTACACTAATCCTGCCTCATCAACATAACAAAGAAAACCCATTTCCAAATGGAATTATAACCACAGGCATAGGGGTTAGGATTTACAACACATATTTTTTGGGGACACAATTCAATCCATAACAGTGAGTGATATAAGAACATTTTAAAGTTCTGAAATTTTCTTAATCACATTAAAGATTTTTAATATTTGTATTTGATTTTTCAGATCTCTTTTTCAGTTCTTATCCCATATGGGCAAATAGCATATTAGGGACTTTAAAAAGATTGTATTTATTTATTTTTATTATAAAAATATTACTTGTTCATTGGAGAAAAACATAGAAAACAGAAGAGAAAAAAGAACGTGAATCATCTGTGACTCTGTAATCCAGAAACAACCAAAGTCAGCATTTTGTTATGTGGTCTTCTAGTCTTTTCTTCCCTATGATGTACAGTGTACAAATGTAACATTAGAGCCTCGCCTTTGTGTGAGGACTGCGGGAGTCAGGAAAAAGCAAATGGTAGACACCAAAGGAGGAAGTGAGCCACTGGGAAAACTGCCTAGTAATGCTGCCTGGTGTAATATACAGAACTCTCATGGACACCCCCAAGAACTGCTTTAGGAAGTCTAGCTATACTGAACGGAGCCCTGGTGGTGCAATGGTTATGCGTTTGGCTGCTAACTGAAAGGTCGGCAGTTTGAACCTACCAACCGCTCCGCAGGAGAAAAAAACATGGCCATCAGCTCCCATAAAGATTACAGCCTTGGAAACCCTATGGGGCAGTTCTATTCTGCCCTTATAGGGTCACCGTGAGTTGGAATCTACTTGATGGCACACAGCGACAACACCTATATTGAACTTGGAGTTCTAGGAGAATAAAATATTTTGATGGCATAAGTTCAGCCAGGTGACTCTGTACTCTTCAGTGGTCTTAAAAAAAGATTCAAATCAAGTTCTTCGTCATTAGCAGAAGTGACAACGCCTGGTTTACTATCTCAGCCAACAGTTACCAGTTTTCACCATTTGTTTTGATTCTCAGTCAAATACTAGATTTAAATGGTTTTTAAAAATCACTGTTTCCCAGAGAAACACCAATCGTTCACCAGCTTTTATTCATAAAATACTCTTTAATTTTTTTTTCCATAGGGAACACACCAAGAGTTGGGGGTCTCCTGTAGATCTGTTCATCAAGAACCACAGTCATTAATCTATGTAGTCAACAAAAACAAATGGAGTCTGTTCAATAAAAAACAAATCCAGACTTTGATACACCAAACCCCAAAATACTCATTGCTGTTGAGTCAATTCCAACTCATAGTGACCCTATAGGACAGAGTAGAACTGCCTATAGGGTTTCCCAAGAGCGGCAGAGTGGATTCGAACTGCTGACCTTTTGGTTAGCAGCTGTAGCTCGCTGTAGCTCTTAACTACTGTGCCACCAGGGCTCCCTGACTTTGATAAGGAGAGGCTTTATTCAGAAAGAAGAGGACAAAGGGACTATTACAGTAGGAAGAGGAGTCTATTGTAATAGGGAGAACACTGACCCTAAGGTCTTCCAGCTTCTCAAAGAGTTAGGGAAACAATGTTATTTTATAGAGATCGAGAGTACACCAGGCTAGGGAAAACCCAGGTATGGGGAAATGGAATGAAAGGGGGACATGGAAGGATAGTAAATCTGAGTGTTTTAAGCTGAGGTCAGCCTGTTCTCTGGGAGGAGCTCTTAATGAGGGGTAATATATGTTGGCTTTAGGTGAGGGGAGCCCCAAAGTTCAGGGACTTGGGGGATAGAGAGGAGCTTGAGCAAAGTTGGTGAACAAGCACTCTGTTTCCAGCTGATCAGTGAGGGGTGGCGGTTCAGTTGCTCATTTATGAGGTAAGGGGTGGGAATTTGGAGGGTCTGTGTTGGACCTACAGAGCCCTGGTGGTACAGCAGTTAAGTGCTCATCTGCTAACCAAAAAGCCGGTGGTCGTGCGACAGAAAGTTGTGGCAGTCTGCTTCCGTAAAGATTACAGCCTTGGAAACCCTATGGGGCAGTTCCACTCTGTCCTGTAGGGTCGCTGTGAGTCGGAACCAACTCGAAGGCAGTGGGTTTCGTTTTTTGGTTGGGTGTCTGACCTTGTCATAGGTAAGCAAGGGGGCAGTCCTGAGTCTTAGGTCAGTCACATGGGAAGGGTGGTTATTTGCAGTAAGCCCTTTTCCTGAACACAAAGGATTTGGGGGCGGGGGCGGTGGTGGATTTTTTAACCATCTCTGTATCTCAGGGTTCGGGTAAAATTCAACATTTTGCATCTAGATATTTAAATGATTTTAATGCTGGCTTTCCCCCGCCCCCTCCCGGGTTTAACTATTTAGAAAACTTTAGAGCAAATATACTCTGATTATATATGTAAACTTTGCCTAAAACACATTTTCATCTTTTCTCCCAGTTTAAGCTTTTCTACTATTTTTTTCAAAAATGATTTTAAGATCTGTAGTGCAGTCATTTGGGATAGCAACGCCAATCCCTACTGTGTACTGGGCACTGTCTGGCCATAGGAAATCAGGGGACAGAAACAGTTCTGCCCTCACAGAGCTAACATTTTAGTGACTACAGACAGAAAATGAGCAAAGAAAAAAATGAGCTGTTAATAATATGTTGTTGTTGGGAATATACGCAGCAGAATGTACTCACATTCAACCATTTCTACAGTACAATTCAGTGACATTGATTACATTCTTCAAGTTGTGCAACCATTCTCACTCTCCTTTTCCAAATTGTTCTTCCTCCATTAACATAAACTCATTGCCCCTAAGTTTCCTATCTAATTTTTTGAGTTGCTGTTGTTGATTTGAAGGGATGCTACAGTGTTTTGTTTTAATAATTTTTTTGTGTGTTTTTGGTGAAAGTTTACACAGCAAATTAGGTTCTCATTGACAATTTCTACACAAATTGTTCAGTGACATTGGTTGTATTTTTCGCAATGAGTCAGCTTTCTCTTTAATTGCCTTCTGGTTGTTCCGTTTCCTGTACTCTAGTTTCCCTGCCCCCTTATCTTCTCATCTTTGCTTTAGAGTAACTGTTGTCCTTTTAGTCTCATATAAATGGTTTTTATTAATGGAGCACTGTGCTTACAGATAATATTCTTTATTTTGTGTGCCAATCTGTTGTTTTGCTAAAAGGTGACCTTTGTATAGTTTTGGTTCAAGGTTTAAAGAGTGTCTCAGGGTGATAGTCTCAGGGAGTCTTCTAGTCTCAACTGGTCCAGTAAGTTTGGACTTTTTAAGAATTTGAAATCTGTTCCTTGTTTTCCTCCCATTCTGTCAGGGCTCATCTCTTGTGGCTCTGATCAGAATAGTTGGTAGTGGTAGCCGGGCACCATCAAGTTCTTCTGGTCTCAGAGTAGATGAAGCCATGGCTCATGTAGGCTGTTAGCTCTGTAGACTAGTTTCTTCTCTGATACTTTGGTTTCCTTCTTTCTCTTTTGTCCCTAGAGTAGAGAACAATACTTGTATCTTATATGGGTGCTCACAAACTTTTGAGACCCCAGACGCTACTCACCTCACTAGGATGCAGAACATGAACTTCGGGATGCTAAAGGACTGAGTTGTCCCATGAGACTAAGGTCCTAAGCCTTTAAATCCAGAAAACAGTTTGCGTAAGGTGTTTGGTTATGTCTGAGAAGTATCTGTAACTGTGTCCTCTATGAAATATATGTGTGCACATACATATCTGTATGTACACATACATATAAATTCTTCTATCTTTGCACACGTATGTACTCACCTGTAATTGCCGATACACCTATATGCCTATATACCTACATATGTGACCACATAACTCGTTTGAACTGTCCCATATGGTTCCCAAAGTTGTAAATCTTTATGGAAGCAGACTGCCACATCTTTCTCCAGTGGAACAGCAGGTGGGTTTGAACCTCTGACCTTTCAGTTAGCAGCTGAGTGCTTAACCACTGCACCACCAGAGCTCCTTAAACTTAGATAGACATTGCCAAATTAAACTAAAAAAAAAAAAATCACAATATATTCCTTTCTTTTAACTTTAAACATTTTGCTTATCAGGCGAAATATTATTTCACTCTGACTTGGTTTTTCACAATGAATAAAGGAAAGCATTTTCTTCTGTATTTTTGTTGGTCACTTCTGTGAATTACCTTTTCCTCTCCTTTTGTCTATTTTTAATTGGACTGTTTGTCTTTTTTTTTTTTTTAATTGGGCTTTAGGTGAAAGTTTACAGCTCAAGTTAATTTCACATACAAAAATTGATACATATATTGTTATATGACACTAGTTGCAACCCTGTAATGTGACAGCACCCTCCCCCTTTCCACCCCGGGTTTCCCGTGTCCATTGAACCAGCTCCCGTCCCTTCCTGCCTTCTCATCCTGCCTCCGGACAGGAGCCACCCATTTGGTCTCAGGTATCTGCTTGAACTAAGAAGCACTCTCTTCACAAGTATTATTTTATGTTTTATAGTCCAGTCTAATGTTTGTCTGAAGAGTGGGCTTTGGGAATAATTATAGTTCTGGGTTAACAGAATGTCCGGGTGGCCAATGTTTTGGAGGTTCCTCCAGTCTTAGATCGTTAAGTCTGGTCTTTTTACGTGAATTTGTGTTCTGCTCCACACTTTTCTCCTGCTCTGTCAGGGACTCTCTGTTGTGTTCCCGGTAAGGGTGATCATTGGTGGTAGCCGGGCACCATCTAGTTCTTCTGGTCTCAGGCTGTTGAAGTCTCTGGTTTATGTGGCCCTTTTGTCTCTTGCGCTAATATTTTCCTTGTGTCTTTGGTGTTCTGTTTGTCTTTTTCTAATTGATTTACAGGAGCTGTTTAGGTAATGTATTTTAATCCTTTGGCCATATATGTTGCAAGTATATTCTCCTAGATTTTTCTTTTGGTTTGTAGACATTTTTTCCTTTCATTAGGGCTTCTGGTGTGTATAAGCTTTGTGCCATATTCATGTTGCTTACCTTAGAGGAAGTATGGAATCCTTATGCTGGAATGGCTTCTAGGAGGACCAACTTAATTATATGGCATTGCTTATGTAGTTAACGGGAGAAAGTCCTGGCCATCTACTTCTGAAAAATCAGTCATTGATTACTCTATGGAGCACAGTTCTACTCCAACACCGATGGAGTCGCCATGGGCCAGAAAAAAGTGTTTAAAGCTGTATAGGTTATAGTGGCTGGAACATCTGTCCTGCAACATTTGTTTACTGACCTATCATTGCCGTGCACGAGACACTCTCCCAGTGTTCCCTGATTCTGACATCAAGAGCTACTGAGGTGGCTGCCAAGTGCTCATGGCCCTTCCCACCCTCCCACATTTTCACTGGACCACAGTGCTGCTCTTTGGGTTCTCCCTGCTGGCTCTCTTCTGCACAATTGCTCCCTTGTAGTCCTGCCACCATTATGTTTAATATTTAGTCCTGTTGCCCTTGTGACCTTTTTTCTCCTGGTCCCTTGATGTCATGGATTGAATTATGTCCCCCCCCCCCAAAATGTATGTATCAATTTGGCTGGGCCATGATTCCCAGTATTGTGTGATTTTCCTATATGTTGTAAATCCTGCCTCTATGATGTTAATGAGGGAGGATGGGTGGCAGTTATGTTAGTAAAAAAAACCAAAACCAAACCCATTGCATTCGAGTCACTTATGACTCATAGTGACCCTCTAGGACAGAGTAGACCTGCCCCACAGGGTTTCCAAGGAGCACCTAGTGGATTTGAACCGCCAACCTCATGGTTAGCAGCTGTAGCTCTTAACCACTATGCCATCAGCATTTCCTCTGTTAGTAAAGCAGGACTTAGTCTGTAAGATTGGATTGTGTCCTGAGACAATCTCTGGAGATACAAAAGAGAGAAGCAAGCAGAGAGACAGGGGGACTGCCTACCACCAAGAAAGAAGTACTGGGAGCAGAGCACATCCTTTGGACCCAAGGTTCCTGCACAGAGAAGATCCTAGTCGGGGGGATGACTGATGACAACGAGGCCCTTCCTCCAGAGCCAACAGAGAGGGAAAGCTTTCCTCTGGAGCTGATGCCCTGAATTTGGACTTCTAGCTTATTAGACTGTGAGAAAATAAATTTCTCTTTGTTAAAGCCATCCACTGTGGTATTTCTGTTATAGCAGCACCAGATGACAGATGCTTGCCAATTCCCTTATACTTCCCAGGCTTTACTGAAAATAACCTGCCAGTCAGCCCTGCTCATTCGCACTAGGAGCTCCACCTGCTACTGCTCAAGAAGCGTGTGAGCGTGTGTGTGCACACACACATGTGTGTCTGTGCATGCGTGCCCGTGCACATGTGTGTGTGATTATTTCTGAATTCAGAGAGCATCAAGAAATTTTGCATCTAGATATTTAAATGATTTTAATACTGGCTTCCCCCCCCTGCCAAAACCTCCTGGGTTTAACTATTTAGAAAACTTTATAGCAAATATACTCTGATTGTATATATAAACTTTGCCTAAAACACATTTTCATCTTTTCTCCCAGTTTAAGCTTTTCTACTATTTTTTAAAAAAATGATTTTAAGATCTGTAGTGCAGTGATTTGGGATAGGAATTCCAATCAAAATGCCACAAATAGGCTGTGATGGACTAAGCATTCCCTTAGTTACTCAGTGATGTTTACGTGGTATTTTTTTTTTCTTACTTTTTTTGTCTTTTAAGGAACGCTATGATATTAAGACAAGGGTTTGGATCAGGGCAATATTTAAAAAGTCAACCCGAGGGGATTTTCCCAGGCGTTTCCCTTAGTACATGGACATCTGCTTTTACGTTTGTTAGGATGGACGGTTACTTTACAAAAACCCCTGCCACAGAAATAAGGGGCCTACTGTAAATGCCCTACAGCTTGATTTCCAGCCGGCTCCTGCTGGAAGTGTCCAGGCCTGCTTCAGCGCACCAGGTGGTCTCCAAAACCTTCAGCCTTTGCAAGACTGTTGGTCTGAAAGCAAAAGGCTTTGGCAGGATGGGGAGGGTGTTGTTTTCTAGGAAAATGTGATCTCTTCCTTCCTTTTCTGTTTTTTCACTCTTGGATGGAGAGCCTTAAAGGCACCCAGAATTACGACCTACGGTTTGCACGAAATAATCGGCTACTCTTTCTTGAGCTTTCTGTTAGCTGCTCATGACAGAAAACGATCAGCTCCATCAACCAGTTGCTGAAGGAAATAGGAGCCGACGTGTATGAACTGAGGACTCCCCTGGGGGCACACACATCTGTAGTAGGACAGAACAGGCATTCCTTTTTAAAAAGCGATTAAAGTCAAAGCAAGAGGTAGGTGGAGAAACTGCACTTGGAGAAATAGATTAGACTCTAGCACCCTCAACAAATACTTATTCTGTGCTTAGTACGTGTTAGTATCTTGCAGCGGTATCTTGCTGTCTGGGTGGGATGGGGTGAGGTCAGATAAAATGAGGATCGGTCGTTAGGGCTCAATGCTAACAAAGCACCTGTGTCCCCTTTAGCAGCTGGGTACAAGTTCGAACGGACAAGAACTTTTGACGTATTGAAAGGCCCTCAAGGAGACAAGACGTTATTAGCGAAACAACTGATAATGATTATTTACACATCAGAATTTTGTATCTTTTAAACTTTGCTTTAACTGGGAAATTTCATATTTAAAAATTTTTTTTATTCTTTAGAGGAAGGTTTACAGAGCATGCTAGTTTCTAATTAAACAATTAATACACATATTGTTTTGTGACATTGGTTGCCAACCCCACAACGTGTCAACACTCATCCCATCTTGACCTTGGGTTCCCTATTACCAGCTTTCCTGTCCCCTCTTGCCTTCTAGTCCTTGTCCCTGGGCTGGTGTGCCCCTTTAGTCTTGTTTTGTTTTAAGGGCCTGTCTAATCTTTGGCTAAAGGGTGAACCTCAGGAGTGACTTCATTGCAGAGCTAAAAGTGTGTCTGGGGGCCATACTCTAGGGATTTTTCCAGCCTCGGTCAGACCAGTAAGTCTGGGCTTTTTTTTTTTTGTTTGTTTGTTTGTTTTTGTGAGTTAGAATTTTGTTCTACGTTTTTCTCCAACTCTGTCCAGGACCCTGTCGGAGCAGTCGGTGTTGGTAGCCAGGTACGATCTATTTGTGCTGGATTCAGTCTGGTGGAGGCTGTGGTAGTTGTGGTCCGTTAGTCCTTTGGACTAATCGGAAATTTAATATTTTATCAGTAGGGGAAAGGCTTTGTGCTAATGTCCAAATATGCAACTGAGCATTAGGCTTTTGCTTCTTTCATTAAAACAAACAAACCAAAAAACCTCATTGTGGATAAGTGGATTCTGACTCCTAGTGACCTTATAGTATAGGGTAGAACTGCCCCATGGGGTTTCCAAGGAGCGACTGGTGGATTTAAACCACTGACTTTCTGGTTAGCAGCCTGAGCTCTTAACCACTGGGCCACCGGGGCTCTTCTTTCATTTAAAACAAAAAACCAAACCTGTTACCCTTAGGTTGATTCTGACTCATAGCGACCCTATAGGACAGAGTGGAACTGCCCCATGGGGTTTCCAAAGAGCGGCTAGTGGATTCAAACTGCCGACCTTTTGGTTAACAGCCACACTCTTAACCACTGGGCCACCAGGACTCCAAATTAACGTACTAATTCTCTGTGTCTGGGAAACTGTGATTGGCTCCCACTGACCACATGGTGATCAGGTAAGGTGAGCATTAATGGTGCCCAGAGCTGTGATTTCCACACTTCAAAGAGCCTAGCATCACCTGGGAGATCTTTAAAATGCATATTCTCAAGCCCCAGGGATCTCTGGGGATCTGGTCTCAGGGTCTGTATTTTAAAGAAAAGCCAGGTGGGGACCAGTTGCTGCCTTAGGAGGTTTGGTTTGCCCAAGGACCTCACTCAGTTTATGTCTTCTAACAGCCGCATACATGTCTATGTAAAAGCATTTCGTTTCGACCTAACGCACTAAGCTTCTCTTAGAGCTTTGAAATTAGAATGGAGTATGGTATACTTTTTATTTTTTTTAACATGCTCCATAGAAATACTTTTATGCTCTGACATTACAGTTCTTGTAGAACTAAGAAAAAAATATCTTACTGGCTTTAGGGAAGGTTAAGCATTACCAGTGTAGCTGAACAAATTGCTCCTTGCCCAGTGCCACTCAGGAAACAGCCAAGAACGTTGGGAGTGAAACTAGCTTTTCAGTTACTAAGAACAAGTATTAAGCTCCAATTTCTTACATGGTGGACAGAATACTTATAATTCATTTAAAGTAATCGTAGCTATCACTACACATTCAAAATCGGAGGGGGGCACGTGTGCAGACCTAGAATATGAACGGTAGAAAACAACTAATTGTTCTTATGATCCCGTGGGGCCAGGGTTTAATACTGCCTCCTTGGAGTCCCTTTCCATCCCCTTCGATTCGTCCTTATTGCCGTTACTGTTTTCATCTCCTTCTATTCTGTGGTGACTCTTCACTTCCTACTTATGAGTCTTGTCATTCCCATGAAGTTTCTCAAAGCTAGACCTGGAATATTATAGACTCTGGTATTGGTAAGAGGGTAGTGGTGGTTCAATGGCAGAATCATGCCCTCCATGCAAGAGACCCCGGTTCGGTTCCCAGCCAATGCACCTCGAGCACAGCTACCACCGTCTGTCCTTGGAGGCTTGTGTGGTGTTATGATGCTGAACGGATTTCAGCGGACCTTCCAGATGAAGACAGACTAGGAGAAAGGCCTGGTGATCTTCTGAAAACCAGCCACTGGAAACCCTGTGGACCACAACGGTGCGATTCTGTTATGCATGGGGCCACCATCGTGAGGTGTGGGCTGACTCAGTGGCTGCCAACAAGAACAGCATTTGAAGAAAGGGTCTTACGAACCAACAAACCTGATTTCTTATTTTTATAGACCAGAAAATTGGGGCCAAGCCTGTTAAAAGACTTGCCAGGGATCAGCCCGTTAGTGGCCAGACAGGACTTGAAGGCAGATGTCACTCCTGATGAAATGGAGGGATGCTGCCTGGGCGTCACAGGACCTGCTTTCTCGCCCTGGCTCTGCCATCTGCTAGCTTTATAACCTAAGTCTCCTCACTTCTTTGCATCTGTTTCATCCACACTACAAGGAGAGGTAATTAATTAGTGATCTTTTTTCACAGATGTTGGGAGGATTAAGTGAGAAAATATACGGCAGTGGTCTTCACTCTGGATGCGCGGTAGAATCCCTGGGAAGCGTAAACGTAACAAACCAACAAACAAAACAGCCGTCCAGCCCCACCCCGAGAGATTCTGGTTTCAGTATGGGAGGGGGGTTTGGGGCAACACATTAAAGAAGGTCCCCAGGTGATTTGAGTGTGCACCCAGAGTGGGTAATCGTGAGACAGCTCTATTAGACGGTGATGTTCTATATGATAAAGGCCAGTATTTATTGCAGCTTGGGGTGTTTGCCTCCAAATATCCAGGACAATGTCATATCTGTGAAAAATGACCCAGCAGGCTTGTGGCACTTTTTGGTGTTTTGTTTATAACAAATCGTACTGTGGGATGGTGATGATGATGGTGACAATGCCATTTCTGATCTTATGTTGAAGTAGAATTAAAAAAAAAAAAAAATCCACGGTTGTCGAGTTGATTCGGACTCATAGCGACTCTATAGGACAGAGTAGAACTGCACATAGAGTTTCCAAGGAGCAGCTGGATTCAAACCACTGACCTTTTGGTTAGCAGCTGTACTGTTAACCACTGCACCACAGGGTGAACGACTAAATGTAGTTTTTTGTTTTTTTTTTTTAATCCACCCCTTCCCATGGTGTAGCATTAAAATAAACCCAACCAAACTATATTGCTATGAATTCCTGATAGTATTTCATTTGTTTCCCGGTGCTAACAATTATGGAAACAACTGTTGAATACAAAATAGATTCCATTAAAAAAGAAAGTGGTGTGTGGAAGGCTTTACTAAAATAGAAAAGAAGTTCTAACATGTTAAATATTGCTCATTATTTTAGTTCACGCTTTGCTTTGACCTAAATTCCCTCATATGAATTTGTCGGTTTGGCAGTCCTATCGACCATCTACGTATGAGGTTTGCAAACAAGTTCCAAAATGTTACTGCTAACCAATTAGTTTTCAAAAAAACATTTCAAACGATCTTATCTTCTCCACAGGAGTGATTTAAGCATTGAAAAAAAAATCAACGAGCTCCACATTGTTGGCTCTTCGCTGGGAAGAATCACAAGTTAATAAGCGTGGAGCTCACCGTGGTTGTAAGCACGTTTGTTCATAAGTTGATGTTATTTGACTTTAAGGCTCAGCTACCAGAAAAGAATAGCCTTTCAAGGGAAGTCACTCCCTGGGAAGAGCAGTTATATATTATATAAAGATTATTTAAAAAATTCATGTTTGTAGTAAGGCATCCAGATGTTGATCCTTTTTTTTTTCCTTTAAAGTTATTCTGAAAGGTTTTTGGATGAGCTGGAATTTTGTACAATTGAAAAATAAAGTAATGTTTATGAAAGCTGGATCAGCTGTTTTATAGACTCGTAGAATTTAGAGAAAAATACCTTTTTAGGTTGAGGAAAATGGGATACTAAAAGACATTCAATGACCTTTTGAAATCCACATGGCCCGTTAGTGACGGATCCCAAACCAGAACTCTTCTTGCTCCGTCTTCTCTATCTCCCGAACCTGTGGACAAATGCTCTGAACCACACTCAATGCCCATAAGCAAGGTTTCCGCCGGACCCACGGTGTATGGAGCAGCCAGATAAGTTTTTGGTTTGTGTTGAGAATTAAACAAACACACTCTTGACGTCTTCTATGATGATTTCAGGAAGTCTCCTGTCCCTTCCTTTGAGAGAACCATTACCTGCATTATTTGACATTTTTCCTACATAGAAATGAAATTGTTTTCAGAAGCTAATGTTTTTCAGTCTCTCAGATTTACTCTAATCTGTGGAAGCTGACAAGAAATCAGTTCACTTTTTTCATGTAATGTGTTTGCTGAAAAGATTGTTTTACAAAGGACTCAAATATTTTTTGCCTGCTAACGCATAGTTTGGTTGGCCAGTGTCTGAGAATAGATGTGTTCACAAGAGTGTAAGTGATATTCTTGTATGACTGTAACTCAGATGTGGCCACCACTGTCTGTGACAAACTGTCTCAAGGTGACCTTTGGAGCAGAGAATGAGAAGCGCATCACATGTGCTTACTGCTGCTCGGTGATTTTGCTTTGTGGTCCTTTCAAAGGATCAAAAAAAAACCAAAAAACAAAACCCAAACCCATTGCCGTTGATCCGATTCTGACCATAGAGTTAGGAAATATATAGATGTATATGGAGGCCTGGTGGCGCAGTGGTTAAGAGGTATGGCTGCTAACCAAAAGGTTGACAGTTTAAATCCACCAACTGCTCCTTAGAAACCCTATGGGGCAGTTCTACTCTGTCCTATACAATTGCTATGAGTCAGAATCAACTTGACGGCACCTAATAACAACTTATACACAGATAATGAGTCTCTGGGTGTGCAATGCTTAAGTGCTTGGCTTCTAACTAAAAGGTTAGAGGTTTGAGTTCATCCATAGATGCCTTGGAAAAAAGTCCTGGCAATCTACCTCTGAAAAATCAGCCATTGAAAACCCTGTGGAGCACAGTTCTACTCTAACACACATGCAGGGTTGCCATGAGTTGGAACTGACATGATGACAACTGGTTTGGGGTTTTTTATACACATATACACACACAAACATACAAGTATATTTATACAAAATACATATACATGTCAGAATATTTATACAAAGAATATTTATAACAAATTCTGTCTTAGTCATCTAGTGCTGCTATAACAGAAATACCACAAGTGGATGGCTTTGACAAGCAGAAATTTATTCTTTCTTGGTTTAGGAGGCTAGAAGTCTGAATTGAGGGTGCCAGCTCTAGGGGAAGGCTTTCTCTCTGTCATCTCTGGGGGAAGGTCCTCATCTCCTTTCAGCATCTGTGGGCCCAGCGTTCCTTGGAGATCTCCATGTGTCTTGGCATCAGTCTTCCCTCGGTCTAGGAGGTTCTCAGCTCAGAGATCTTGGGTCCAAAGGATGCACTCCCCTCCCAGCTCTTCTTTCTTGGTGGTAGGAGGTCCTTTTGTGTATTTATACAAAACAAACATACTCGTTTCTGTTTTCCCCTTCCCGTTCTTAATGATTTAATTTTATTTTTGAATATATTGAATACTGAGAGAAATGTCACTCCCTTCCTCATCCCTCCCACTGTTATAAGTAACTGTCTTCGTTGTTTTCTGGTTTATCCTTGTTTCTTTCTGTAATGATAAACAGATAACTATATATATTTAAAAATTTCCTTTTTTACACAAAAGCTAGCCTACTATATACATGCTCATTTACACTTTGCCTTTTTCACTCAATATCTCCTGGAAATCACTCCGTATCAGTTCATAGAGATCTCATTATCTTTTATTGCTGCATAGTACTCTGTTGTGTGCGTGTATATTATTTTATTCAACCAGTGTCTGATTCAGGATCATTTTTACCCTAAGTGCCAAAGAAGAGTTTAGTATGATGTGCAGGAGTTGGAGAGGGGGAAGAGAAGATAAAAAATTAACACAATCTTCATTAAACACCTTCCCCCAAAATTATGGTAAGCGAAAGAAACCAGACTCTAAAGACTGCGTATTGAATAATTTCATTTCTATGAAATGTTCAGAAAAGGCAAATCTATAGTGTTTGATCCTGGGTGTTTGCACTTGGCTGGTAACCGAAATGTTGGTGGTTTGAATCCACCAAGTGGCATCGTGGAAGAAAAGACCTGGTGATCTGCTTCCGTAAAGATGACAGCCAAGAAAACCCTATGGAGCAGTTCTACTCTGTAACACGTGGGGTTGCCGTGAGTGGAAATCAACTCAAAGGCAAAAGACTACAGTAACATTAGAAAGTAGATTTAGTGGTTGCCTAGGAATGGGGAGAGAGCGCATCTGGACATGAGGGTTCTTCTTGGGGTGATGGGAATATTCTGAAATTAGATTGTCACACAACTCTGCAAATATACTAAAATCATTGAATTGCACTTTTAAAATGGGTAAATTTTATCGCATGTAAATTTTGCTTCAATAAAGCTGTTAAAAAATTCAGCATCAGGTGGCATATATGTATTCCTATCCAAATGTGATTATCTCTGATTCAAACCGGTCTTAAAGACTGAAACCCTGCTTAGATGTCATTATGTATTTAGTGGAAATAATTGAGGCTCTCCCCTCAAATTACGTATACTTTCTATTATGTTACTTTGAACCAGAGCATATTTTTTTTTAACAGCATTTTCTGCTTGACGGATTTAAGTGAACTAATCATCCCTAAGGAAGTTTACTTATTTTAAACTGATTGTAGCAGAAGCTATTGATCTAACCCATTTAAAGAGCTGAATTCTATAGAATCTTGTAGACCACATCATAATTCCTTTCATTTTACAGATTAAACTGTGTAAACTCAGTTTAAAACTCTACAAAGAGTTTTAAAACTCTAATTATGTAATAAAGTTTGGCATATACTCCTAGTCATCTGTTCTGCTCTTTAAATATTTATGCTATTCTATTAGGCAGCCATTAAAAGATAGCTATTAAGACTGTGTAGAGACATGGAAAACTGTTTTTAATACAAATGAAAAAAACAAAAACAAACAAAAGAACACCAGAGTGCCAAATGGCTTCAACACCATGACTGCAACTAGTGTAACAAATGTGTGTACATGTGGAGGGCTGCAGTATACGGGACAAAAACGATATATGTCTTATGTGATGGGCATTTCTGCCTTCATATTCTTGACTATTGCTGCATTATGTCCAAATAAAGTTGTTTGTGCTGTCATCAGGGAGAACATAGACTCAAAGGGATTGTGCACATGTTGGTGGCTGCTGAGATTTGTAACGGACATTTGGAGACTTTCCTTAGAGGACCTCCAGCACTGGAAACGTGTGGAATGAGGTTACGTGAATTTGAAACCACCGGAGCTCCGCCCTTTGTTTACCTGCCGTAAAGCCATTCTGGTCCCCTGTTATGGAATCCACCAATCTGGCATGGCTGAGAGTGACTGTTACAGAGGGTGACTGCTGTCATCCATCTCTTCTGAAGGCAGAACATGGAACACATTGGCTTATGCTGACACTTAAGTGATTTAGAGGATGTCGGAAGAATATCCTGTCTCCAACAGTGCTAATTACTACCCAGTGGAATGAGTTAGAATGAGCTCTGGTGGCGCAGCGGTGAAAGGCTCAGCTGCTAACCGAAAGATCGGTGGTTTGAGCCCACCAGCTGCTCTGTAGGAGAAGGATGTGGCAGTCTGCTTCTGTAAAGATTTACAGCCTCAGAAACTCTATGGGGCAGTTCGACTCTGTCCTGTAGGGTCGCTAAGAGTCGGAATTGACTGGATGGCAACTGGTTTGGTTTGGTTTGGTTTTTACTCTGGTTTAAACAATTTATATATTTTTCCAAAGAGATATCTTCCTGAATTATATCTTTTATTCAGCCATTGCTTTGCTCATAAAATATCTAATAGACCCCTCATTGCCAATGGAATAAAATCTTGTTATACTAGCATCCCCAAACCCTCCAAAGACTAGTCATATCCAACCTTTGGAATCATCTACCCTGTCAATTCCATTTGAAGCCACCCTTCCAAAGACTGAGGCCCATCCTTCCCCCATTCTCCAATCATACACCTGATCCTTCTTGTCCCCAGGTCTTGGTGATGTTGTTTTATTACTATGCTTTGCTCCATTCCAGCCCACCATCTTCCCGTTTCTCTGTGGATTCCTATAATATTTCTCTCTTTGTTTTGGACTTAGCATTTTTTTTTTTTTAAGATTTCAATAATAATAAAACTATAACATTAGCTATCATTTACAGTGTTTATAAGAAGCCCTGGTGGTGCAATTGTTAAGTGTTCAGTTGCTAACCAAAAGGTCAGCAGTTAGAACCCACCAGCCACTCCTGTGGGATAAAGATGTGACAATCTGCTTCCATATAGATTACAGCCTTGGAAACCCTACGGGGCAGTTCTCTTCTGTCCTATGGGGTCACTATGAGTCAGAATCGACTTAATGGCAGTAGGTTTGGTTTTTGATATGCCAGGCGTTTTCAGTACTTAATGTGAATTCAATCCTCACAACATTTCAAGAGTTAAATAATATTATTATCCCATTTTATAGATAAGCAAACAGAGGCACAGAGAGGTTAAATACCTTGCACAAGGTCATAATTGTATGACCAGATCTGGGATTCTGCCCCAGACCGTCTAGATCCAGACTCTATGTTCTTATGGCTCTAAACGGTCACTAATAAATTCTCTTAGGAGTTTCGTTCCCTTAAAATTTAAACTCTTTAAGGAAGGCCAGAGATAGTGTCCTTATTCTTTGCTGTATCCTCACCATAGAGGCCTGTGCCTGGAACACTGTGTTGCCCTGTAAGCATCTGCTTGCTTATTGATTGGCTCCATTGTCAGTGGTCAGTGATATTTCTTTAACCTGTAGTAGATTTACTGGGAGTGGTGGTTTTGCTTGATAGTTGACGCTCTCTTTTCTGTTCTCTGTCTAATTGCTGGCATGTGATGGCTAATGGGGCTGTTAAACATTCACAGTAATGGTTTTCTTCGCCTAAACGAATGGAACTCATTAGTGGGTGGATTTATTAATGTGTGTGAAACCAAATCTCAAATTTTGTTCTGTGCTTCAAAGTCAACATTTTAAGTCTGTATGTTTGTTTTCTTAAGCAATATGTTTTATTATTCAGGTATTTGATTTATCAAATAAAGTGGGTAAAGGCAACTTACGCTTCTCCTTCCCTGCAGTATCAAATCCTGAAACTGTACTTAATCCTATGCAGTTCTTCCTTAATTTCCTTGGGGTGGGGGGAAGGCTCTGCACGGACTAAACAGCCAAAGTTGGTTATGCTGAAGTTAATTCTAGTGAGCACCCCATGCATACTACGTTAAACTGTTGTATGAAAGTATCTTTACATAGTAAAGACAAGATAGTTAGCCAGAAAAGCTGAAGTTTATTTCTCTGCTGCTTTGATCCATTTGTTTCCCTCTAACAGTGTCCTGCTTGACTAGGTAGGAACTCTGAGCCAGATGTTCAAGGGTCCTAGATGCATGGTTACATGTCTGTCTGTCAGTCAGAGATCTTTGTGAGACAAAAACCGTATCTGGCTGGTATTACGGAAAAAGAGTATTTGGGGGGAGATTGCATAACTTGCAAACTCAAGGGGAGAACCAAGTCATTTGTCAGCCTCGGGAAGAATAAGAGCTGTGGTGGCTTGGGGTGGACAACCAGAAGTCTCTTAAGGCTCAGCTTTTAAATGGCTCAGCTGTCTCCATTTGAGGAGCCCTGGTGATGCAGCCCTGATGGCGCAGTAGGTAAGAGCTACAGCCTGCTACGGCTGCTAACCAAAAGGTTGGCTGTTTGAGTCCACCAGCCACTCCTTGGAAGCCCTATGGAGCGTTCTACTCTGTCTTATAGGGTCGCTACGAGTGGTAATTGGTCATTTTTTGGTTTCCAGTCAGTGCTGTGCTCAAGATTTGTGCTCTTTGACAGGGAGTCAGATTTGCTCTCAACTTAAGTCAGGTGTCCATTTCTTAGGGGTGATTGACAGTTAACCAAGGGCACGTGAAATGAAAGAGGAGTGGTTCCAAAGGAAGAGTTAGGTGCTATGGCCAAAAGAGGGGGAAGCAGATAAAGCCAACAGATGCTCACTTCGAGCAAGTTCATCTTGAAGCAAAGCAGGTTTAAATGATGGCTTGGACGGTGAAGGATTTGAATATTACCTGAGTTTAATTGCCAAGTTATTCTCCTAGATGGAAAATCCTAGCAGTTTAATTCATCAACAAACGTTTTATGTTCAATTTTGAAAACTTAAATTTTTCCGATCACATTAAAAATGATATTTATTTTCAAACATACACAAAAAATATGATAATCTGAACCTACATCTAGCCATTATCCAGCCTCAAAAATTGCCAATGTTTTGCCAATCTTATTTCTGTTTTTACTTTAAAGCATTATGATTAGGTGTTTATACAACTGGCTATCTAAAAACTCAGAAGATTTAGCATGATGTCTGAGAACTTGCTTTATGAACATAAATCCAGGTATCAAATGGTCATCATTCTGATCAGAAAACAATATGGTGCCAGTTAAAACAAAAGACAACTCTGGACAGCTGTAATGTGTTGTTTACCTAGAAACAGAATTTTATTTCAGTCAATAAAACTTTTTACTGACATAAGCATGATGATTTAATTACTTAACAACTCTCCTTCCACATAAACCAAAACCCCATCACCATCAAGTCACTTCCACCTCACAGCGACCCTACAGGACAGAGTAGAATTGCTCCATAGGGTTTCCAAGGAGTGGATGGTGGATTCGAACTGCCAGCCTTTTGGTTAGCAGCTGAGCTCTTAACCACTGTGCCACAAGGGTTCCTCTTTCCAGATAACGTCTACCAAATGTGTCTCCTGGTCCTTGGAGTCTTTGGTGGAGAAACGGGTGATGAACTCAGTAATGTTGTGAACACTCATAATCACGTGCATTGTGTAAGGGCTGAGTATGTTCAATTCTCTTTTACAGTTGAAAGATGCATGAGTGTAATGCAGTCCGGGACGCAGATGATCAAACTGAAGCGTGGGACCAAAGGACTCGTTCGGCTCTTTTACCTGGATGAGCACCGCACCCGTCTCCGCTGGCGACCCTCTAGGAAGAATGAGAAAGCAAAAAGTAAAACCAGCCTTCTAATTCCTTGTTTGACTTGACACAGGGGCACCCGGGTTATAGCGGGTGAGATCTGTGGAAACTTCAGATCCTCTATATTTTTGGAAGTTTTGGAGTCAATGGGTAATGGATGTGGAGAGACAGGATAAGTGATGACAATTTTTGCTTTTTTAATTTTGGGGGAAATTTAAATCTATAAAAGTTTTCTATCAATACAGTAAATGTTAATATTTCCCCTGTGTTGGAGACATGATATCTTTGTGTTGGAGACATGATATCTTTTAGTTGGGATAAGATGTTTTTTATAGCACGAGAACTTTTATTTTCCTGTAAAATCTGAAGAACATCATAAAATCCCATGGACTTTAAAATGTATTGCCATATCTTGAGCACAGTTAACTGATTAATGAATTTTTAAAAATTATTTCAATGATATGCAGTGAAATAGTTTTGATTGGACTCCTAGTTAAATCTTTTCTCTCTCACCCCTTCTATACTCAATGTTTGTTGGGTTTTTCCTGTGTCCGCAGTAACATCGCCAAACTGCCTCTTCCTGTTTTCCTGGTAACCTCCTTAGTCCAGGGCCTCTTCACCTTTCTGGTGGCCTGTTGCAGAGTCTCCTAACCAATCTCCGTATTACTAGTTTCTTCTGCCTTTGTATGTCAGTTAAGATGCTTTCCTCTCTAAGTAATAGAAGACCTAGACTAAATGAAGGCTTACACGAGAAACGAATTTATGACTTCACATTACAAGAAACTCAGAGATAGGCACGCCCAAGTGTGGGACACTGGGCTCCAGTTCTGTTTCCCTGCAGTTCTCTTACTCTGCCCCCCTGTATGCTGGCCTTGCAATCAAGGCAGTGGCAATATGGCTTCAGCTATTCCGGGCCTCATAAACCAGCATGGCAGTGAAAGGGGAGAAAAGGACCATCTCTCCTGGTGTTTCCTTTATAGGGGAGAAGAACCTTCTTCCAGAGCATTCCGTCATCCCCTCAAAGCAGACTGCCTCCTGTCTCCTTGGTTAGAACTGGGTTGCACTCGCATATCTAAATCGATCACAAGAATTAGGAATGGGGCCACCACAGTAGGCTTAGACCCATCAAAACTTCCCCTGGAGCTGGGCATAGGCTCATTTCCCTATGAGTCATGGGAGGAATGGGTTGATACCAGGAAAAATTTGAGGTTCTGTCTTAAAGGCAAAAGGGAGGAGTAGATGGTGTATGGATAATCAATAAGGTCACAATACTTTTTTTTTTTTTTAATTTTTATTGTACTTTAGATGAAGGTTTACAGAACAAATAGTTTCTCATTAAAAAGTTAGTACACATACTGTTTTATAACATTGGCTAACAACACCACATGTCAACACTCTCCTTTCTCGACTTTGGATTCTCTATTACCAGCTTTCCTGTCCCCTCCTACCTTCTAGTCCTTGCCCCTGGGCTGGTGTGCCCAATTAGTCTCGTTTTGTTTTATGGGCCTGTCTAATCTTTGGCTGAAGGGTGAACCTTGGGAGTGACTTCATTACTGAGCTAAAAGGGTGTCTGGGGGCCATACTCTTGGGGTTTCTTCAGTCTCTGTCAGGCCAGTAAGTCTGGGCTTTTTTTGAGGTCACAATACTTCTGATTGATGTTTAAAAACAAACAAACAACGCTTGTGCTTCTCTGACCAAAAGCGTCACTGCCGCTCTATAAACAAGGCTAATCTCTGGTCTGTCATTCCAGGCTCCGCATCATATAGCCTCTGCTGCCTTTCCAGCTTTATCTCCTGTTGTTCTCCTCTTGAGCTCCCCCGTCCAGCAGAAATGGCCTGTTTAGCATCCTGGAATGGGCCTTTTTTTTTTATTGTACTTTAGGTGAAGGTTTACAGGACAAATAGTTTCTCATTAAACAGTCAGTACATATATTGTTTTATGACATTGGTTAACAACCCCACGACATGTCAGCACACTCCCTTCTCAGCCTTGGAGGACCCCCCCCTTTTTTTTTTTGGTGAAAATAAACAGAGCCAAAGATACACCACTTCAAAAATTTCTACCTGTACAATTCAGTTACGTTGATTACGTTCTTCCAGTTGTGCTGCTATTCTCACTTTAGATGAAGGTTTACAGAACAAAATAGTTTCTCATTAAACAGTTAGTACACATATTGCCCTATGACAATGGTTAAGAACCCCACTACATGTCAACACTGTCCTTACTCAACCTTGGGTTCCCTATCACCAGCTTTCCTGTCCCCTTCTGCCTTCTAGTCCTTGTCCCTGGACTGCTGTGCCTCATTAGTCCCATTTTGTTTTATGGGGCTGTCCAATCCTTGGCTGAACGGTGAACCTTGGGAGTGACTTCACCACTGAGCTAAAAGTGTGTCCAGGGGCCGTACTCTCGAGGTTTCTCCAGTCTCTGTCAGGCCAGTAAATCTGGTCTTTTTCTGAGTTAGAATTTTGTCCTACATCCTTCTTCAGCTCTGTCCAGAACCCTCTGTTGTGATCCCAGTCAGAACAGTGAGTGGTGGTAGCCGGGCACCATCTAGCTGTACTGGACTCAGTCTGGTGGAGGCCTTGGTAGCTGTGGCCTATTCTATTAGTCCTTTGGACTAATCTTTTCCTTATATCTGTTCTTTTCCTTCTCCCTTGCTCCGGAAGGGGTGAGACCAGTGGAATATCTTAGATGGTGGAGTGGGCTTTATGTTTCTGTATCTTTACACTCCTTCCCCTAGCATGCCTCATTGTTCTTCTACCTCTCCAAGCCTTGTAGTACCTTCGCCATCACAGCATAACCCATCATAGCATTGTTTCTATGAACACCGATCACTTTTAGCTGTGGCATTCATTTGCCACTAAAATTTTTTCCCTTTCAATTTTCTAACTGTCTTTTCATGCATATTTCTTTTATAGCCATAATTAAATAGCTAATTCCTTAAAATATCTCTCTTCCACTTACCTCAGGCTCCACTGTACCCTAGACCTTACATAGTAGACACTCAGTGACTATTTGATTAGTTTTAGAAAGTTGAGTTCATTCATTGTAGCACCAGCTTGTTACTAGGGAGGATGTCAAGTCATGTGGGATGACGTCTTGGAGATTGATTTCAAGGCTGTGGTAACAACCCTGGTTAGAGTCTGGTGTTTTGCAGTCTGCCGTTCCTGGTGCCTACGTAAGAGTTTTGCCACTGGTCAGTTAATAAGCTGACAAATAGTTAAACACTCAACTACTAGCTGAAAGGTAAGCAGTTCAAACCTACCCTGAGGCATCTCAGAAGACAGGCCTGGTGATCTGCTTCCTAAAAGTCGTAGCCTTGAAAACTCTATGGAACAGTTTTACTCTGCACACGGGGGGTCTCCAAGAGTCGGAATCAACTTGATGGCAACTAACAACGACAATGTCTTGTCAAGGGTAGAGGAAAAATTGCAAGATAATTAAAAAAAAACCCAAACTCATTACTATCCAGTCAATTCTGACTCATAATTACCCTATAGGATAGAGTAGAACTGCCCCACAAGGTTTCCAAGGAGCAGCTGGTGGATTCGAACTGCCAGCCTCTGGGTTAGCAGCTGAACTCTTAACCACTGCGCCACCAGGGCTCCAAGGTAATAAATGATCTTCAAATAATAATAGCTACTGGTTCTAAAAGCTTACCATGTGCTAGGGTCTGCCCTGAGCACTTTGACAGATGTAATGATAACTTATTAGGCATTTACTATGGCATTCTGCCCAAGGAGCCCTGGTGGCGCAGTGGTTAAGTGCTTGGCTGCTAACCAAAATGTCAGCGGTTTGAACCCATCCAGCAGCTCCTAAGGAGAAAGACTTGGTGATCTGTTCCCATAAAGATTACAGCCTAGGAAATCCTATGAGGGCAGCTGTACTCTGTCCTATAGGGTCGCTAGGAGTTGGAATCGACTCAACTGCACTGGGTATGATATGGTGATTCTGCTATGTGACTTATGGTTACATGCATGGATTAGTTCATTCAAGTCTAACAACCATCCAATAAAGTAGATAACCCTTACGTGGTATGATCCTCATCTTTACAGATGAGGAAATTGAGGCTTAGAGTGGTTGAAAACTTGCCCAGGCCACACAGCTAGTAAGCGGTAGGATGGGAGTTGAACAGAGTCCACTTCTGAGACTATGCTTTTACCTGTACATCCTGGTTGAGGCTGTGGCCTCAGGGGCTGGGAGACAGCTTGGATTCAAATCCCAGGTTTGCTGCTCCCTAGCTGTGTGCTCTGACTAGTTACGTAATTTCTCTGTGCCTCTGTTTCTTCAGCTGTAAAATGGGGCTAATGATAGTGCTTGCCTCATAGAATTGTTGAGAGAGTTGAATGAATTGGGAGAATTTAACTTTTATAGTGCTTGCCACGTTTGCAGTCCTTTTCAAAGTACCAGTTACTGATGTTAACATTATTGGTCTTAACACTGCCTTTCTTAGCCCGCACCTCGTACTTTGAACTTACACGTATTTTCTGTCTCCTAATAATCTTGGTTTGTTCGTGTCTCCTTCGCTCTGCGCTTCCTTCAGCTACTGTTGAATTGAATTGCTCTTTCTCTCTTTATAACCCAGCTAGGCCAGAAAGTAAGAATCTGATTGGCCTAGCTTGACTCTGAGGCTCCGAGGGGTGGGGCAGCTTGCCCCACATCACAGACTGAATCATGACAAAGCCAGCATTTGAATCTAGGTCTCCACAGATTTTCCATTTTGTTGAGAAAAGTACAAAAAAATTTCTGGCCTCATAGCCTTTTCCTTCCCCTCCTAAAAAATTTCAAGTACATGGCTTCTTCTGATACATTTTAAACTTTAAAATCCATGTTTAGACACGTGTCTGAGATTAGGTGTGAGACCGTGTATGGCAAGTGGCGATATGGAGCGCTCGCTGAAACTTGGTCTGTGGAATCCCGGTAATATAGTCAATAAGCTTTATAGAAATTGTAAACTCTGGAAGACTTGAACAAATCTTCTTTATCCTTCTGTTACCCTCCACCCCTCTTCGCTCTCCAGACCCGTTTATTGAGTTCCCCATGAAGTGTAAGACTGGTTCTCACCAACCTTTATATCACAGCACTCTGTAGGCATCCTCAGGAACCATGCCCACAAAGACATACGGTGAAACACCAAAGTCTGCTCTGAGGCTCTAGGGCTTTAAATGTGCTCCTTCCACACATTGGACGTATTCCTTAACCACCTTTTCTGCCAGTCTGCTTGCTCTGATGGACACATCTCTGTCTCTCACATAAATTGCAGCACATCCTGAATCAAGGCCTGGGTGGACGTTGTCCAGACTGCCCAGGAAGCTAAAGTGTTATGTGGAGTTGGTTCCTAGCAGGAAACGATACAGCTCGTGTTTTACATTTGAACTTAAAACTGCAACTCGCAGACAATGAATTTGTTCATGCTTATTATTTTTTAAAATTTTATCGTGATTTAGGTGAAAGTTTATGGTGCAAATTAATTTCTCATTTGAAAGTTTATATACAGATTGTTTCATGACAGTGGTTGCAATCTCCACAATGTACCAGCAGTCTCCCCCTTTCCACCTCTGGTTCCACGTATTCATTTGTCTGGTTTTCCCACCCTGCTTGCCTTCTTGTCTTTGCTTTTGGGAAGGTGTACCCATTAGTCTTGTCTACTGGATTGAACTAAGAAGCACGTTCCTCGCCTGTGTTATTGTTTGTTTTATAGGCTTGTCTAATCTTTGGCTGAAAGGTGGACTTCAGGAGTTCTTCATGCTTATTTTTCTTATTTAAAATCATTTTGCTTTTTCATCGTCCTAATCTGTGTTGATATCTTCGCCTGTCATGTAACTGTATCTTGCTTCCCTCTTAGTAATTATCGACTCCATTTACAAAGTCACCGAGGGCCGGCAGTCTGAAATATTCCACAGACAAGCTGAGGGGAACTTTGACCCCAGCTGCTGCTTCACCATCTACCATGGCAACCACATGGAGTCCCTGGACCTCATCACCTCCAACCCTGAGGAGGCCCGCACCTGGATCACAGGCCTCAAGTACCTGATGGCTGGCATCAGTGACGAAGACTCTCTTGCCAAAAGGCAGAGAACCCATGACCAATATCCTCTCTAGACCTTGACCTCTGTGTGTGTGTGTGTGAAATTAAGAGAATTAGACTATCTTTTATTTTTGCATAGTTTTGAGGCTTAGAGCCACTCTCCATTCTGTCTCTTCCTTTATCCCCAGCACCCTTCTCTCCGCCACTTACTCTTGCCTCAGGTAAATGAATATGGACACAAAATGTATAGAAACTTACGTTTAGATGAGCTCAGGAGCAGTCTTCTTGTGAAGAGGCTGGATTTAGTGCCACAATCTATAACCTGAGGTTTCCTAAGAGAGGTGAGGCACACATTAAATATTATTGCCTTTTTAAATTGTGGAGTCCTGGTGGTGCAGTGGTTTAAAGCTGGCTGCTAACCGAAAGGTCAGCATTTCAAATCCACCGGCTGCTCCTTGGAAACCCCATGGGGCCGTTCTACTCTGTCCTGTAGGGTTGCTATGAGTCGGAATCGACTAGACAGCAACGGGTTTTTGTTTTTTTAATTGTAGGGAGTATTCGTTAACTATAGCCAGGAACACACTGATTAGAATTAAAGAAAATCCTTCTTTGTGATAAAGCCAGTTTAGTTTAGCAGGTATTTTTTGAGTTCTAATCATGTCCCAGGCACTATGCTCCTTTCTGCTTTCTCTCTTTTTAGAATTGTAGTTTGGAAACTGAACGGATTGATATTCAAGGGGGAAGTTATTCTTTTACTTAATAACATTTACTGTCTCTCAATTACTAGAGCCTGAGTCTCGGTAGGAAACCCTGGTGGCATATGGTTAAGTGCTACAGCTGCTAACCAAAAGGGCAGCTCTACCCTGTCATATAGGGTCGCTATAAGTCAGAATTGACTCGACGGCAGTGGGTTTGGTTTTTGGCTTTTGATGTGTAGTGTATGTTTCTTGCACTTTCCCTCTAAATCGGGAACTGGCAAACGGAAACCAGCAGGGCAAACCTGGCCCACTGCCTATTTTTGTATAGGCTCCTGAGCTGAGAATGGGTCTTACATTTTTAAATGGTTGAAAAAAGAAGTCAAAAAGAAGAGTAACATTTTGTGACACGTGAAAATTGTATGAAATTCCAATGTCAGCATCCATAAGGGAAGTTTTACTGGAACACAGCCGCACCTGTTCACTTATGTTTTGTCTGTGGGCGATTTCATGTGACAATGGCAGCGTTAAGTTGCAAACAAGACCAAATGGCCTGCCAGGCCTAGAATATTCACTACCAAGGCCTTTATAGAAAAAGTTTCCTCACACCCACACCAAATAATACTATTCAGTGCTTTACATTCTCTTAGAATTACTTGTCATCCATTCCTACTCCTAGATTTTCTCTACAGAATAACTGTTTTTTCTTCTTAAAGTATCCCGTGTCTGGATATGAGTCATTAATTCAGGGCTTTCCTGGACACTCATGCCTTAATTGGGAAGAATAGCTTTAACATATCGGATACGTTTACCTGCTATGTGTACTGTTGCTGAGAAAGAATGGTTTTTCCTTTCATAGAATCTTAGAAGGAACTTCAAGTTTATCTGGTTGTGCTTCCTGAAACTGTAGATGAAGAAATGGAGTCCCCAAGAGGTGATGTGAATGACCCTTTGTTACAGGGACAGTCAGCAGTTGACTCGGGACTGAAGCACATTTCCTAGGTTTGACTCTGCCTCTATTTCTGCCTTACCAGCCCGGTCTCCTTCTTTTTTTTTTTTTTTTGATATTTTATTGTACTTCAGGTGAAGGCTTACAGAACAGATAGTTTCTCATGTAACAGTAACACACATGCTGTTTTATGACATTGGTTAACAACCCCACAACATTTTAACCCTCTAAATTCTCAACTTTTTTTTTTTTTTTTGGTGAAAATACACATAGCCAAAGATACGCCATTTCAAAAATTTTTTTTACATACACATTTAAGTGACATTGACTACGCTCTTCTAATTGTGCTGTTATTCTCACTTAAGATGAAGGCTTACAGGACAAAATAGTCTCCCATTTAACAGTTACTACAAATGTTGCCCTATGACAATGGTTAACAATCTCATAACACATCAACAATATCCTTACTCTACTTTGTGTTCCCTATCATCAGCTTCCTACTCCCCTTCTGCCTTCTGGGCCTTGTCACTGGACTCCTGTACCTCGTTACTCTCATGGTTTTACTGGGCTGTCCACTCGCAGGCTGAACAGTGAACCTCGAAGGTAACTTCACCACTGAGCTAAAAGGGTGTCTGGGGGCCATACTCTCGGGGTTTCTCCAGTCTCCTTTAGGCCAGTAAATCTGGACTTTTTTTTTTTTTTTTTTTTTTGTGAGTTAGAATTATGCTCTACATCCTTCTCCAGCTCTGTCCAGAACCCTCTGTTGTGATCCTGGTCAGAGCAGTCAGCGGTGGTAGCCGGGCACCATCTAGCTGTACTGGACTCAGTCCGGTGAAGGTCTTGGTAGCTGTGGACAATTAGTCCTTTGGACTAATCTTTTCGTTGTATCCTGTTCTCTTCATTCTCACTTGCTCCCGAAGAGATGAGCCGGTCTCCTTCTTAACCAGGTCTCCAGGCCAGCTGTGTATTTTTGTGGGAGACCCCACAGATACAAGCACACCCTAAAGGGTTTGTATGTGCAGAATGTGCTTGGGCCTTGGCTGCCCTGCCTCTTCTCTGGATGAGTCTTTGAGAGGCTTTGGTAAATGATTATAGACTAAAAGACATTTGGAAGAAAATATTGCTGTCTTTGGACCCATTTTAGCACTTTGAATGCTGGCCATATGGGATGCAGAGCAGTCTCCATAGAAATGGAGTAACAGAGGGCACTGTGGGCCCAGAAACAGAAAAAAAAGAGATCCCGATACTTACTATTAATTGGCCCAAATCTTCACCCCTTTGATTCTTCAGTTATCTTCCCCTTGGCCTGGGTCTTCCTTTAACTTCCTGGTGTCGCCTATAATGAGGTCCTGACCAAACACTATTAGAGAAAATGGAGCTTGAAAGAACAGGGCTGGTTATTTGAAAATGTGATAAAGGGAACAAAATGTGAAACAAGGTATTTACAATCTCAAAATCGCTTCTATTTAATTTTAAAAGGAATAAGACGATCTTTCTTGTTAGTTTTACTTTTGAAGGTACAGTCTTCTACAACCATAATTTGAATCACGTGAGGAAGGTAAATGCGCCATGCTACCATTGGGAGCTTAGTTAATACTCTGATTTAAAATGAAAATTGCTTGGTTCGATGTCACCAGCTTGATAAGCAAATATGATCCATTGACCCTCTCCCCTCTGACATACATCCATTCTCCTATTTCTTGGTTTTAAACCTATACCTTTCCCTTACTTTGCTTCTCTGGTTTTTCCCCATCATTTTGATTCTTTTCTTCTGCATTACCCTTCGAATTTTGAAGCTCACTTTGGTTTTCTACTGTGTTCTGTGACCTAGCCAGTTATTATTCTCCAACAACAATGAATAATCCATTTTTTGAAAATCCTAAGCTAAAGTACAACAGAATTCTCCTTAGAAGGAAGGATGGCAAGACTATGTCTTACCTACTTTGGACATGTTATCAGGAGGGGTCAGTTCCTGGAGAAGGACATCAAGCTTGGTAAAGTAGAGGGTCAGCAAAAAAGAGGAAGACCCTCAATGAGATGGATTGTCACAGTGGCTACAACAATGGGCTCAAGCATAACAAAGATCGTGAGGATGGCGCAGGACCAGGCAGTGTTTTGTTCGGTAGGACATAGGGTCACTGTGAGTCGGAACCGACTCGACGGCACCTAACAACAACAATGAGCTAAAGTTTAACCAGGCATTTTCCACTCCTCCATTTTATTACCATTTATCTGCTTTCTCACTAGGTAAAACAAATAAACCCAAGGCTCATCTCACTGAGAGTCTTTTAAAATCTTTGTTCGCTTGATATTAACCCATTTTATCTAAACTCAGCTTCACATTCTGTCATTAGTCTCATACCTGTGCTTACACAGCAGCCCCTTGGTATCAGACTTGTACTTCATCTTACTGCTCATGATGTAGAAGTTTGGAGGCTATTAGGTAGGCACCGTCAAAGCTAGTAATAGGAGGAGGAATTTAGCACAGAAACAGACCTTGGGTGCAGGGGAAAGAGTGCTAAACCAGGTGGCAAGAGCCTGGCTTTCTTACTAAACTTTACCAGATTTCTCCTTCTCTTCTAGTTGCCTATCTTCGTCTGATATGATGAGCTTGGTCTCTGGAGACCCTCTCAGGGGTATCATTTCCGGAATGTAGAAGCGGGAATGAGAAAAGAGGATCGAAAAGAGCAGGTAGTTTGGGTGAAGGGAAAAGGGTGCTAGATGAAAGGACACAGAAAAAGATAAGGTTTAAATTTAGAAAAGTAGACTTGGAGTTCCGCCATCTTGGAAAGAGATTCTTTAGGGAGAAAGAAGGAAGGAAGGAAGGAAGAAAAAAAAAGAAAGGTTCTTTAACAGAAAGTGTTTGAGAGCTACAATACTGGACCGTTTTTGCTACATGCTGTCTACATGCTTCATAAATGGAGAATTCTAGCTGTACACATGAGAACTAATAGGGACATAAGATTTGTGTTACTATTACAGTAGTACAACTGAGAAAAACTGGGCAGGAAAAGAGAAATAAAAAGGGATCATGTATAAAGTCATATGTTGTTAGGTGCTGTCAAGTTGATTCTTGTCTTCTTTAAGTAGAAAGTCATATAGGACTATTTTAAAGTTAAGGAGTCTGCTAATGGAGAAGCAAGGTAACATACACTCATCTTGGTAGAGCAGAATTAGAGCAGGTAATGTAGTTTTTTTCCTTAGATGAAATAGGTGGTGTTTTCTTGAAATAGTAGATTTAAAATTTAATTTGGGTAGGATGGATAGCATGTTTTGAGTTAAAGAACTCTTGATAGAATCTGGTTTGATTCTGATTCTGCTGTGAACGGGAGCATGTGTATACACCCTCCTATTTCTTTGAGTCGTCACTGTTAATAGTTCGCCAGAGCTGGGGGTGGCAGGGCCACCTCAAAAGAGTTTCTTCTCAAGTTCAGGTGTGGCTGGGAAAAGTCCTTGAGAGTCTTCCATGAGGGAGTGGTTTTTATTTTGATGAAAGCTGCAAATGTTTTCCTTGACTTTTTTGCACATGGGTGAAGCAGACCTTTGAGGAAGCGGATAAGAATGGCGATGGCTTGCTGAATATCGAAGAGATACACCAATTGATGCACAAACTAAACGTTAACCTGCCCCGGAGGAAGGTCAGACAAATGTTTCAGGTGCGTTTGCCCGCCGCCTCGACCTTTACATAAAATACACATCGGAGGCTGCTGATGTGCTTTGATATACTAAAAGCCTGTTCTGTTTTGTTGAAAACTAATATTACTTGATCTGTACTATTTTATTTTTCTTTGATGAATAGAGACATTTGCTTCATCGAGGAAAACGCTTCATAAGCTAAACACACCATCCACAGTTCCTCTTCCCGAATAGCCTCTTCGTTGTTGCTGTTTTCGGAGAGTAATTATCAGCACTTTCCCTAACACTTAAACAGTACAGTAAACTTGTTCAAGCCACTCAGAGGGGATGATAATATGTCATCTGCCTTCCTCCGAGAGCTGTCGTGAGGATTAGAATAAAGACTAAGTAACATAAAAAAGAATAGCACTTGTCTAAGACCTCAGTGGAACTCTGGTGGCACAGTGGTTAAGAGTTACGGCTGTTAACCAAAAGGTCGGCAGTTGAAATCCACTTGGAAACCCTATGGGGCAGCTCTACTCTGTCCTACAGGGTCGCTATGAGTCGGAATCCACTCGACGGCAGCGGGTTAAGTCCTCAATAGCCCTCAGTTTAGTTTTAAAGGAGTCTGATTAAGATTTAGAATCCATGAGGCTTAGAGGTACTAAATGCTATCACTTCTACCGTTTAGGGAGCTCTTCAGAAATTATAGCCAACTGCTTGTTGATGTAATAGGAGATGTTCTTTTTCTGTTGGTAAGTAATTGAGACTGAATGTGCTGGGCCCAGCCTTATTCTGTGATGTCCATCTTGGAGTATATTTAGTCCCAAGGCTAAGATGCAGAAATGAGCTCTGTTAAGTTTTGGCAAAGAAAATGTTAGACTATTAGTAATTAGTAGAATATTAATTACAAAAGGCTGTTCTTTGTAGGTAAGTAATATGCACCCATAATCCGTGTGCTGCAAAGATTTTCTGTGCTGCGTTACAAGGCAAGTGTTATACTGTACATGTAAAAACAAGTGGAGGGGGCGGTACTTTATTATGGTCATTGTTTCCTGCTTCATTTGTTTTCTAACCACTTACTGTTAGAGATAATAAAGGCAGAAGCATCATGGGGTGTGAGTTGTGACAATGGATGGGATGTGGAGTCTTGCTTAGTTCTGTGACCCCTTGAGGTGGTCTTGCCCTTGGGACACTCTTGGTTGGAGATTGTTTGAGTTGTGGGGAATTTGGTCCCGTTGCACTGGAGAGCAACAGGAGGAAAGGCTAAAAGAGAAAGGAATGCGGGGTGCCATATGAGGGGCCCCAGGGGTGGAGGGAGAGACTTTGGCCCCAACAGAGTGACCCTCCCTCTCTCATCCTACTTTTGTCCATGGTGAGCCCCATCCCACAGTCTCTTCCTTTTCATAGGAGGTCTTTACAGTACTGGAGAGGTGGTTGCTAATTTAATAAGAGAGGCCAAGCTCAAGAGGAGAGCCAAGTCTATACCTATAGAAATGATAGTCCTTTTTGGAAGTAAGATGTTGGATTATTTTTATTTTTATATTTTTCCCATGCAGACATCTTTTATGTCTAATGTATCCAGTACTTAAAGAGTAAAGAAGGAAATGCCTATGTTAAATGTCTTAAAGGTTCAAAGTAAATGCTTTAGACAAGTTTGAAGACAACATTAATTGTCTCTTTTATGATTAGGTGTAAAAACTTACCAAGCCCGAAGTGACTTGGTAAGCGAGCAGTTGTGCCTGCTGTATGAAGAACTTATCCAATGTGGGCCTTGCATCTAGAGGATTCTGTAAATGTTCAGAGTGGAGTGATAGGACCAAAGACCTGAGCACTATTTCAGGAACATTCTCCTCTTGACCGTATTGTTGCTAGATGTTAAAGCCTTCCGAGGGTTTATTTTGTTTGCCTTTTTTGGTGCAACGCAAGATTCAATTTTTTTTAAAGTAGTCTTTTGAGCTATAGATAGCCTCTTTTGAAGTCTTTAGATGCTATTGCTTAGAGTTTTATTCTTCTTAGTTGGTTAGGCGTTTATAAGGAAGTTTTGAGAAATGTTTTATCTCTATCAAGACTTAGATATTTTGAAACAAAGTCATGGCAGAAACATGGCCGTTATATGTAGTACTTTAGAATGTAAAGCATGTCCGCCAAGAGCCTCACACACCAAAACGTTCGTGTTCTTTAGACCAATCTGTCTGTCTCTGCCTTTGAAATGACAGAAGATGACATCAATCAGCCCGACATAGAAACTGTGTATGACTTGAATATTGGTCAAATGGTTTGCTCATAACTGACCCAAAGCTAAAAAAAGACATGACCCCTTTGATTTTCAAAGCTATGTTTAAAATGACAGAACATTGCCTATTATCTTTTCTATTTAAACATGTTATTTCCAAACACATAGCTTTCTTTGTTGATTTCAAAATTTACTATAGTCAGAGGAAGTGGCTCGCGTGACGCTTATTCTTTCTAATTTGTTGAAACTTCCTTTGCAGCCTAATAGACAGTTTTTATAATGTTCTGTGTGTACTTGGAAAGACTCTGTATTCACCATGTGTGAAACGTACTAGCCTTTTTATAGTCGATTATTCTTTCCCAGTACTGAATCTCCCCCGTCAGACTCTTACAGTGTCTTGTTTTTGTCTATGCCTCTTTCAGGAAGCTGACACGGATAAGAATCAAGGAACACTGACGTTTGAAGAGTTTTGTGTTTTTTACAAAATGATGTCATTGAGACGGGATCTTTATTTGTTGCTGTTGAGCTACAGTGACAAGAAAGATCACCTAACTGTGGAAGAACTGGCTCAGTTTTTGAAGGTGGAGCAAAAGGTATCATTAGAGTGCTGAATTTTCTGTTCACTTAGAAATACCTGTGAAAGACACAGGAGTTTTTTTTAGGGTGGGATGTAGTTAATACTTTAAGATAGGAGATAAGTATCACAATTCCATAAGTCTTATCCCTGAGTCCTTTAAAACGTTCTCAGAAGTTTTTAAGAAGAAATGGTCAATTGAACACTAGCTTATATAATTTTTTTGCCTTAAATATATTGAGTGTAGATATGCATGTATTTCCCCAGACAAATGGATGTTAACTTATATGTTTTATTTTAAGTACAATAGTAATTATTTTTCTAATACTACAGCTAGATATTTATTAATTTAACTACAGTATAATTCTTAACTGGCAATATAGTAGGTCATTGATGATTCTGATAGGAAACTGGCGTTTTATGAGATTAGAAGGCTAAGTAAATTAAGTTCTGATAAGCCAAGTGAATCCCTGAACTATATTTAGAATAAGACCTTTACATTTTAATATCACATGGATTGAATTACAGTTAACAAAGCTAGTCTTAGTATCAGTACTTTTTTTCAATTGCCTCAAATTCTTTTTATTCCTCTCTAAAGTAGAGGAATGAATGAAAATTTTGCTAAAAAATGTTAACCTTTCATGTTAGACTTTCTTTTGTGGCGGGGGGAGGCTTTTGGTTTTGTTGTAGTTGGTGAGATTTACTTTTCATGTTTTGTGGATTTATGGGCTCATAGGTTTAATATAAAGAGCTACTTGCCTCCTTTATCCATTTTAAATACTAGGCATTTAACTGTGTCAAACTCAAAAAAATATTGAATACTTCGATTTCATGATATAATAATTCATAGAAAGAATTCTTTCTATAATGCCCACAAAAATAATTGTGTACTTATTTACTTCTTTTATTTATTTTAACAATGACGTTTATTGAGATATAATTCACATACCCTAAATTTTACCTTTTCAAGTCTACAATTCAGTGGTTTTTAGTATATTAGCAGAATTATACAGCCATCAAAAACCAAAACCAAAACCAAAACCCGTTGCCATCAAGTCGATTCTGACTCATAGCGACCCTATAGGACAGAGTAGAATGGTACTATTGGGTTTCCAAGGAGTGGCTTGGGGATTCGAAGTGACCTTTTGGTTAGCAGCTGAGCTCTTAACCACTGTGCCACCAGGCCTCCATACAACCATCACCCCTATCTAATTTCAGAAGATTTTCATCACCCCAAAAAGAAACTCACCACCTATTAGCAGTCACTCTCTATTCCTCCCTCCTCCCAGTCCCCAGCAACCACTAATCTACTTTCTGTCTCTATGGATTGGTTTGTTCTGGATATTTTCAATAAATTGAATCATATAATATATGGCCTTTTTTAATTGGCTTCTCTTACTCAGCATGATGTTTTCAAGATCCATCCATGTTGTATGTATCAGTACTTAATTCCTTTTTATTGCCAAATAATACTTCATTGTATTATAAACATTTTGTTTATCTGTTCATCAGTTGATTCACACTTGGGTTGTTTCCATTTTTTGGCTATCATGAATAATGCTGCTATGAACATTTGTGTGCACATTTTTTGTGGACATATGTTTTTATTTCTTTTGGGTAGATACTCAAATGGAATTGCTGGTCATATGGTTTGAGCTTGTCATATAATCTGGATCTAAATATTGAAAGGACTTCATGTGAACCAGAATAAACTTCTCATATAGAGCCTCAATGAATAGAACTAAGGGTCAATATTTTGATATTCAGGGGAGATAAATTCCCACTGACTCTAATGAAGTAGAGCGGACCAGGGATGGATTGACGGCTTTGGCAATTGTAAGCTTTTATCCTTGGAGGTGGTGACAAGGGTTGGGGATGTTATTAAGGAGGCTGAATCATGGGTGATAAGAAGCCCTGGTTGCACAGTGGTTAAATGCTCCACTGCTAACTGAAAAGTTGCCAGTTTGAACCCACCAGCCTCTTTGTGGGAGAAAGACGTGGCAGTCTGCTTTCGTTAAGATTACAGCCTCGGAAACCCTATGGGGCAGTTCTACTCTGTCCTATAGGGTCACTATGAGTCAGAATCGACTTACCAGCAAGAGGTTTGGTTTGGTTTTTTGGAATCATAGGTAGATGCTTGAATTAGTAAGATTTCGGATTAATTTACTCCCTTGTGTAAACACATACTATATCCTAGGCATTGTGTTAAGTTTTGGGAATGGACAAAACCTACCCTCAGAGAGCTCACAATAAAGAGATATATGTTGCTATTTTATAAAGTCGAGTCTATGATATAATGGAAGAGAATGCAAGAAGTGAAATTACACAGTTTTTAAGATTCCCTGGGCTTTGCCTTTTTGAGGCAGAATAAAAATAATTATAATTATTGTTCTGGTACTATTTCTTCTGGATCGCTTGCTTTTTTTTTTTTTAAACAAAAATACATTTATTAAGATAGCAAACATATTAGCAAAACATTGTTTTTATTAATTAATATACATGTAATTGTGCTTCTTTAGTTTTAGTCCCAATTTTAATTAACTAAGATTTTGAAGTGACTTTTCATTTGACAGTCAGTCAGTTCTTTTAACTTCCTTTAATTTTACTCTCCCTTAACCTAGAAAATTATCAGTTTTATTTGGCATAACTTAAGCCTTTCTGACAATCATAATCTGAGCTAGTAGGGCCTATAGATTTATAAGTGGAGAAAAGTCCCACTGATTTAAAATCTGCCCGGAGTGAGATGGATAAATATTTTTATAGCATTTAAATGCGATTTTCAATGTTTTTCCTCTCATGTAGATTAATTTGGTGATCACATTCTGCCACCTTTTACTTTATCAAAAATGAAAAAAGAGGTAGAATATATTTGTTAATCCCAAATCCTTCCTCTGAACTATTTACTTACCACTGAGCTTTAGGACCGAGATATTTTCATGGTTTTTGAAAATATTGACAAAATGCTACCCAAAAGTTTTCTGTCAGGTTATAATTAAGAAAGCAGTGAGTGAATATTAGTTATAATTAAATAAATTATTTTTGGTGCTAATGTGATAGGTATGGAATGAGAGCTTAAAGTCGGTTTTATGAACATTTATTTGGATGGCAGTAATGAATATTTTTCCGTATGTTTATTTTTATTGTATTTCTTGAACTTTGTTTGAAAATCCCTCTAAAACATAGAAAAATTGGCTGTATGCATTCTGCCCAGTTTTTCTATTGTTTTTATCGTGTGTGTGTGTGTGTGTGTGTGTGTGTGTGTGTGTGTGTGTGTGTGTGTGTGAGAGAGAGACAGAGAGAGACAGAGAGTGAAGGGAGAGACAGACAGACTAATGTCGACTGACCAATTCCATGTAAAGGTCTACTTTGTTCAGATGCTGTTGAAGACGTCAGCACCAGCAGAACACTGCTAGCTCTTACCTGAGATACGGAATACTGAAGGAGGAACTAGTTTTAATTCTTTCTTGATGTCACTTTCAAAACAAAATCCCCAAAGTTTAATGCATTGAACATCATGTATTCTGATAGTGTGTTTCCTTTGTTTTCTTCATCAGCAGTACTAACAACCTCTTTCCAAGCAGGCTAGCATTTCATTTGGCGTGAATGGATTTTTTTATTTATTATTATTAGACTGTGTGGTAGAATGGGATTGAGAAGACCTACGTACCCAGCCTTGGTTACTCTCTGACTTTGATCACTACTATTTAACCTTTCATCCTGAACTTTGTGAGTTATGTAATGATTTGGCAGTAATATGTCTCTGGGAAAACTAGTCTGAAGATTAAGTGAGATAGGGATGTAAATCCACTTATGCATTGCCTGGCATACTAGCTGCTCAATAAATGGCAATATTTATTTAATAGCACAAATTGGGCCATTTCCAAGGAATTATATTAGATTGCATGTAGGCAAGTATCCATACACACAATTTGCTGTAAAATTCTGTAATATAAACCCCTTGCCATTGAGTCGATTCTGACCTAAAGCGACCCTATAGGAGAGAGTAGAACTGCCCCATAGGATTTCCAAGGTTGTAAACCTTTACAGAAGCTGACTGCCGCATCTTCCCGCCATGGAGCGGCTGGTGGGTCCCAACTGCCCACCTTTGGGTTAGTAGCTGAATACCTAACCTAACCACTGTGCCACCCCCGGTAATATTTTACTTTACCGTGTTACCACAATCACATATGTTAAGGATTCAACTTTTGTGAACTTTGTTGTTGGTTTCTTAAGAATTAAGTCAAATAAAAAACCACACCCATTGCCAACTCAAAATGTCCCTATAGGACAGAGTAGAACTGCCCCATAGGGTTTCCAAGGAATGGGTGGTGGATTCCAACTGCTGACCTTTTGCTTAGCAGCCAAGCTCTTAGCCACTGTGCCACCAGGACTCCTAAGTCAAATAGCATCAGCAAAATGTTTAGCAAAATCAGCTATTTCAATTAGTTTGAGAATTTGGCAAAGGCAGAGATTCTTTGCTAACAAAGTGCGCTGTAAAACAGAACATGGGAATGGAAAACTTTTTTTATTTAACAAAAAACCTGTCACCTCTACTCCTCAATTTCCTGCTCTTATAACTATTTCTCCATTCTCACCTGTAAAACTCTGCACAGTGATGCTGGAGGAGCATTAGACCAGGAGCCCAGAAGACCGGGTTGGGTAGTCTTGAGCAGGTCAATCATTATTGTTTCCGAGCCTTGGTTTCCTTATCTGTTTACAACTGCCTCTCTTATCTCACACTGTCAAGTTGAGGACTGAGGATCCAAGAATGCGAAAGCCCTCTGACAGCTATTCAGAAGTACAGCAATGTGGAGAATTAAAATTACAATGTTGAAAGCTCTACTGACTTCAAATTCATTTGGACTAGTGGAATTAGCCCAAAGCTTTTGAATGGTAATAGTGGATGTTGCTTGCTAAAGGGTGTCTTCCTTTTTTGTGTGTGTTGATGTTCTGCCCGTCAATTTTAGCCGGGGAAGACAGAAGTCAGTGTTTTGTGCCATCTGCCCTGGCAGATGATTACTTGAACCTTTTTAATTTCCTAAATTAGCTTGAAGCTACACATGGGCATGACCTGAAAGAAATTTTTAAAAATGTACTTTAAAAATTATCATGCAAGAGGCAGAAACCATAAAGGAAAATATTCATGTAGTGAAACTTTAAATTTATACGTGATCCAGTATGTTAAACACCGTAACATCGAAGTCAGGCACAAATGAGGAAACTATCTGCAACATACAAAGGAGAGAAATGGTGAATTTCCTCAATATGGAAAGTGCTCTCATAAACCAGTGAGGAAAAGAAAGAATACTCTAATAGAAAAATATGCAAAACATTTGAAAAAAATTCTCACAAAAGGAAACTTATGAAAAATATTCACCCTTCATTAGTAATTAAAAAACGTAAAACAAGACCAAGAGACCATTTTTCACCCATCAAATTAGTTAAGTTAAAAAAAAATGCTGCCAAACCTGTGTCCATTTTTTATATTTTTAGTAAAGCTGTGGATTGATAGAATCTTTCTATAGGGCAACTCTATACCTAACAAAAACATTATTATTTATAAAACTTTAACCAAGCAATTTCACTGCTCATAGTTCATCCTAATGATGTAATTAAGTGGGTACAGAGTTATAAAGTTGTGCGTTTCAGCATAAAAATAGGGGAAAATTGGACACACCTACATGCGTAGCAAGGGAGTCATTAGTCAAGAGTTCTGTGAAGTTTTAAGCTTTGAAATGGAATTTTCAAAATAAGACTATTCCAAGGGGATTTGACAATCCATATGGTAGTAATTCATTAGTTTCTGATGGCATAAGATTGGTGTAGACACTAGAGTATTCAACTTTTACAGGTTTTAATTGGTTGTGAAATGAAATATCACTGCAGGCCACATGTGCTGTCATGGATTAGGTGAAATCAAATATTGGCCCACGGGTCAGATTTTTATTTCACTGTTGCTCTGTGAAAATTGAATTTATACCTTTGACAGATCCAATTGCTGTCTGATTAGACTTTCCTCCTTAAGACACGGATATGATAAAGGCTTAATTCTCATGAAGAGGTTCCAGTTCAGCGGGAAGCCAGCTGGCCTCTGTTTCTCTTTCATCACTTCCTTACATCCACAGATAAAGATCATAGACATCCACTAGCCTGTGCTTTCAAAGTACTAGGTTTGGATGGGATTTTTCCTTTCATTTTTTCCCCCTTGTGTTTGCCACACAGCCACCTCCTCCTCCTTCAGAGTTCCTGTCCGTTTCTTGGTACTGGGGTTGGGTGTTACTCTGGCAGAGCTGTGGTTCAGAAGTGATCATTTGATTTTTCTCCCCCATCTTTCTTGGCAGCCCCTCTTAACAAGCTCTACCCTCCTTTTGAAGAGTCCCGGGTGGCGCAAACAGTTAAACTCTTGACTCCTAGCTGAAAGGCTGGTGGTTTGAACTCTGCACATATGGGGTCACCATGAGTTGGAATCAGCTCCATGACAGCTAACCACCACCACCCTGCTTTTATCCTTTTGTTTCTTATGGAGTGAGGAAGGAGGAGGAAAAGGCAGGCAGGGATGTTGAAGCACCCTATTAGTCTGAAAAACCTTCTAGCTGTTAACTAAGAACAAAGGTTACCTCCATATCAAAAAAACCCAAACCTGTTGCCATCGAGTAAATTCTGGATCATAGCGATCCTGCAGGACAGAGTAGTACTGCCCAACAGGGTTTCTGAGGAGTGGCTAGTGGATTCCAACTGCTGACTTTTTGGTTAGCAGCCGAGCTCTTAACCACTGTGCCACAGGTAAGTCAAAAACAGCTTTCCTCTGAAATATACATATGGATCGTTAATTCCAAGCTTTTCCGTTCCCATGCTGGAAGGTCCTTTTTGCATTGTAAACTCGTTTTCTCTCTGGCATAGATCTGTACACTATCCTTTCGTAGTGGTTCTAAACGTTGACCGTGTACGTGCGTGCGTGCGCGCGCGTGCATAAAACCAAAGAGGCTCAGCCAAAGGAACACGAGAGTCCAGAATAACAAAATTTTGATATTTGTTCGACCTAAAGGAGACCAGAGACTACTGAGAGCCCCGCCTGCAGAGTGAGAAGCTGCAAAGCAACTCCAATTACCCAGCTAACCACCAGTTGCGCTTGAGTTGACTCCAACTCATGGCGACCCCATCCAAGTGTGTGAGAGTAACTGTGCTCCATAGGGTTTTCAGTGGCTGATTTTCCAGAAGTCGATTGCAGGCCTTTCTTCCAAAGCACGTCTGGGTGGACTCGAACTTTCAACCTTTTGGTTCACAGTTGAGTGTGTTAACTCTTTGCATCACCCAGGGGCTCCATTTCTTCAGCAGATCCCCAGAAAACCTCAGGAATTAAAGTCATGTGACACTCTGAAAGTAGGAGAGAAAGAAGGGCTGAAAACACAAACATTGGTTGAAAATGTGTTTAAGAAGGAAACTCGACCCTTTCCCTACCCTGTACAGCGGGCACCTGTCCTCCCTCCACCTGGCACAAAGCTGACAGGATGAAGTGGAGCGGCGTGAACCAGAAGAATCTGGACTCAGGGATACCAGGCACAGCTGAGTATGGGTACAGTGCTGAAAACCTGGGCGTTCTGGTTGATGGTTTGCAAAGATGGCGCAGTCACTCTTCACATCCTGTATATATGTCTCTTTGCAATACGACTTTGCCTCTCCTCCCATCAAGAAAAAGAGCCTATTTTCCCACCCCTTGAATGTAGGTTGGCCTTGTGACATGATTTGACTAATAAAATATGGCAGAAAGGACATACAAGTTCTGGGGCCTAGATTTCTGGGTGGGCTTAAAGTGTCCACTCTCACCCTCGTGGAACTGTGAGACTGTCACATGAAGAAACCTGCCTAGGAGTGTTTTTGAAAATGAGAAACTAGAGAGAGAGAGAGACCCAGCCAATAGCCAGCACCAACCGCAGGCATGTGAGTGAGGCCGTATTGGACCATTTGGCTTCAGTCAAGTGACCAGATGACTACAGTTGTAAGCTTAGGTGTGACCAGCAGAGTAATTGTCCAGCTGAACCCGGTGTCAATTGCCATCCTGGAGAATTGTAATCAAATACGTGGTTGTTGTTTGAAGCCTCTTAAGGTTGGGTTGGTTTGTTTCACAGACATAGATAATGAATTCAAAGAGAAAGTAAATGTCTGCAGTGAGCTGTGAGAATCCTAGCCCACTTCCAAACTCAGCTTCCAGGTTTTCTCTTCTCTAGGCAAGAGATTGGAAAACTTTTGTTGTGGGAATATTACCAGCCCAAGAGAAAAAAATCTAAAGATATTCACATCAGAGACCTCCCAATAAAATAGCCCAGCCAGAGAGTTTACAGTGAAGCCCAGTATTCAACAAGCTCTGTCCATGAATACAAAGCTTCCAGCCAACTTGTTATCGAGTTGCTTTTAAATATGAATAATTAGCCAAGAACCACCACACATTTGAGGAAATCCCTAACATAAAAGACAGAGACCAAAGCAAACAGAAACAAGCAGCTTGGAAGAAACAGAGGAATGAGGAGAAAGCATGCTTTAGACACTGTCATTAACATCAGAAAACTGTGATCAAGGGGGAAAAAGCAGCCATGTAGCAAGAACAAGATGCTATGTTAAAAGGAGATTCAGAAGGTAGAAAGGAGTTTTTGGAAATTAAAGTAAGAAAGCAAAGAAGAAAATTCAAAAGAAGCCTTAAATGATTAAGTTGAGAAAATTGTCCGGAAAGCAGAAACAATAAAACAAGGAAATAAAAAATAGAAAAGCGAAGGAAATAAAAAATAGAAAAGGGAAGGAGATGACTGGATTGATCTAAGAAGCCCACTATCTGAATAATAAGAGTTATAGAAAAAGATGAGAAAAAGTAGAAGGGAAGTTTTATTCATATCAAATATGTTTATTGAAATTTTATTCATATCAAATACATTTATCTATATCAAATCAATATCACAAAGAATTACTAACACCAAAAGATAGGAATCTCTAGGTTGGCAGGATCCATTGAATGCCAAGAACAGTAAATGTAAAAAGAGCCACATCAAGGCAAATAATAGTAAAATTTCACAATACTAGGGTAAAGTGAAACCCAAAAAGCTTACAGAAGGAAAAACAGAAAATTAAAGAAATGAACAAACAAAAAACAGGTCTTGTGGAAAAGGATTAGAGCCGGAATGACATCACGTTTCTCAAGAGTGACTCTGGAAGCCAAAAATCACCAGAGCAGTGATTTCCAACCTAGAATTTTCTACCTGACTGAACTGTCTACTAAATCTATACGTAGAATAAACAACACACAAGAACATACAAAACACGTGCAAGAAGTAAACAATTTACTTCCTGGATACTCTTTCAAGAGAGACAGAATGAAGTCACCACAAAAGCTCAATAGCAGTTCTAGAACCCAGCCAGCCTGGAAGAGGGAGGACCTGTATAGGGGAAATAAAGGAAATTCATGGATAATCTGCTGCCTTTGATCATATGGAAAATAATACCGAGAGACCATTAAAATCATTGGGAAAAATTGATGATAGGCTCGTTAAAAATTAACCAAATGAATGGTAATTGCAGCAATTAACAAATTAGAAAAGTTGTTTCCTGAGGAAGGAAACTCAATTATAGTTTACATAGACTCAGCAGTATTCAACATTTGCATAGTCAGAGTAATTTAAACATTGAATATTTATTTAATAAGAATGATGATATAGTGGGAGAATGGGTAGAGGCAAAGTTAATTTTGCTGGCCCCAAATCTGAATCTTTATCTAACATTAAGAAGTCATAGATAATGTTTAAAGTGTATAAAACACAAAATAGTGGCATAAAAGTAATAATTAGGAACATAAAGATCTATTTCAAAAGAAATATCTAAAAATGTTGGTGTTACTGCCTTTAGGGTGTGATCCTGGGAATAGGAGGAGGACTTCTGCTTTGGGTTATAAGCATCTTAGTTTAATTTGACTTCTTTAATTATGTATGTGCTACTTTGATAAAAACAAATTAAAGACCAGCTATGTTAAAATTCTTTGCAAATTATACTTTAGTTCTGTGTTTGGTGTGTATGGGGAATCACAGCCATAAGAAATACAGTTACTTACTCCCAACTTTGTTTTGAAATTTGCGCTCACTGGGGAAGCTTTGCTAGAAAACTTACGTGAAATCTGGGGATCAAAGTTTAGTGTCAGAATTATGGGTATTGTACGGATGCTTGACTCTGCTTCCTACACCTATTTCATCTGAAGTGGCTCAACCTTCAGTGTGAGGTCCAGTGAGTCTCTTCCAGATGAAATTAGGAAAAGAGAATGGAGTCCAATCTGGAAGAATCAAGGTGTCAACATGTAATCATTGATTTGAAAGTTACCGAAATTTCGGAAGTTAAGAAAAGATTCAGGAGTTTCAGTTATACTGAAAGACCTAATTAGTTTTGAAAGTAAGCCACTCTGTTTTACAGTAGAAACAAAGAAAAACAGAAAGTAGATATAATGTCAGAAAGAAAAGGCTTTGGACTTGAAGTTAGAAGGTTCAAGTTGGAACCTTGGTTCTGCCCCTTACTGGTTCTGTGGCTTTGGTGGAGATATTTAACCTTTCTCATCGTCAGTTTTTCTAGCTATAAAATGGGAATAATAATACCTGGTTTACAAGACTGTTGTAAGAACTATGTAAGATTTTGTATATAAAAGCACTTTATAAATGGCATAGCATTATATAAATGTAAACAATTATTACTAAAATAAATCAGGTCTTACGTTAAGTTCTTCTAGCACCAATGGAAGGAACAATCCTCAGTGTTAGCAGCAGCAACTGGCTCAGATATTTGGTAGCAAACAAACCTTTCAAACGAACTCCATGGGAAATAGGGGCAGAGCAGGGAGAAACTGTCTCTGGTTCACCCTGTTACCTGTGTTCAGTAGGCAGTCAAACCGAGGAGAAAGAAAAAGGACAATAAAGAGCATTAACCTACGCTGAACCTTCATCCAGATAGTAAAATCTCACTGTAATTTTACCAGTGAGGTCTGAAAAAATCGATTGTGTAAGATGCAGTATTTTGCTGTGAGAAGGTGTGTTACTCAGGATGCTCCAAAGAAACAGAACTTGTATCTATATACGTATGTATATACAAATATAAATATATGTATGTGGATATAAATATGTATGTGTATATAAATATATGTATGTGTATGTGTATATAAATATATGCATGTGTATATAAATATGTATGTGTATGTGTATATAAATATATGTAT
>NW_004443998.1:4818543-4863305 GCF_000243295.1 Trichechus manatus latirostris
TATGAATATATATGTATGTGTATAGAAATGTATGTATGTGTATGTGTATACAAATATATATGCATGTGTATATAAGTATATATGTATGTGTATATGAATACATATGTATACACACACACGTGTGCACACACACACATATATGTATATATAGAGAGAGTCCTGGTGGTGCAGTGGTTAAAATGCTCAGCTGCTAACCAAAAGGTCAGCAGTTTGAACCCACCAGCCGCTCCATAGGAGAAAGATGTGGCAGTCTGCTTCTGTAAAGATTACAGCCTTGGAAGCCCTATAGGGTAGTTCTACTCTTTCCTGGAAGGTTGCTATGAGTCAGAATTGACTTGATGGCAACGGGAATATGTACACACACACGTACAAAGGTAGTCTCCAACTTTCCAACTGACATAAGTTGAATAACTTTTTTTAGTTTTCATTATTATTGCCATTTATTACTAGTGTCTTTGTAAATCTGATCTTTGAACATCTGCAGGTGAACATGTGAGAGTGATCCCGTCAGCCAATTACCCACTGCAACATTGTAAGTAGTACATACTACTAAGGCTAACATAAAATCCTTAGGCCAGGAGATGGACTGCAATCTTTGGCAGGATATCTATGTTATAGTCCTGAGGGAGAATTCCTTCTTCCTCAGGAAACATGCGTTGTTGTTCTTAAGGATTTCAAATGATTGGATGAGGCCCACCCGCATTGTGGAGGTTTATCTGCTTTACTTCAATCCAAAACCAAAGCAAACTCACTGAGTTGATTCCGACTCATAGCGATCCTATAGGACAGAGTAGAACTGCCTCATAGGGTTTCCAAGGAGTGGCTGATAGATTCGAACCGCTGACCTTTTTTGGTTAGCTGCCAAACTCTTAAACACTGCGCCACCTACTTCAGGCCAACTGATTGTAAATGTTAACCCGTTGCCTTCAAGTTGATTCTGACTCTCAGCGACCCTATAGGACAGAGTAGAACTGCCCCATAGGATTTCCAAGCAGTGGCTGGTGAATTTGAACTGCCGACCTTTTTTAGCAGCAGAGCTCTTAACCACTGCACCACCAGGCCTCCTCGTAAACGTTAATCTCATGTAAGTACCTTCACAGTAACATCTAGACTAGTGTTTAACCAAACAACTGGGTGCCATAGCCTAGCCAAGTAGACACATTAAATTCACCATCCCAGGAGGTTTATTTAATGAGAACAGGAGATGGAGGAAGAAGGGGAGCTGATTGACTTTTGCATTTCAATTCTCATTGTCATGAGATTTTGCCTTATTAAGAGTCAGTACTTAATACCTGAATTTTGGTAGAACGTGATTTTTTTTCCGCTTATTAATTCTTACATCGTACCCATAAATTCATGACCTTCCTGGAATGACTACTCAGATTTTTGCCAATTTGGTGACTGTTTTTCAAATAGGATGCTTTTTATTAATACGTTTTGTTCGTATCTTGAGCTAGAAACATGTTTTCCCTTCATTTGTTCTTAGCTCCATTCCACAATGTCAGTATTTAGTTTAAATTGATGGGCTCCTGGTGGAATACCTGAGTCCAGTCAATTTCTCTGCATCTCTGAACCAACAGCCTACTAAATCGAATTGCTGCAGTGTGAACTCAGTCTTCCCATGGCATATAAAATTTTCATCCGTTTTATTTTGTGAGCAGTTATTTATGTTTCAGATTGCATGTGATAAATCTTCAAAGCTACAGCAGATTATGGGCTGCTCAAAGCCTGCCAGGGTTGGTATAGTTCCTTGGAGCATGGTTTCATTTATTTATGGTGTCTTCAGGTGGTGTCTGGTAATGTGGATCTCCGATGGGAGTATGATTATAATATTTACTCAAAGAATGCATCAGTCATTATGTAACTAGTTTGGAAAAAGAAACAACAGCGTGTGCTCTTTCAAATTGTTAAAAAAAAGAAAAAGAAAAAAAGGTCCTGTACTGTACCAGAGCTGCTTTCCCCTGCAACATATTTAAATGCAATTAAATAAACTGTTTAGAAGTTAGATTTCCCTAAAACATGAGAATCGAGCTTTAGAGATGATGGGATCCTTGAGAAGTGTAACTGAAATCTGAAATACTTTCTCACAAGGTTAGCTTCCTCTATCATTATTCACTAGTATTTTTTAAATGTCGCTGTTAGATTGTGGGGTTCAGTGGATTTTGGATCAAAATATGACACCCACTATGTTCGTAGTTAATTAAACAAATTATTCCTGAGGAGTTTCACTTTTCCCAGTGACGGTATGTAATGTTCACTTACTAACCAAAACCACACCCATTGCCGTCAAGTCTATTCCAACTCATAGCAATTCTGTAAGGACAGAGTAGAGCTGCCCCATATGGTTTCCAAGGAGCGGTGGGTGGATTCGAACTGCCGACCTTTTGGTTAGCAGCCCAGCTCTTAACCACTGTGCCACCAGGGCTCCCAACGTTCCTACAGCAACCTTGAAACTGACTCAATAATATAGCATACACTGCCTTTTTGGTGCCACACATTGTTCTGATGTTGATTCATTTAATCCTCACTCCTTCCCTTTAAAGTAGCCACAGAGAGGTTAAGTGACTTGTTGAAGATCGCATTGTTTACAACATGAGCTGGGATTTGGACACAAGCAGTCTAGCTCCAGAGTTCAATGTTACACTAGCTGCCTCACCTAGCTTTTTATTTCTCTTTTTCTCTTGCTAACCTTTGTGTGGAGTCCCTGGGTGGTGCAAATGTTGGAACGCATTTGGCTATTAACCAAATGGTTGGTGGTTTGAATTCAACCAGGGGTGCTTTGGAAGAAAGGTCTGGCAATCTACTTCTCAAAAGTCAGCCATTGAAAACCCTTTGGAGCGCAGTTTTATCCTGATACACATTGGGTCTCCATGATTCAGAGACCATTGGACAGCAACTGGTTTTCTAACCTTCGTGTTCTTGAATGGATGAGGGACTGGATGGGACAGTGCAGAGAGCCGAGCAGGGAGTAGACTGCACAGTGACACATAGGGTTCTGAAAAGTTAAACAGAAGTAATGTGTGATGGAGAATTCTGAGAACTCACAGGGACGTTTTTCGTCTTAGGGGTGTGTAGGATGGTTTGTGAGTTGTAGCGTCAGAACCTTTCCTAACTTCAAGGGGGATCGTGAGAACCAAGGTCAGCCCAAGTAGATTCCTACGAGGTGGTCAGACAGGCCCCCTCTCTCCAACCTTTTACTGGTTCCGACACCAGCCATCCGTCCCACAGCACCGTCTACTTCTCTGCTGGGTTTGATAATCCATTGCAATGGCCACACGGAATGCAGAAACTGCACTTACAGTTAAGTGGTTTATTAAGGAAGTAACAGGGTACAACTCGGGATCACAATCAGGAAGCATGTAGGCAAAGTCTGGAAGGCTCCCCTGAAGGGGAGAGCTCTCAGCTCTCAGCTCCGCTTGGGTTCGCAAGCAAGCAGGCCCTTCTCTCTGCCATGCATGCCTCGTCTCACGTACTCAGGCCTCCTCTAAGCCCCCCGAGAACAGGCTCCTCTCAGCCCCCGAGGACAGGCTCCTCTTGGCCCTGCCATCTGTCACCACCGACTGCTGCAGGGCCTCTTCCGGGCCTGTCACAGTCCTCAGTGCCACAGCCTTTGATCTATGTTACAGCTCTTTTAGGAGGTTCCTTGCCCCCTCTCTGGGCTCCTTCTGTCTTATTTCTTCTGCTTCTGTCTGAAAAACCTCTGTGGGGTTGGCTACATATATACACAAACTACTTGTCAATATCAAGGAATGCCCCCTCTCCTGCTCCCTACCAGGGCTACAAACTGACTAATCCTGTGTCTTGGAAGGCCGCAGATATGTCATTTGCATAGTAGGCTAGTACCCTCATTTGCATAGTCTATATTCACTTCATTTGCATAATACATTGACCAATGCCTGAAAGGTGCATACCAATCACAGGGCAGGCTGTAGCCCGGGGCCAGACAAAAAGTATCAAACCACAAATTGTTCACAGCTTACCCAGGAAATGCAATCAATCTGGACAAAAGTAACAAACCCTTTGGGGTAGAAAGCTAGGACAAAGCTAACTCCGCACGCTTAGGGGCAAAGTCTCTTAAGCTGTTTTTCTAAGGAACCAAGGCAGAAGGCCACAGGAAGGAACTCATTTCACCTCAGGGTGCCAAGGCTGCTGTGGCCTTGGATGGCTTTGGTTTGCTTCCCACGGTTGACCATATCTCTGAATGTGGAGAACTGAGATCATGGAGCTTTGATCTTTATTTGTATTTGTTTATGTTTTCCCGCCAGGTTAGACGTTGGGGTTGCTTCTAGCATACGTTTTAGAATAAAACGTTTTAAATCCTGCAATGTTATGATGTCATTGATGACAAACTTTCCCATTGTTCACTACTCAGTATGTTTCGTAGACACTGTGTTTTTGTTTCTTTATTTTGAGCTTGCCTTCAGCGTATAGTCCCTATGTTTGGGATAACTGCTGGTCTAGAAGTAATTTGACAAGGTAAAAGTCCTGGAAATAGCCAACTGTGAAAAATTACATTTTTACTTTTATATTTGTGATCTAGCTCTAGTGATTCTGGATATTTTGAGGAAATTAATGAAAGTCTGAAAATGAAATTCATTTTATTTTTAAATTATCAGTTAGCACTCCCAAGATTGGCCAAAATCAACGAATAGTTAGCAGTAACTCCACCATGAATGGAAATGACCGCAGGTAACCTGTTAGCGCCCACCTCTGCCATGTCGTTGTGCATAACAGAAGCGATATCAAAGCGCCGTCCATGACCTTGGGCTGCAGTTGTTCCCTTGCTCTTTACAGGATGGAGTTCTTTGTTTTATGGTTTTTAGGTGATTTCTACAATATCACATTTAGCTAGGCCTTGGTGTATTCTTATATGGATTTTTGTTTTTGAAAAATATTGTAGTATTAAAGTATCATTTATAACTTTGTCAGAGGTGTCATTTTTTATGTAGCTGGTTCTTAAAAAATGTTGAATGCATATTTATCAATAAATAGGACCTCATTCTACTGTAGTATTCTAAAATCCAGTTTCTTCAATTCTGAGTCTGAATTTCTTTCATACCTTCTATATTAGGCACCCTGTCCATGCCATTGGGTATTCTAGCTGAGAATATGGAGTTGACCCTTTCTCCTTGTAGCTCATGGACCGCCTAAGATACTGAATACGCGTTCTCATTGACATTTAATATTAATGTTAAAAATACCATATGAACTTCTCTACTTATATGTAACAGACATGTGACACATGTCCATGATACATATCAGTTCTATAGAGTAACATACTAGGCAGCAAATAAGAAGTAGATCTAAGAATTTATGGCTAGCAGAAGTGACTAGACATATGTAAAGATAACTATGACATGAAGTTGAACACACTTTATCGCGTGGCAGACTGCTCTCGGTGATTCAGTGGCGGGATCTAGAGATCTGTAGACACACAGGTGAATTTATCTAGAAGTATTCTGCTTTAATAGGAAATTTTCTTTCTAAACATATTTATGATCAACACACTCCAGCATTTGCATAGGAAACATTAATTTGACATGTAGCTACTAGCTATAGAGTGAGTGGGTTTTTTTGGCAATGGATTTGTATTGATTTTATTTTACTAATTTTATTGCTTTATGGAGAACATTTATCTAGTAATTGAAGGGCTGTTTTCACTGATTAAATAGGAAAGATGCATAGGAAGACTGAGATCATGATCATGTTTCCAAAGATAAAAGACCTGCAAATAGTTACCTCATACACTGTGCATTGGACCACTTAGCGCTGTATCAAGAGTGCTTCCGAGATCAGTACGTGTCTTTTCAGCGTGGAGTACCACCGGCTTTATTTCTCTTAAACTGGCACACATATCTCATGACAAAACTGAGGCCATGAGCTCCGGTTTCAAGAGAGTATTCATTATCATTGTATTTGTCACACAGACAAGTATGTACAATTGTATGTGTTACTCAGATACATTTTTGAATGTGTTCCAGAGGGGGAGAAATTCAGATATCCTGTAGGCCAACTGATGTAGGGAATGCTGTGAAGCAAGGAGAGGTTATGCCTGCAGTTTGAGGTAAAGCTACCTTTCAATTCAGCACCCCAGATCCAGGAATCTTCCCGGAATACGACACCACACTATCTTTAAAACAAGAAAAAATGTGCTAAAAATAAAGTCAATGAAATGACTGGCTAATAGAAACATTGCTGGTACTGTGCTAATGCTTTGTTTTCTTTAGATGAATAATGTGACTGCAGACCATTGTCTTGACATCATAAGGAAGTTCGAAGTTTCAGAAGAAAATAAGGCAAAAAATGTTCTTGGCATAGAAGGTAAAATATTAATATTCTTAATTTCTCAATTCAGTTCTACTAAGTTCCAGCAAAGTTTTTATGAATAGAAATTCAGTTCTAAAATAAGTAATTTGAGAAAGTAATTTCTTGAAAATTGTTGTTGTTGAGTGCTGTCGAGTTGCTTTTTGACTCGTAAAGACCCCATGTCACAGTAGAACTGCCCCACAGGGTTTCCTAGGCTGTAATCTTTACAGAGCAGCCCTGATGATGCAGTGGTTGAGCCCTCGGCTGCTAACCGAAAGGTCAGTGGTTCAAACCCACCAATTGCTCCATGGGAGAAAGAAGTGGCAGTCTACTTCCATAAAGATTTACAACCTTGGAAACCTCATGAGGCAGTTCTACTCTGTCCTGTAGGGTCACTATGAGTTGGAATAGACTCGATGGCAATAGATTTGGGATTTTTTAGTTAATCTCTACAGAAGCAAATTGCAGGGTCTTTCTCCTGTGGAGTTGCTGGGTGGGTTCAAACCGCCAATATTTCAGTTAACAGCTGAGCAATTAACCGTTGCACCACCAGGGCTCCTTGACTTGAAAGTAAATGTGTTTTTCTAAAAATTTTAGCAACTGACTTCTCGTAGTTTGTAGCATTTGAAAGGTTGTTGGAATACAAAGGTCATTTAATATAACCACGTCATTTTATAGTTGAGGAAAATGAGACTCAAAGAAGTTAAATTATTTACCGATACTCATGCACCCATAGTCTAGCCCCTAGGATCTTGTACATAAGTAATATGGTATGAATATAGTTATGTGTATTTATAAGTTGTGTATATTTAAAATATGTAGGGAAATAAATTTCAGGTTGCTACTCAAGATGAGAATTTTCCAGGCAGAACAGATCATCTTAATGAAGGACTATTGGGGAACCCAGCTTTCCAAAGGGCATCTAAAGTCATTGTTTTTCTTACCATTTATAATTGCTGGCCTCCTATTCTCTTCTGTCCCCAGACTACGGGTGGACAAGGGGGCTTTGATTCCATGTCTTTACTTTCTGCGGTGGAAGGTAATTAAGATGAACAGGGATAATTTAAAATCTTAAATCATTAAAAACCATTTTAAAACAACCAGAGAAGACAACAAACTCATTGGGGCATTTTCTGTACTAACGAATGAAACTTTTCTCTGGTGGGGCCCCAAAATATAACACTGAGCATGGTTCCTAAATTATGGGCATAGAGTTGGGAGGGAAGAGACTTTCCAGAGACTTAGAAGATGTTTACAGATACAGTCTGACCACATAATTCTTGAAGACTTGAAGCAATTTACCCTAATAATCATTCTACATAGCTATTTGTAGGCCATTCATGCATTTATTCATACCTTAAAGAATGCCTCTTATCCTAGGCATTATGTTTTGGAAGATTGTAGGAAAAAAATGACAAGGTTTTCTACACAATCTTTAAGCCCTATTTCAAAGTGACAGGGTGTGCTGGCCGTCAGCAGCATCTTCCCAAATGAATTTCGTAGTCAAATAACCACGACCTGAGTTTAGGCTGGGCCCAACTTTTCACCTGCTGTCTCAACTATCGCACTGGCAATACTGTTTCTCAAATCACTGTACTAACTTACCAAATTGCTGGTTGATCTGTGTACGTTTTGTATAAACATGACCTTAACACTGCGTCAGTCACCCATGAAGTCACGTTGCATAACCAAAGCTGGAGTTCAGTAGAGACTGAATGTCTTTGCCTTGAGCGCCCTTCCCCTACCCCATCAAAATTCTTACAAAGTAAATTTATTTTTCTCGAGGTTGTGTTTAAACTGCTACTCCCCAAAATAATATTCCAGTTCTCTGACACTGTCTGTTTGACCTGAAGCAAATCTCTGGGTGCCTCAGTTTTTCCCCTCAGAGGCCTCTGTAAGTGTCAATAATATAATCACTTTGAACATGCTTTGTCCTCTTTTGTCGCTTTTACAGCCAATGAAGCACATATGCTTGGAAAGCTGGAGTACTTGACTCTTTTCTCTCATTTTTCCAAAGGCTTCACGAACTTCATGCGTAGTCCAGCTTGTGACATATTTAACCCATCACACCATGAAGTGTATCAAGACATGGATCAGCCCCTCTGCAATTACTACATTGCTTCCTCTCACAATACCTACCTGACTGGGGACCAGCTCCTCTCTCAGTCCAAAGTGGACATGTATGCTCGGGTACTTCAAGAGGGCTGTCGCTGTGTGGAAGGTACGTGCCCTGTGTCAGAGCACCGGTACATACTGGCAAACACGTCTTTTAGTGAGGCAGTCAACTCTAGGGTAAGTACTGGAGACCCCGAAACTCTGTTCACACTGATCAGAACTAGTATCTTGCTCCTGAAATAAAGACTAAGCATCCAGTATGGTTGTGTTTGAGGGCTAGGGGTTATCGGTGACTTCTGATGTGTAGTTCCAGTGGCATGTTAGTGGGAAGGCAGCAGTAGCTAAGCTGCTGTGGGTTGGTGACTGGGTGTTTCTCCACCTTAACCCATTGCCCTCAAGTCTATTTCAACTCATAGTGACCCTACAGGACAGAGTGGACCTGCCCCATAGGGTTTCCAGGGAGAGGCTGGTGGATTCGAACTGCCAACCTTTTGATTAGCAGCCAAGCTCCTAACCACTGCACCACAGTTCTCCACCCTAGAGGAAGGAATTAGTGGAGAAGAGGCACTTGATGACAGAGTTGGGTGGGCAGTTTTGCGACCTAGAAGAAGGAGAAATGAAGATTGCTGGTTTGTTTTCTGAGTGGAGGAAGGCAAGGGGAGAAGATGCCTGATGACCCTTGTTTTCTCCGGGAAGCAGGAGAAGCACCACCACCAACGTGAAGTGGTAGAGGTTGGTTAGGGGTGTAAGAGAATCAGCAAATGTTTGAAAAAGCCATCAAGGAATAGGAAAGGTGTTGAGAAAATAAGGCCAGCTAATTTAAAAAATCAGTCGGTAGGGACGCAGATGTGCATGTTTAGACAGCCCTACACCCACCCCCACCCCACCAGGACACATCTGCTTAGTTGTAGGCACAGGGAAGACAGACTGTAGAATTGATCCAAGGCTCTGGATTTCTAGGACGTTGTAGTGTGTTGAATGCTGGCCTCCCCCACCCCCACCAATAAGATATGTCCACATCCAAATTCCTGGAACTGTGAATGTTACCTTATTTGGGAAGAGGGTTTTTGCAGATGTAATTAAGGATCTTGAAACGAGATCATCCTGGCTTCCCCAGATGGGCCCTAAATCCAAACGACAGGTGTGCTTATAAGAGACAGAAGAGGGGAAGACACAGACATGGAGGAGAAGGCAATATGAAGACAGAAGAGGCTGGAGTGATATGGCCACAAGCCAAGGACGCCAAAGAATGTTGATGGCCAATAGACACTGGAAGATGCAAAGAAGTGATTTCCCTCTAGAGCCCCAGAGGGAGTACATCCCTGCCAGATTCCGGCTTCTAGACCCCAGAACTGTGAGATACTAGGTTACTGTGGTTTTAAGGCACCAAGTTTCCTGTAGTTAGTTACGGCAGCCACAGGAAGCTAATACAGTTGTTTTAAATATCTTTAAGGTGTTGGTTTGGGCTCGTTTAATTGACAATGGAGATCAGGTGTCTAGGGAAGGAAGTGAGGTGAATAAGGGGTCACAAAATGAGGTTAAGAGACTAGAAGACTCAAATAGAAAAATGTGGGGAGTTGTCATCACATTCACACAAAACAAGGATGGGAAGTTGTCATTGGTAGGTGGGATTTTGGATGCAGTTACAATATCCAGGGTGTGTCATGAGTGACCATGATTGAAATAGAGTGAAGGAAGACATCACTGGTATTGAGGAGTCAAGAATAAGGGGCTGAGTAGATCATCCACATGGACATTTAACTCATAAAGGATGCTGGAGGAGTTAGGCTGGAGATTAAAAACCATACCAGATACTTAAGTACAAAAAGAAAGCTATGGAAAAAGGCACTTGGAAGATACCAGAAAGGTAGAGTTGGAATTGATGCCTTTGAGTCATGGTGCTGACGAAGAATATTGACTATACCATGGACTGCCAGAAGAATGAATAAATTTGTCTTGGAAGAAGTATAGCCAGAATGCTCCTTAGAAGCAAGGATGATGAGACGTCATCTCAGGTACTTTGGACATGGTATCAGGAGGGACCAGTCCCTGGAGAAGGACATCATGCTTGGTAAAGTAGAGGGTTAGCAAAAAAGAGGAAGACCCTAGATAAGATGGACTGATACAGTCGCTGCAACAATGGGCTCAAACATAGGGATGATTGTGAGGATGGCACAGGACTGGGCCGTGTTTTGTTCTGTTGTACATGGGGTCACTATGACTCATAACCGACTCGATGGCACCTAACAACAACAAGAGTTGGATAAAGTGGGCTTCAAAGGAGGGGGAATTTTTTATGAGTATAGAAGAACAATTATTTAAAAAAAAAAACCCTATTGCCGTCGAGTCGATTCCAACTCATAGTGACCCTATAATATTTAAAAGTAAGTATCAGTAAGAGCTTCAATAATGCCTCCTGGTTCTTTCATTTGTACAAAAGAGCTTCTGGAGAAAGGAAGTAGTATCCTCCAAGGTAAGCTGATGTTTAGCCTCAATAAGGAGGCTGAGGGAGAATTCCAAAAAGAGTCTGAAGGTAAAAAGAAGTTTGTTTTGCTGGACTGGGAATTCCATGGAGCACAGGGGAATTGTTTTCTCGTGGGGATGTACAGGGTGTCAGCAGTGGGATAACAGGTTGTCCTAGAGGTGGTTAGGTAGGATAAAGCACTAGGGTGAAGAGGTAAGGTTGGTAACTGGATGGGGTGTTCTTTGTCGGATAGTTTCTGGCTTGATGTATTTTTCTGCTACAAAAGTGAAGGTAAAAGTTATAAAGGTAAATGATCATATTTTAAAAATGGGCAGGAATAGAAACTATCTGCATAAAGAGCCATTAGAAACACTACAAAATAAGCTCTCTGGAAATTTACGTTTAAAGACACACAGTGTTTTTGTAGTAAATGCAGGTAACACATCCTGACAATTGTGACTGATAATCGAGTGGCTTTCAGCAAGTGAATAATGAAGATGCTTATAAAATATTAACATAAAGTAAAACCTTTCAAGCAACAAAAGGTCTCGAGGAGACAATCTGCTCTCAGTCATTATTCAGCCCTTTGTTCACTCAGCACTCAACACATTTTACATGTCTAGCATGCAGTGAGATGCCTCATTGGATTCATGCTGATGGTTGCCCATCATTTTAAATGGAGACATTTTCTGGAGGCCAAGGATAGAAGTTGACTTTTATTGACTCCTTAAAGTGATAGTCAACTCTAGACAATTTTGCAGTTTTCTTATTTGTGTCTCCCACACTTTATTTCTTCTGCTTTTCAGTCCCTTCAGAGACACAGTCTCCCCTTTTTGTGTTTACTTGCCCCAAATCAGTAACCTACACAAACCTGACCACGTTCCCACGAGCAACTCCTTTAACTGAATCAAAACTTCTAATCCACCAGCTTTGTGTGGGGTTAGTAAGAAGGAAAGCTCTCTGATGAAGATATTTTGCAATAAGGTGCAAATGATCTTTAGTCTTTGCTTTCTCGGGGGTCTTATAGTTTAAAAACGGGAGCTTTTAGAAATTACGTAGAGTAGAGGATATTGAACACGGGCCTTCTCTTGTACCTTCTTTCTTCCGGTCTGCCAGTCACCAAAGTGTTAGAAGGAAGCTACTTGACTATGTTTAAAAGGCTACCAGCTCCAGCTTGACATAAGCTGAGAATATGCACAGGCAAGATGTCTCACGTGCTCTCAAATATCCGCCTTACCAGTTTACATCAGCAAATTCCTCCCCTGTTATTTCGCTTGAAGTTCCCACTATTAGAATAATCCTTGACCAGATGGTGAAAGTTGAGATACTATTTCTGAAAGGCTTTTTTGAAGAGAAAAATTGTATTTTCTGGGAGACTTAGTCAGCCTTGTACTTGGTCTATTTCCTGTTCGAAATTGCAGTTGTCACCTTGGCTTTGGATGTAATGAAGAAAGGAACATTCATTATATCGATCCCTTTTGTATGCCCGATCTGGGCTGAGTACTTTCTGTAGGTGATCTCATTTAATTCTTTCTTTCTTTTTTTTAAAATTTCGTTGTTGTTGAGAATATACAGACACCAAGTCAACCATTTCTATGTGTACAATTCAGTGACATTGATTACATTCTTCAAGTTGTGCAGCCATTCTCACCCTCCTGAGTTGTTCTTCCCCCATTAACATAACATCACTGCCCCTTAAGGTTCCTATGTACCATATTTTTACACAAATAACTTGTGCCTTCTACGTCTGTTTACCATGAGGTATTTTTGTAAGCATGCTATGCTAACTTTTTATTTTTACAAAAACATGTAAAAAAAGTTGGCATAGTGGCACGTATGAAAATGTCTCATGGAAGGAGGACTCAGTTGACAAATAAATGTAGAAGGTACATATTATCTGCGTAAAAATACAGTAATCTTTTGAGTTGCTATTGTCCCTTCGATCCCATACAGATAGTTCTTAAAAGAGCATAATGCTCAAGGCAGACTTTTTCTTTTTTTTTTTACTAGTTAAGCTGAACTACTGTTTGGTTTGGAGCCGGTGGCACAGTGGTTAAGAGGTTGGCTGCTAACCAAAAGGTTGGCAGTTCAAATCCACCAGCCACTCTTTGGAAACCTATGGAGGAGTTCTACTCTGTCCAATAGGATTGCCTGAGTCAGAGTCAACTCAATGGCAATGGGTTTCGTTTGGTTTTTTTATTGTTTGGTTTTAAGAAGACTTCAGGGGATATTTTGGTTTAAGGTTTAAAGAACCTTAAAGTTGTACACCTGCAAACAGTTGAATTGGCAAAAGTTGTGTGATAGATATATTTACAATGACCAAAAAAAAAAAAAAGAAGAGTTGCTGCTGAGGCTGTCCCAGGCAAGCAGAGACCGATTGTTGTGCCTTAGATGGCCGCTTGCGTGCTTTTAAGACCCCAGGCACGATGCAATGAAACTAAGAGGTAGAACAGAAGCACTAAATATGTTATTAGGTCAATTAACTGGGAAGTCCCATGAAACCATCACCCGAAATTTCCAAACGAAGGAATCAAATCCCATGACGTTTTTGGTTATATATAAGCACCCTCAGTAGCTACTCTTTTTTTTTTGGTCATTGTTGTAAATGTCTACCACACAGCTTTTGCCGATTGACCTTTTTACAGGTATACAGCTTATTGACAGCAAATGCAATAATCGGCTGTACAACCCTACCCTTCATCAACGCGATATTTCCATCACCGTTAACCCCCCTGTCCCCTCCCTCCTGCCCCTGGTAACCACTAATAAACTTTGAGCTCATTTAATTCTTAGAACAACACCAAGGGGAATGGGATAATCTCCACTTTAGAGGAGACTTCAATCCAGAATTAGATAAAGGGCTCAAGTTCTCACAGGAAGCTTGGAAGCTGGGATCTGAGTGCCAGTTGATCTGATTCCCCTACTCCACTATTGTCCAGGAAGCCTGGGTGCTCTTTGGAGGAACGAGGATAGAATGACATGATCAGCCTATCTGGGGCTGAATCAGGGCTTTCAGGTCATATAAGGAAGGGCTGTAGAAAGTCAAGTACGTAGCACAAAGAGAAGGTTGGCATTAAAAGGAAGAATTTGCTTGGTTCTCATTTAGGCCTAGCTAAGGTGCGCCTGACCCAAGCCATGGTTTTTTCAGTTGCCTCATATACATGCGAAAGCTGGACAATGAATAAGGAAGACTGAAGAAGAATTGACGCCTTTGAATTGTGGTGTTGGTGAAGAATATTCCGTGTACCATGGACTGCTAAAAGAACCAACAAATCTCTCTTGGAAGAAGTACAGCCAGAATCCGCCTTAGAAGCAAGGATGGTGAGACTTTGTCTCACATACTTTGGACATGTTATCGGGAGGGATTGGTCCCTAGAGAAGGACATCATGCTTGGTAAAGTAGAGGGTCAGCAAAAAAGAGGAAGACCCTCAATGAGATGGATTGACACAGTGACTGCAACAGTGGGCTCAAGCGTAACAACGATTGTGAGGATGGCGCAGGACCAGGCAGTGTTTCATTCTGTTGTACATGGAGTCACTAGGAGTCAGAACTGACTCGATGGCACCTAATAGCAACAACCACCACCTAAATATTTAGACGTTCCTGAAGACTTAGATTTTGGTGACATGACCCTTTGTGGACTCCAGCCAATTCTATCAGTGTGATCTGAAGATCTTGGTTCAGGTTTGGACCTTGGACATGGAGACACCAGTGTATGCCTGGAATATTTTAGCCACCTTGGGTCCGGATGAAGTAGTTTTTGTTTTTAAACAGCTGCATCCACAGGATTTAAAGAAACTGATTTATGGAATGTAGCATGTCATGGATTGAAATTTTCAGACCCCTCAGATATTTTTTGAAGCAGCTTTTGCCAAGCTTGATGTTTAGAGTTGGAGAGTAATGATTCTGGACAGTTTCTTCCTGGTATTATGGCCTAAGGAATCTCTCTGCTTTCAAGCTTCTATTCTGATAATGCTGGGTTTTCCCTCTCCATTAGTTCAGTGGCTGTGATGCCTTCCGTCAGTATCTATATGATGTCTTGGAGAAGGCTAGTAAGTCTTTTTGATGAGGTAGACGTGTCAGCAAAACAAACTGATAACATTTCTTACATGGCCTGTCATTCACTTGATTTTCAGGCCGAGTTAAGAAATATGGATGTTCTGTCCAGGCGATTTTCACTCTCATTGTGGAACTGATGTTGCATCGCTGTTGTAATTGGTTTACAATTTTTCATGTTATCTCTGGGAGTACTGTCAGAGTGGAATGTCTGTGAGTTCCAGTATGAAAAGCTGTCAAGTTAGCTGCTCAGCCTTCAGAATTGACTAACTCTGTCAGAATGCTTTTGGGGGCCTCTAATGTGTCACATGGGGGCCCTGGTGGTGCAGTGGTTAAGAGCTCAGGCTGCTGACCAAAAGGTCGGCAGTTGCAACCCAGCAGCCACTCCTTGGAAACCCTGTGGTGCAGTTCTACTCTGTCCTATGGGGTTGCTATGAGTGGGAATCAACGCGATGGCAGTGGGTTTGGTTGGTTAATGTGTGACATGAACCCCCGTGCAGAGCAAACGGTTAAGGCACTCGGCTATTAACAGAAAATTTGGAGGTTCGAGAATACCCAGAGGCAACTTGGAAGAAAGGTCCGGTGATCTACTTCCAAAAAAATCAGCCATTGAAAACCCTATGGAGCACATTTCTACTCTGTCACTTGGGGTTGCCTTGAGTTGGAGTTGACTCCACGGCAGCTAGTAATGTGTGATGCAATTGAACATAGAGTCCTGGCTATTTTGTGGCTATAGGAATTGGTTAGGGGATTTCTAGCTTGCCAACATATCCAGTACAGTATTAGTCCTCATAGGACGCTTTAGTCTCATTTGAAGCTGGCCACAGATGCCACACATTAAGATGATAGTACTGTTTGTGAGAGTTGTGATCCTCATGAAACAGATAAGTGATGAAATCAGAAGTGAAAAGTGAACCCTAGAAGCTACCATGTTGGACTGTAGATATTCAGCCTGTCGTATCAATATTAGCAAAAGAGCACCTTCTTTCCTGGCTGATGTAGTTTTGAGAGTACTTTTGTGTGGACATGATAATAAAGTCAGATGTGGCACTGCCTTTTCTACTTTGCATTCTTTTTAAAAAGATTTTAGGTCATTTATGAGGAACCTGTTATGCCTCAGGGTAGAAATGATTGAAGTTATATGTCTTTGAAACATCTGTTTATTCTTTCCATGCCTGTGTCCAGAGACAAATTAAAAAATGTCAAGTACATGGAAGAAGATGGACGAAGCTTTTCCTCTGAGAAGATGTCTTTGATACGTACGACCTCATTTGTGCACCTAGAGGAACAGTATGGCACTGTAGGATAGTATCCCAAAGACCTTCGGTCTTCTCAACACCATCTGGATTCGTAAACTTTGTTTCTAGTATTCCTGTGACATTAACCTTGAAAGACCTTTTTCCTTTTACCTTTTCCAATTATTTGGGAAGTGATATTTGAACAGCCAGTATTTAGTTTATTAATACAGATAGCGTTATGTTTATGGTGAACTTTTTGAAAGTTTTAGAAGGAAAATGGGGATGTCGTCTCCTGAGGTGATATACAAAGCACACACGCAGGGAATGTGCTTCTGAGCGGTATGTGTTTATCGAACACATTCTGTGCCACCGATACAGGATTATAAAAGACAACCAGGAAACCAACCCTGTTGCCGTGGAGTCAATTCCGACTCATAGTGACCTTTTAGGATTGTAATGTTGGCGAAACGGGAACATACTTGAAGTAGAGGAACAGATGTCCTTCTGAACGGTGTGGTCCTCATTAAAAGGCTGAAGTTTACAGTTGACAGTCTGTTGGCTAAACCCAGCCTGGAAAACTTGCTTATGTTTGATCCACATGGTATTTTGAAGAGTGAATTAATTGCCAATATTTAAAAATTGGGAAAAATCACAGCAATAAAATACAGGATTTTTGGCTTTTCTCAGACGATTTGGCAGTGATTGATTGACAGTGAGAGGTATTTGTCACATGTAGATGCGCATGTTCTGTTGGGTTGTTTTCCTTATTTATGTTAACTGCTAGGCTCTTGTTGACCCCTGCCACGAGGAAGGGAGATACCACACAAGCTGACAAGGTTTCATGGAGGGCTCCTAGCTTAGACTTGGTTGGGATTAAGATAAGGGAAGTGAAAAGGGGCTTTTCAGTTTACCAAAAATGAAAGAAGCAAAGGCGTGGAGCTGAGATTGCATATGGGGAAACTTGCTAAACTGAAAGAGTAAGTCTGTGCGTGTGGGTGTAGGGGAAAGCAAGATGGACTTGTCAGAATAGTGTATCAAGGCAAAACCAGTTTCCTTAAGAGTACAACCTCAAGATCTCTGTCCTTAAAACAACTGAAGTTTATTTCTTGCTTATGTGAAGTTCAAAATGGGTGAATCTTTCAAGTAATGATTTAGCGATGAAGGTACTTCTGTCTTGTGGCCATGCCATCTTCAGCACGTGACTTCTAAAGTCACAGCAAGAGAGAAAAGAGCATGGATGGCCGTGTACGGCAGATTGTCATGGACCAGATCTGGAAGCGGTGCGTGTGGTTCCTGCCTACATTTCACTGGGCACATCCTACTGCAAGGGAGGCTGGGAGATGTGGTTTAGTTGTGTGCCCGGGCAAAGGAGAAAGTAGGCTCATTGATTGGCAAGCCAGTCCCTGGCACAAGAAATATGTGAAGAAGTCAGATGCTTCTGTAGGAAATTTGCTAATACATTGAGCGTCTACTGAGTGCCTACTGTGTGCTGGACACTATGTAATGCACTGAGTAGGCTTTTGAGCCAAGGGGCAACATGATGAAAGCAGTGTTTTGAGGAATCTGTCTAATGACAGCATGTAAAATAAGAGAAGGAAAACTCTAAGTCAGGAAGGGTGGTGAGGAGGTGGGTCATCCTCCAGCTGGGAGGCAGTGAGGTTGTCTGCATGTGTAACAATATCATGAGTATCAAGAGCAATAATAGTTACTAGGTGCCAGACAGTGTTCTAAGCAACTTTATATGTACTTCATCATCACTCAAATTTATGATGTAAGTATATTATTCTTATATAGATGGGGAAAGCAAGGGTTGTATAATTAAATCATTTGCGCATATTTATGTTAAGTCTTGGCAGGGCAGGAGAATTCAAATTTAGGAAGTCAATGTTGTTTTTATAGCTAAAATTGATAGAATAGAAATAAGTTAATAGAACGTAATGAGTTTAAGTGAGCAGTAATGAAAACTCTGTAATTGATCTGAGAAGGACTCTCCAACTTTAATAATACCTTAGTAATCTGAAGAAGTAAAATTGGGGGAACAATTTGTTAAGATATAGCACTAAGTCCTCAGGCACACTTGACTGGATTTAGATAAACTTTGAAAGAAGGTTTTTGGTAAATGTTGGGCTACTTACAAATTTGACATGTTTGCGAACTGTACGCATTCAAAAACAAACCATTTATTATCTTTAATTCTCTTACTATAATAATGAATATCCCAGAGCACCCATTTCTCTCTCTGACATCGTCATCATGATTATAATGGCTATAATCTCAAAGAATAACTTAAAATAAGTGTGCGGTATTTCCAGAAAAATTAGTAAACACCAGTAATTTGGGGTTGTTGACATGAAGTTGTGTTTTTCGCAGTTGACTGTTGGGATGGCCCAGACGGAGAGCCAGTGGTACACCATGGTTATACCCTCACTTCAAAGATTCTCTTCAGAGATGTGGTGGAGACCATCAACAAGCATGCCTTTGTGAAGAATGAGTAAGTATAGCAACGTCTCAGAGCTAAACTCTATGGCTACAGATGGAGCATTGCTAGATCACACACAACTACAAAACCACCCACTCTTCCTTGGACTGTACATCTCCCTTCCTACTAACCTCTTTCTCTCCTTCCTTCCCAGCAAAACATCATGAACAAATAATATGGGCTCCCTATTTGTACCTTCTCATGCTTCATTTATTCCTTATTGCATTCTCTCTCACCATGACTCCTTGAAAATCTCCTTAGAAAGAGTGGCTTCTAAATTTCTAAGCTCGGGGTGTACGAAGTGTCCATAAAGTCTGGAAACACAGCAGCTATACATGATAAATAATTTACTGATAATGCATTACAATAAGAAAATATCATCTGGGTTTTTAGACTTGCTGAATGTCCTATATATACCAAGGTGTCTCGCATCCTTATGTTACTTGACCTCTCCTTGCCATTAGATAATGTTGACTATTTCCTTGCTTGCTCGTCTTCCATCATAACATTCTCTCCTCCATTGCTGTCATTGTTTCTCATTCTCCTTTATTTGGCCTGTGGTCTTCTATTCCATTTCCTCACTCTCTTAATAGTTAATGTTTCCATTGGTCTACTATATTTTGGATATTTGTCTAACTATATGTCCAGAACTTTTTTCTAAGCTCCAGACCTACATGGAAAAAATTTCAGTGAAAATTCATCTGAATATCCCATAGGTACTTCAAAACCAACAACCGTCATTCATTTACTCATTCCATAGATATCTAATGGTGTCTAGCCAGATGCCCTGGGTGGCATAAATGGTTAAACGCTTGACTACTAGCTGAAAGGTTGGTGGTTCGAATCCACCCAGAGCCACTTCAGAAGCTAGACCTGGCAATCTGCTTCCAAAAGGTCACAGTCTTGAAAACTCTACGGAGCAGTTCTACTCTGCACACGTAGGGGTGCCAGGACTTGGAATTGACTTGATGGCAAGTAACAACAACTCTTAGCCAGACATGTGTGATGGGTGCAAGGGAGCACAGCACTGAGCAAAAGATGAGAGTCCTGCTGTCAAGGAGCTTACACTCCAAACTGAACTCATTCTACCAAACCTCCTTGTGCTCTGTTTCCTTTTAGTGAGGGGCCGCATTGTCTACCATTTGGTTTCAGCCAGAAACTGGGAGTCATTCTAGACTCCTCCTCTTCTTGCCAGTTCTATTCCTAAACATCTTTTGACTCCATTGCCTATTGCCTTTGCTCCATTTTCACTTCCCCTTTGGCTCATCTACCACTTGGCCTCCAACGCCCTTCAAGGCCTGGCTTTTTCCTTCTCTTCCTGGGTCATCTTCCACCATTGCTCCACACAGACTTGGCTTCTGCCTTCAATGGCTGTCTTTTAGCTTCCCCTATGAGCCTTGCTCTTTCACGTCTCCTTGTCCTCACACATGCTGCTGTCTCTTCCTGGAAGCTCCTTCGTCATTATTCTACCTAATTCCTGCTCATCTTACAAAACTCTGTTTAAACATTGTCCCTCTGGCAAGCTTACTGATACCACCAGCTGATTTATATGTCCTTTTCTCTGTTCTTGAAGCCCTGAACTTATTTCTGTAATATCGTGTAGCATATTACTGGTTTACTTGCCTTCTTGTAAGTCTTTAAGACGGTGAACTCACTGTAAACGAGGGGCTATGTCTTATTCATTTCTTATTCATTCTTTAATGTTTACTACGGTGCCTACAATATAGCAGGCATTCAAGAAATTATTTTGAATTTAAAGAAGTGAATTGAAATTACAGTTGTTTAATACTAGTTTTGTCAAAGTTAGGAGCCTTTAAATTTTTTTTTAATATTTGTTCTTCTCATTAACTAATTATGAAGTTAAAATGCAGCTCTAATGAGAAACACTTGCTGTATGGTAGGTTTAGTTTATGGCATGTTTTCCATGGAAGAATCTCTAGTACTGAATTCTGGTGGGTCTGCCTACTCTCATTTCTACTAGTCTTAGCCAGGTTGAAGAAGTAATTTATTTTCCAGTCTGTGAAATAGGCTGATGAGAAAACCTGCTACCTATGAACTTTTTAGGAGCCTCTAGTGACTTGATGGAGCCCTGGGGGTGCAGTGGTTAAGAGCTTGGCTGCTAACCAAAAGGTTGGTAGTTCAAATCCACCAGCTGCTCCTTGGAAACCCTATGGGGCGGTTCTGCTCTGTCCTATAGGGTCACCATGTGTCGGAACTGACTCAGTAGCACATAACAACAACAAATGACTTGATAGTGCTTGCTATAAGTTTGGGAACCTTTAGGAGAGAGGCATTTCAAATTAAACAGTTAATAAGCTTGTTCAGTGCATTTCAAAAGTTCAGTCTTTGTCTTTTCTTTCTCAAACTCTAGTTGTATCTTTGTACCAGAGTTTCTCAGCATTGGCACTTTTGGGCCAGTAAGTCTTTGTTGTGGGCAGACTGTCCTGTGTGTTGTAGAATGGTTATTAGCATCTACCCATTAGATGCCTGTAGATACCCACTCTCCCACTGTAACAACCAAAAATGTCTCCAAACACTGCCTAGTGTCCCCTGGATTACGCGGATCCCTTGCTGAGGAGCACTGCCTTACACCAAGCGTCATCAGGCACTAACACACTTTTTATAAACTGAGCGATCATTTACAAATTTATGGTTAAAACTCCCCGATGCGATTGCCTGGACAACTTGGGGTTGCTCGTTGTTGTTCTCTGTCTTCCCAACACTCTTGGGTGAAACCTGTGTGAGGATGCAATGAGCTGGTAGATCGTAGTCAGGTAACCAAACCACCTTCAGTCACAAATGTTCATCTCGGATTTTACCTTTAGGCATCAGGTTTTCTAATGAGGATAGAAAGTAATTTCAGAAGGTCATAGCTCAGTTGTGAACCTTGTGCTTGTCTTAAAAGCCCACGAATAGAATTTCCTTCTCTACGTGGATATATTAAGCGATTTAAATACTGGTAATATATACTCTGGAAAAAAATACATTGCCTATTACTTCTGAAGATACCTCATGGAAAACTGGAAAAAAAAAAATCAATAAACCTGAATTTGAAATAATTTCTTATTATGAGGAGAAACAGACGAGGAGCAAAATCATGCAGTCAGCCCTGGCTCCCTCTCTGCCTTGCCGGGCAATCCCCAGGCTGCCTTTGGGTAACCATTTCACGGGGGTTTCCCGTTCTCAGCCCGGAAGCTTAAGTGCTGATAGTGTGCATGCTTGACTGTTCTTTCAAAGTACAGATCCGTGTATCATTTATAAAAAGGATTTGAAATACCTGATATAGGGGGCTGTAAAAATTTCCTCAGTGGTAGTTTTCAAGCGGAGGGCTGATTTTTTTTTTTATTTTTTAGAGTAAATAAGTGCATCTAATGATATTCAGTGGTCCCTTAGATGTTTCTAGACTTCAGAATAAATAAGTCAAAATTACATTATATGAGTTTTCTTTCTTTAGGCTTATTATCGCTTTTAAATTTTTCTTTTAAAGGATACATAATGCCCTTACTATTTTTTTTCCTCATATAAAATATTAGACTAAGGCCTCCCACATGGGGTGGCATTTTGTTCAGCCATTGTACGTAGCAAAGGATATTTGCTCAGAGGAGCGTTTTATAAGTGCATCTCTCATCTTTCTCGTTTTAGAGGCATTTAATTGTGGCCACCATCACAGATGCTGTCAGGCATTGTGGAAGGGCACAATGAATGCAGAGTAATTTTCAAAACTCCCCGTGAGTTGCCTCTACCCGATACCTCTGGACTGTGTTGCTGTTTTCTCAGGTTTCCGGTTATTCTGTCCATTGAGAATCACTGCAGTGTCCAGCAGCAACGGAAGATCGCTCAGTACCTGAAGGGAATATTCCAAGACAAACTGGACCTGTCCTCTGTAGATGCAGGAGAGTGCAAACAGCTTCCAAGCCCTCAAAGTTTGAAAGGCAAAATCCTAGTGAAGGTAATTACCCCACGGAACACAATAAAAAGCAGTATATATCCGCTACGCCTGCCCTCCCTTAAAGATTAAGAACTGGTTCATCGGGAGAGTAAGACAGAATCAATAATGAAGGGGAACCTAGATCTGTGTATGCACCTTATTCCAATTTATTTAGTCATTCCTTCAGAAGAAGCTTATTATTGACTGACCATGTATTCTGGAAGCTGTTCTTATGAAATGTGAACATCAATGCTGTAAACTAAATGTTTAATATTTTAGTGTGAAATAGTTCACACTGGAGAGAAGCGTGTGGGGAGGGGTAAGGCAGAGGGGAGGAGAAGGCTCCTCATATCCATATCTGAAAGCATTTCTTTCAGATTCTGCTCTTCTCCCATTTCAAGCTCCAATAACTGTTTGTCAAAAAAAAAAGAAAGTATTCACGGTTGATCAGCCTTGGCTCTGTATGTGAGAAACGCTCGCTTCAAACAGGAGCATGGACACATACACGCGGGCCTCTTGGGACTCACAGCTATGCCAAGGAGCAGTAGGTGAATAGAATGACATTTCGTAAACAGATTTTCTGAGGGAGGAAATTGACTACCTGCAATGAATATTATTAGTGCCAGGAACAGCCAGAGAGGCTGGCTCGTTGCGTTTTCAGATTGCTCGCTGTGTAAATTTACTTAATTCCAGTTCATTTTGTATGGATGGACTAAAACCACCTTTGATGTTTGCATTGTTTTGAGACTGAAAACCTGAAAAGGAACAGTAGGGTATTAATATTCAAATCGGGCTGTATTTTACTTAAGGGGTGTGTGTATAGAAAGCTGAATACCACATATCAGGACTCGGAAAGTCAAAGACAGTGTGATTTCTTAGGATGCCTTTAACGGGGGCTGTAAGAGAGAGCAACCAATGAGACAGATGTGAAACGTCCATCTTTGGCACTGGCCGAAACTTGATCTTCTCTCACTTATATGGAGATTATAGACTTTGAATCAATCGAAGAGGTGTTGTCATTTGCATGCATAAAAGCGTTTGGAATAATAGCTGCACATACTGCAAGAGATAATAGTAAGGTCAGTTTGCTTGAAGTCTTGCTGAAGCAAACCCCCGGTGGTGAAAACCGTGTTAGGAAATCTCGGTGTCAACCTCTATAGCCTTTCAGTGGTTTCAGTCAGAAGGTTAAAGGCACAGTAAGTCCTTTTGATTGAAACCCTTCCCTTTCGGACAGTGGAACCTAAAGCTGATATTTGACATGAACTAGCTTAATTGCCTTCTGTGTAAGTGGATTTTGGGTCATTTGGCAGAGAACGTCTCTGAGTTCATGGGCAGCAGGATGAATTGGAGCCAAAAAGTCTGAGGCTGTCTTTGGAAGGAGTGGCAGCAATGTGTCCTGCAAGTATTTCAGGGACATCTGAGATGTATTCACCAGTGGTAACGTTCTCCAAAAGGAGATTTCCTGGATGTGTTAGAGCCGTGGTGGCACAGTGGTTATGTGATACGGCTGCTAACCAAAAGGTCAGCAGTTCAAATCCACCAGCCGCTCCTTGGAAACCCTATGGAGCAGTTCTGCTCAGTCACTATGGGTCAGAATTGACTTGATGGCAATGGTTTTCTTTTTTTTTTTTTTGGTAGACCAACATATTCCCGTTTGAAGCAAAGCCAAAGGGATTCACAAACCTAAGGGAAACTTTTCCTATGCACCTTCATCATCAGAGCCATTTTTTGCCCAAAATGCAGCATTTGAATGGCTACTTACCACTCTGGAGATTGGCAAGTTGTGTATTGTAATAACTATAACACACACACTTTCCAACCGTGTGTACATACACATTTCCATGTCTCTAAATCTCCTGAAAAAGAAACAAAAATTGCTTCTGATGAAAAATAAGAAGAAACTTACTAATTTTCCATAGACTCTTAGCTATCTGGCCGAGTCTTCCATTTTTACAGGTGTGGATCGCAGAGTTGCTGTAGTTCTCCAGGGGCCATGCAGCCAGATAGCTGACTGGTTCCAGGCTCTAGTGCTAGTTCTGCATACCATGAGCGAATCACTCTAAGTCTAGAGCGTAACTCCTGTACGAAATAGTACGCAGATTGGAAAGGGATCTCCAGAAGACACCTAGGTAATTTTTTTATATCTATACTAGACCACCATTAAGTTCATAAGTCCCGTCAGACCTTACCTTGTTTACCTGTTATATATACAATATTTTAATACACTTAATTTTCTTACGGCGGCTTTAGGCCTACAGAAAAATCGTGTAGAAAGTAGAGATTTCCCATATACCTGTCACAGTTCCTTCTATTATTAACATCTTGCATTTGTGTGGTGCATTTGTTACAATTGATGAACCAATCTTGAAAAAAATAAAAAAAAAAAACATTGCCGTCGAGTCAATTCTGACTTACAGCAACCCTAGGACAAGGTAGAGCTGCCCCATAGGGTTTCTAAGGCTATAAATCTTTATGGAAGCAGATTTTCACATCTTTCTCCCACAGAGCGGCTGGTAGGTTTGAACCTCCGACATTTTGGTTAGCAGCCTAGCGCTTAACCACTGCGCTACCAGGGCTTCTTAACCAGTATCAACACATTATTATTATTAACTGAAGTCCATAGTTCAGTTAATTTATCAGGAGGGACCAGTCCTTGGACATCATGGTTGGTAAAGTAGAGGGTCAGCGAAAAAGAGGAAGACCCTCAATGAGATGATTGACAAAGTGGTTGCAACAATGGACTCCAGCATACCAATGATTGTGAGGATGATGCAGGACAGGGCAGTATTTCGTTCTGTTGTACGTAGGGTCACTGTGACTCAGAATTGACTTGACAGCACCTAACAACAACAACAGCAGAGCCAAAATACACAGTGGAGGCAGAGTGTTGTCTTATGTCATGGCGATTGCCACTGTGGAGTCTAACATGCCCTCTCTGTTCTCCAGTGGTTGCCAGGCAGCAGTAAGTGCCTTGGAAGAAGACAGTTCTGCTCTGTCCTTTAGAGTCACTGTTTGTTGGAATCGACTGGACAGCAGTAGGTTTTATTCATTAGAAGGGAGTCACTAGGTTCAGCCCACACTCGAGGGGATTACAGACGGGTTTGAATACTAGGAGGTGGAAACCATTGGGAGCCATTTGAGAGGCCACCAACCACAGTGGCCTTGGCCACTTAGCCTCAAAACCTGATTCTCTGCCCCCACCACTACTCTCTAGAAGATTCTTCTCTCTAGAAAATCAAAATGGAACCCATTGCCGTCCAGTCAGTTCCTACTCATGGCGACCCCCTGTGTGCTGAGTAGAACTGCACTCCATAGGGTTTTCAAGGCTGTGGCCTTTTGGAAGCAGATCGCTTGTCTTCCGAGGTACCTCTTGGTGGGTTCCAACTGCCAGTCTTTCGGCTAGTAGCTGTTCTTGCCACCCAGGACTCCTTCTCTAGAAGATGTTATTGTTGGGTGCTCTCAGATCGATTCTGACTCAGAGCAACACCATTTGACAGAGTAGGACTGCCCCATAGGGTTTTCTTGGCTGTAATCTTCTTGGAAGCAGATTGCCAGGTCTTGCTCCCGTGGAGCCACTGGGTGGGTTCGAACTGACAACCTTTCGATTAGCAGCTGAGTGCTTAACCATTATGCCACGAGGGCTCCTTTCTCTAGATGATACTCCTATTCAATTTCCAATTAAAATCTCTCTCTAATTGCAAGTGAGAAGCCTGGCTGATGTGGATGATCAGCTCTTCCAGAAACTCCCGCCCAGTGCTGCTACTTTTTACTTAGTCAACTTTTTCTCATAGATTTTTATAGATTGATAAATACAGTAAAGGAGAAAATAACTGCCACCCATAACTCAGATAACGAAATAATTAACCATTTTCCTTTCCAAGGTTCTTCCCTATTTTTTTATACATAATTGAGATCACATACTGTGTATAAGTCTATAACTTTAATTTCTTAATGTTATAAGAATTTTCCTTTTTGTCAAAAAGCCTCTGATTTTTATAGTGTGTTGGTGGGTGATTCAAAATGGCCTGCAGAAGAGTTCAAGCTGGGGAGGGTCTGATTGCATCACCTGTGAAAGAAGGGGCTTGTCAAACAGAGGGGTGGTCGTAAGTGGAAAGGGCCCATTTAACCTGCTTACAAGAACAAGCTGCTCTTACAGGGCTTAGCACGTTGATTGTACATAATGGGATGGGGGTGATGCTTGTTATGATGAGTCATATATTCCCGTAAAGACATCTGCTATGAGTGTTGTTTTTAAATGCAGTGCCATTAATTAATTGTATTTAATTAGAGGTAATACGAGCGAGTCTCCTTGAAAGATCCTCTCCCCTTGTTTTACCCCCAGTTCAAACTCTGCCTTCTTGTCAGTCTGACATAACAATTGGCCAAGGTCCACCACATTATGTTTCCATGTTGAAACTGGGTGTTTGCTTCCATTTCAGGGCAAGAAGTTGCCTTATCACCTTGGGGACGACGCAGAGGAAGGGGAAGTGTCCGATGAGGACAGTGCCGATGAAATTGAAGATGAGTGCAAGTTCCAGCTCCATTACGTAAGTTACAGGCGTGGCTTACTTCCTACCGTCAGGACGCTGCAGTGTGCATGGGATTCCAGATGCTGACGATGGAATCCTCACAAATATGGTAGCTGTGGTGCAAAAAAAAATAATAATTATTGAAAATTACCTTGTGTGCTGGCACAAAAGTACTCAAGTGTTTGTCGAATGAATGAATCCAGAATCCTTGTGTCTTAGAGATGGAAGAAATGTTAGAGATTGACCCATCCAACTCCCTCTCAAGGGACAAATCCCCCCCATTAACAAAAATCAAATTATGGTTGGAAATGTCAGTGTCGTAGTAAGCTAGTGCTGCTGTGACACAAAATACCACAAGCGGTGGGCTTTACAGAACACTATTTTCTCACAGGTCAGGAGGCTAGAAGTCCAAACTGAGGGCCTGGCTGTAGGGGGTGTTCCTTCCTCGTCTATTTCAGCTTCTGGTCCCCAAACCAAACCCACTGCCATTGAGCCAGTTCCGACTCACAGCAACACCACAGGGTTTCCAAGGCTATAAATCCCTGTGGAAGCAGACTGCCACATCTTTCTCCCGTGGAGCCACTGGTGGTTTCGAACCACCAGCAGGGAAACAGGGAAGCTTGACCAAGTTACATTTTTAGGGAATGCTGTTTTTAATGCTCACTTTCAGAAATTTAATTAGTATGTAGACATTTATTGTTCTAAAACCAAAGTTGGTTCTAGTTTCTAAACCCACTCTCCTATATCATTTTTCCTCCAATGTCAGTGAACCTTCTAACTTTCTAAGGTAGATTCTGCGATTAGAAAATTCCATTGAGAATTAGCAATAGTTGAATGGGAATAAATCAGCAACTTCACCTGTAAAATGTTCAAGTTGGTTTCTCTCATTTTCCAAACTTCTTAGATGATTTCTAGGAACCCATCTTGAGGACTCTTCTGAGAAAAGCCAGTACTCTATTAAGAAAGCAAAGTGTTTTATTGTGATCAGTCAACTTATAGTCCCACCGTCAGCAGAGGGCTCAAATGCATTGTCTGTGTGACAAATTTAAATCTAGGTACCTGAGTGCCTGATCATATAAGAGGGCGTACCATGCATAGGTTAACACGAACCAATAATTACGTTAGAGGAAGCTGTCAGCCTCAGTTTTAAGTTAACAGAACATGTTAGGTTTGTAAGTTATATCTGAATTATTGTGTAGACTTTAGCTTGGCATTCACGGACACTGCAACATTAACCCCCATGAGACTTGCACACGATTCATTTGCTCATTCAACAATTTTTTTTTTTCCTGAGCATCTTCTGTGCACCCATCATTGCTGCAGGTGCTGGGGGATAGATCTGTAAACAAAACAGCCACAAATCCTTTCCTGCATGTGGTTTACACATTAGCGAAGGAGGAAGATAGACAGGAAGCAAGACCAATAAGGAAAGCATACGGTTGCCATCAAGTTGATCTGACTCATGGCGACCCCACCTGTGTCAGCGTAGAACTGTGTTACATAGGGTTTTCCTGGATGATTTTTTGGAGGTAGACTGCCAAGCCTTTCTCCTGAGGTGCCTATGGGTGGACTCAAATGTCTAACCTTTTGGTTAGCAACTGAGCTCTTTACCGTTTAGTACCACCCAGGGATTCCTGTAGTGTTCTGGAGAGTGCTAAGTGCTAAGTAGGGGGGAAAAGGCAGGGGAAATGTTAACTTGCAGATAGTATGGAACCAGGGAAGGCCACACGGGAAAGGTAACATTTGAGCAAAGACCCAAAGGAAGTGAAGCGTTATCCATGCCGATATCTGGGGAAGAATGTTCCAGATGGAGGGAACAGCAAATGCAAAAGCAAGGTCTGGGACTCCGGCGTTACCGAGGCATGAGAAGCAGAGCGGGAGGGCAGGGCCACCCCTACATCTTCTACCCCTCCTAAAACACCTGTTGCCATCAAGTTGATTCCAACTCTCAGCCACCCTAGAGGACAGAGTTGAACTGCCCCATAGGGTTTCCAAGGAGCAGCTGGTGGATTCCAACTGCCGACTTTTGGGTTAGCAGCTAAGCTCTTAACCACTGCACCACCAGGGCTCCTACTCCTCCCAGCCCATTGTTATTTCTAAGTAAGCTGTTCAAACCATGCTGAACGTGTTTTGGATATGGAATAAATTCTTTCTGTTGCTGACTTATTTGAATCTGCTAAGCTTCTGCCATATGTTATTTTGTGGCTTCAGTCACAGAGAAAATCTGGCTCATGACGCATAAGCCATAGGCAAAGCCAATGTGTTCAGTGACCCAAGAATCATACAGCTCAAAGACACAGCTCAAAGCACAGTACAGTCACCTAACAGATTGGTTCAATGAGACCAACTCACCATTATTCATCTTTATGGGGTCCTCTACTGTCAGTGTGCCTTGCAGACTTCCCGCCCCCATATTTCAATGTCCCTGGCTTTTTCCTCTTGTGCTTAGTTACCCAATACCGTAGTTGTTGTGCTCTCTGGATCGTGATCAGCCAGCCCCTTCTGCACAAACCTTAGCATTCTGTCTCCTACGTGAAGCTCATCAACCCCAAGCCTTCCAACAGGTTTTAAATGAGCCCTGTTACAGTAACGGGTAGCAACCTTTTGTGTTACACCAATACTTTAAAACCCTTATTCAGCCTATGTTTATATCCCTCACTAAACATTTTTATCGTTTTCCGCCCTTCCCACTGCCTTCGCTACAGATTCTTTCCTAAGCTATTCACTGAAGCTTTAAGCCATTTTAAGGATTATGAATCTTGTTTATTTAAGACTTATCAGCACTCGTAAAAGCAGTGAGCTACCTCGTGAGACTATGAGGTCCAACGTCATTAGTTCAGAGACCAAATGTTCACATGCTGGCAATGCTGTTACATCTTGCTGACAAAGCATGGGGAACAGAGAACGTGACCTGGAAGATCCCTGGAAGATTCCAGTTGTTTCTAGAACATGATAAGCCTTCTGCCTCCTTGCCTTGTCAGAGTTAGGGTGCCGAACATAAGGTATAATACATTGTGTGTGTGTACATTTTCTTTACGAACTATATTATGCCAGTTGACTTGGATGACCCCTATGACCATGGTCCCCAGCCCTCAGCCCCAGTAATCCAGTCCCTCAGGGTGTTTGGATGTGTCTAGGAAGCGCCTATGACTTTGTTTCCCATAGAGGGATCATGGGAATCTGTTTCCTTGGAATCATGATAGGAATAATGGTTGTCTCCAATAGGAGCCCGCTGATTAGCTTGACTCAGTAATTTATCTTTTCCTAAGATAATACAGGAGAGATGACCACAGTGTTGTAGAGTGAAGTAGATGCAGATTGTGGAACTGTAAGTCTTAGGTTCAAGTCCCAATTCAGCCATTTTATAGGCACAAGTGTTTGGACAAGGTGCTGAAGCTTCTGCCTCTGTGTCATTACGAATAAGACCGGGCTCATCCTAGTGCTTACTCTAAAGGGCGCTGGGCAGCTTGAATGAAGTATTGTTATGTGGCGGTGCTTTGTGAGCCATATGCACAATATATGCTCTTAGTTACTTTTTATGTGTTTCCCTGTGGCTCTTTTCTCTATGCTCCTGTAGTCCTTAGTTCTTATTGATAGATTGATGTAGCCATGCTTCTTCACATGTTGAAATGCTGTCAGCCTGCCCTTTGCTGAGCTATCAGCTGTTACTCAATGTGGTGGGTTGAAGTTCAGCCCCCGTAAGGACGTGTACAACTCGTAACCCCCCGTACCTGAGAATGTGACTTTATTTAGAAAAAAGGGCCTTTGCAGAAGTCATTAAGTTAAGGATCTCAGGATGAGATCACCCTGTGTTAACCAGAACCCGTTAAAACCAAACCCATTGCCGACTCATAGTGACCCTATAGGACAGGGTAGAACTGCCCCGTAGAGTTTCCAAGGAGCGGCTGGTGGGTTCAAACTGCCAACCTTACAGTTAGCAGATGAACTCTTAACCACTGCGCCACCAGGGCTCCGTGTTAACCAGGTGGGCCCTAAATTTACTAACAATTGTCTTTCTAAGAAGAAGACGCAGACAGAAGGGGAGATACACAGGGGAAGTCCATATGAAGACAGAGGAGATGCAGACAGAAGGGGAGATACACAGGGAAGTCCATATGAAGACAGAGGCAGGCATTAGAGTGATGCTACCAGAAGCTGGAAAAGACAAGGAAGTATTCTCCCCTAGAGCCTCCAGGGGGAGCGAGGCTCTGCCGACACTTTGATTCCAGACTTCTGGCCTCCAGAACTGTGAGAGAATAAATTTCTGTTGTTGAAAGAAACCAAGTTTATGGTAATCTGTTATGGCGGCCCTAGGAGACAAAGACACTCATCTTTGAAGACTTGGCTCAGGCGTCACCTGCTCCCAGAAGTCTCTCCCCAGTTCCCAAGGCTGGATTAGGTGCTGCCCACTGTATGCCTGTGATCCTCCTCACATCGTCATTTACCTTCCGTTGTTGTGTAATTATCCATTGCTGTGTCTGTCATCTCCACAAAACTGGGGGTTCCGCAAGAGTGGGGGTTGTGTCTTATTAATGTTTCTCTCAAATTGTGTTTCTTCTATCCTGCCTTCCCCTCCCCCCACCCCAGCCACCACAGTAGCTAGAGATGTAGCGCTTCTAGTGGGAACATGTGCGCCTGGCTTTTCATCCGCAGACACCCTTGCTCTTCAGCACACGATGCCAGGTTAATATTTCTCAAGTACTACTTGGACACTTTGCTGCACACAGACTCTCAGCGGTTCCACAACTCTTGCTTTCAAGTCCCTCCATAGTTTGACACCAAAGTACTTTTCCAGCATTATCTGCCACGACCTACCTCCGTGAGCTCTCTGCTCTAGGGAAACTAATCTGTTGCTTGGGTTTGTGGAACACGCTTTACTCATCATAAAACCTTTGTGAGAACTACGAAAAGCCCTTCTCTTCCTCACTGTTGAAATCCTAATTATCACTCAAAGCCCCAGTGATCTCCTACCTCTCCCTGGAGGCCTTCTTGACCACTCTGACAGGAATGCGGTGTCTCTTCTCAGATCCCTGTTGGACCAGTTGTTCCTGCTTTCCGATGCTGCCTGTGCAGAGCAGAGGAGGATATTTCAGTTCACACCTTTGCTAGCACAGCGGGGTGGTAGTACCTGATGTCAGCACAGCTCTTTTTCTTCTTTACATTTCCTCTGGGGCCTGAGGGCTTCCAGGGAAGTGGAGTGCCTCTTTAACTGAGTATATTAAAGGGTATATTAATTGAAGAGATGTTAATACAGGAAAATTCAGTAACCTATAGTATAGATTTTTTTGTTTTGTTTAATTTCCCTTAAGGCATCTCTATTGCTTTGCTCTTATGGGATTAAGTGAAAACAAATGCATTTACTGGAAAACTCCTACCCATTCTTTAGGGTTCAAATATAATGACTTCTTAGGGACAAATTTTGCAAGTGGAATAAACTTTTGGTGATGGATGTGGGAATTATTCTTGTGGAGTAGTACCCCTCCTTTGCCTTTGGGTGGGCTGGGTTTCAGAAGTAGTTGAAGAATTCACAGAGAGGTGTGTGACACAGAGGAGCAGTGAGCAGAGGTTGGGCCCCTTGTTTCCTGGCTGGGCAACGTGGTAAACAAAGTTCTGCTGGCCAAGGCTTCAAGGAAGTCTGTATCTCCTGGTCATCTAACAAGGGTTCCATGAGCACAGTCTGGACACAGGCACAGCTTTGTTATCTAAAACCCTTGAAATTAGCTACAATCTTTAAGTAATTATAATGACAAATCCTGGCAGGTCAGTACTGAGTTCCTTCTGATTACACAGTGGGTCGGAGGCAGGAAAGAAATATTATCTCAGAATAATCCTCAGCCCGAGAGGTGATTTCCACAGCATTCTTTTCCCCTTAGTGAAGGAAGGTGATTTTTTTTTTTTTTTTAAATGACATACTCTTGCTTAAATTTACCTATGTAGCTATTAGAAAACTTAGTTTCTTAAAACTTTCCCTGACCGTCTTGTATTGAAAGCATAGTCGGAAGGGCCTTGAAGTCCTTAGTTTGAATCCTGACTCCGTCGCTTGCTACCTTTGTAACCTTGAGCCACTTAATCTCTGCTTCAGTTTCTGCATCTCTGAAATGGGAATGATAACACTGCCTTTTTATGTTCTTGAGGGTTGAATGTAGTCACATGAAGAGTGGATGGCAGAGAGTGAGTTCTTAATAAACTGTAGCCATTATTATTATAGGATTGGCAGTGGGGATCAAAATGGTACAGTGAGCTTAACTTCTTACAGGTAACTGAGAGGTAATCAAATCATAGAAGCAACGTTGGCTTGAACTAAGGGTCTATTCTAATCGATTACGTGTTTCTTTGGGGAAAATCATTTCACTGCTTTAATTCTTTGCAGAATAACGGGACCACTGAGCATCAAGTGGAATCTTTCATAAGGAAAAAACTGGAGTCACTGTTAAGAGAATCTCAAATTCGAGACAAAGAAGATCCTGATAGTTTCACAGTGAGGGCACTATTGAAGGCCACTCACGAAGGCTTAAATGTCCATCTGAAGCAGGTATGGAACTCCGTCCTGTCCTCGACCTTTGACAGAAAGAAAGCACCTCATGTACCGTCTCTAATGGTTTGTTGTTTGTGCATCGTTCCTCCAGCTTCTTCCATTTCTATCCTTGGTTAAGAGCTTGGCCGCCAACCAAAAGGTCAGCAGTTGGAATCCACCAGCCGCTCCTTGGAGACCCTATGGGGCAGTTCTACTCTGTTCTCTAGGGTCACTATGAGTTGGAATTGACTCAATGGCAACGGCTTTGGTTGGTTTGGTTTATTGCTTGAGAAAGGAAAGTCTTTTCTTGCAAAACAGTCTGTTTGAGAAATAGTTAAAGGTGGATGGAAGGGGGAGGGGAGTGGAAATGGCTCAACTATGACCTCACTGGGATCCTCTGGACAACGCCCACTGCCCCTGGACACGTCTTCCCAAGGCACGCTCACATGAGGGAGGAGGCTCCTGCCCACGACACACTTCAGCCTCCACCCTCTCCACATTTATCCTCCGGCAGGTTCTGAACATGTGTCCCATCTGTCCGCTTCTCTTCTTCTCCATGGCCAGTGTCCTAACCTAGGCCAATGTCAACTCTTACCTAGACTTCTCTTGCCCCCTTTCAACCCAATCTCCACTCTAAAATCTGCATGATTTTTAAAAAATGCAATTCTGGTCATGTCCCTTCACTGTTTAAAATTCTTCAGAGGCTCCTTGTTACACTTGGAATACATTCCAAACTCTTTAACCAGAATTTCAAAGACCTGCATAATTGCATTCTTGCCTAATGCTCCTGTCTCAGATCTCTCCATTTTTCCTGTCATGCCACTCCTACCCAGCCACAATTGTCTTTATATGGCACAGTCTTCCTCACATTGTCTTCCCTCTGCCTGGAACATTCCATTCCTACATCTTCAGCTCTTACTCAGTCTTTTAGGAGTCACTAGGTGGCACAAGTAGTTAAGTGCTTGGCTACTAACCAAAAAGTTGGTGGTTCAAGTCTACCCAGAGGCTCCTCAGAAGAAGGACTTGGGATCTACTTCTGAAAGGTCACAGCCATTGAAAACTCTATGGAGCACAGTTCTACTCTGCACCCATGGGGTTGCCATGAGTCAGAATCAGCTAGACAGCAGCTGGGTGTTTTTTTTTGGTTACTCAGTCTCTTAAATACCAGCTTCAGTGCTGTGTCCTAAATGAGTGCTGCCTCGACCCCTGGGTTAGGTTAACTATCCCCGTTATATTGTCTATGGTAGCCTGTTAGATTATCTCTTTTCTGAAGCTTTTTTTACATATTTTGCAATTACTTGTTCAGTGTTTGTCTTCCCAACTGTAGGTTCCATGAGGACAAGGAACCTTATCAGTCTTGATCACCAGTATTTTTCCAGTGCTAGGTACAGTGCTTGAGACTCAGTAGGACCTTCATAAATATTTGTTGAATGAATTGTTTGGGCTCTTGCTGAGATTTTAACTGCTTCCTAATGAAAATATCATAAATGGGCAAGGAAGAGGGTTATTGGGTTTATTGATTTTACCATCCTAGCGTATTAAGGGCATTTTTTCCAGCCACAGAGTCACTGGAGCCATGTGGTCACTGGCTCCATTAACAGCAGCCGTCTCTGCTACTACCACCTGCCTTCCAGTGTTCAAGGCTTCCCAGGCAGAGGGAAGATCATATGGGGGTGGCCACCCTTAGATTTAACTGACCTCTTAGCATTGGTGATTGCTCCCTAGATTCCACAAAAGTCCAGCCTTTCAGCCACTAGTCTGTTCCTTAGGTCTGTTTTGTTTGCAAACATAGAAATTCTAATTCAAAATGGCTTAAATGAGGAAGAAAGAGGTTGGACAAGGTAAGTGGCTAGTTTATTTCCTGAGTGGTTGTCATGGTGGGCTTAATCCAGAGGCTCAATAGGGTCTTCAAGGACCCAAATTCCTTCTTTCTGCTCTACCTTCTACGGTATTAGTGTCATCCCAAGTCTGCTTCCTCTCCCGTTGGTGGTTGCAGAGTGACTGCCAGAAGGTCCATGGGCTATCTGTTTCTTAGCCCATGTCCAAAGAGAATGAGACAGTGTATCTGCCCCAACCAGCAAACCAGAATTCATATTCAGCTCTGATTGGGCAACTTAGATCACGTGCCCACCCTTAAACTAATCATTGGCCTTGGGTAAGTGTCCTCCTAGGAATACTAATTTGGCAAAGGGGTAGTATAATGTTGGTTTGCTAATGCCAATGAGAACTTACACCTGGAGCTCATGCAAGGGTCAGCCGCTCTCGAACTTCACGTTAGGGGAGTAGAATGGAATATTTAGGAGGCAACCACAACATCAATTAGAGCATTACTGCTGTATAGTTCATCATAGAATTTTGAATTTTCTTAAAAAATTTCATCAACAGCAATAGCCTTCTCCCCCTCCTCAGCTCTTCCAGCCACTGTTTTGGACAATGAACAATGTGGTCCCCCTACCAATAGATGGGTCATTAGAAGTGGAAAAGAACTCAGAGGTTAACTGGCCCATTTCACCCCCATTTCAGATAAGACAATTGAGGCCAGCAGAAGAAGGTTATAAAAGTACGTGTAGCTAATTGGTGGCTTGGAGAGCAGTATTACTTCTGTGACCAAGTCTGTCCACTTTCTTATTTCCAGAACTTTTGAACAGTCAATGATCAACATTAATAGCTCTTCAAAGGCAGTGGGCTTATATAAACTGGTCAACAGTTGACTTATGTTACCCCGAAGAGCCCCTCACCCTTCATGCCCACCCCTCGAGCGTTTTCCAGACTGCCTCTTTTCCCAACCAAGTCTCTGCCTTGTTGTTTTTCCTCAAATGCATCTTTGGTCATCTCTGTGGACACGTGTGGGTGGTTTTATATGGTATTGCTCACACACATTTATTCCATGTATGTGGCTGTCTCTGTTTATTCTCTGGCATGCTGGACGGTGGCCTTTCTATCCTCAAATAAGACATAGGCTCAAGCGAGCAAGGAGAGTTGGTATTTGGTCCCCAACCTGGGAAATTAACCCACCTGAGAGAAAACTCAGGCGCTATCATTTAAATGACAATACCGCTTCCCCATGCTCACCACAGAAGGAATCGTTTCATAACAGATTAGCTTTGCTGTGGTTTACTTAAAATACACACACACAATTCTATTATTTATAGATATGTTTGGATTAAAATCCCAAATAGCAACGTTCAGTCAACATTGTGATCACTTTGTTCAACAGAACTGGCTCTTAATGACTTTCAGCCATTTTCCAAGGTTAAATCTACTCTTAACTGAAAATGATTTATTCATGGCATTCAAAGGGAATCATCCCAGATTGTGGAGAGCCTCTTGAACAGGCACTGCGAGGGACTTGCATAGCTAGGTGGTGGTGAGAGGCCCTTGACCCCAGCTTTGGGATGTTGTTAGCAGGTGATGGTTCCTGGCTTGTGCCCAGGCCTCTCTGTGCCAATGTTTCCATCTCTCAAGGCAGGCCAGCCACCACTGTTGCAATAGTGGAGACGAGGAGCAATAGGAATGAACAGGACCTGCTTGTCTCCTACTAGAGACAGGAAGGAGAAGGGTCCCCCTGCCACTCCACCAGAGCTAAAACAAAACAAAACAAACCCTAGATTTTAAAAACTACTCACTGTATGCGTTTATTTACTCAGAATCCAGATGTAAAGGAAAGTGGAAAGAAATCACATGGACGATCCCTCATGACAAACTTTGGAAAATATAAGGTATGAATTAAGAGTCATAAATGTGTGTAATTCAGTTAAAATATATATTTCTAATAAATTGGTTGAGCACCTTGCACAGCCCTGTGTTTCTTTAACCACAGGTATATTATGCTTGGATTTTTTTATGAATATAAATTAAATGATGTAATATAAAAAATGAACATAATTCAAAACTATGTAAGATCACATCTACCAAGGAGGCTCTCAGTGTTGGCTTGAGGCTCAAAAGCAATGCCGTAATTGAATTATAAACATACTTGTTTGACCTCCAGGAACTGCTGCACAGACTCGCTAGACTGGTGCTCAGACACTCTCAAGTTTTTCCCCTTTAAATGGGAAAATATTTAAAGTGTTTTAAAAAGCGATTTTAAAAAATTAAAATAGAAACTGATTTTATTACTGATAGCAGTAGCACAAAGGTGGGCGTAGGATAAATAGAGGTAAAGTGTTCTAAGGTCTGAGCTTGCTTGGGAAGTAGTGAAAATACTAATTTATATTAACCTCTGTTAAGTAGAGAATGCATGTTGTAGCCTCTAGGGTGATAACTGAATTAATAGTAAAACAATGTATGACCAAAAAGCTAATAGAATGAGAAAATGAATAATAAAAAAAAATAGTTGATTAATTCGAAAGAAGCAAGACAGGAAAGAAAACAAAACAGAGTATATGGGACTAACAAAAAAAAAAAAAAACAAAGAAGTACATTTAAATCAGATATATCGGTAATTACATTAAATGTAAGTGCACTAAAAACTCCTATTGAAACACAAAGATTGTCATATATAGCATGCTGACACTATACGTAGCATACAAGGGAAACAATTTAAATATAAGAGCCAAGAAAGATCAAAAATAAGAAGAATGGGAAGTTATGCCATGCAATCACTAACCAAAAGAAAAAGTATTACTAGAAATAGAGGGATATTTCATAATAAGAGGGTCAATCTATCAGGAAGCTAGTACAATTCTACATTTGTATGTACCTAATGATATGGCTCAAAATATATCATTCAAAAGCTAACAGAACTACAGGAGGTATAAACAAATCCATTGACCTAGTGGGAGATTGTAACACATCTTTCTCAGTAACTGATAGAACTAGCTGACAAAAATCACTAATAGAGGACTGTGCTGTCCAAAATGATAGCCACTAGCCACATGTGGCTATTTAAGTGTAAATTAACTTAACTGAAATAAAATAAAAATGTGATTCCTCTGTCACACTATACACATTTCAACTGCTCAATAGCCACTTGAAACTACTGGCTACTATATTGGCATGGATATAGAACATTTCCATCAGTTGGAGAGATCTGTTGGACATCACTGGTACTGGAAATTAGAACAGGATGAACAAGCTTGACCTAATTGATATATTTAGAATGCTGCACTTAACAACTGCAGAAAAAAATATTTTTCAGCACACATGAAGGTTTACCAAATTTGACTATATCCTAGGTCATAAAGCATGACTCATTAATTTTAAGGGTTTGAACTCAGAGCATGTTTTCTGATGATTCAATTAAGCTGGAAGTCAATAATAAAATATTATTTAAAAAATTTGATAGATCTCTATCAATAATGCTAAAGGAAATTATAGAGAAGACACAAATTGTTGACATCAGAACTGAAAAAGGGTACATCATGATAGATCCTAGAGGTATTATCAAATTAAGAGTATATTATATATATAACTTATGCCAATAAATTTGAAATTTCACATGAAATGGACAAAATTCTAGAAAATTAAAACTGAAACAAGAAGAAATAAACATTTTCATTAAACCAATTAGATAATTAATTATACCTTCCCCCCTGGAAAACTCAAGGTCTTTTAAATTCACTGAATTCTTCCAAACCTTGAGAAAGAAACAGTACCAATATTATGCAAAGTCTTACAAAGAATAAAAAAGATGGGACATTTACCAACTCGTTTTACTAGGACTTCGTAGTCTTAACACCAAAACCTGAAAAGAACATTGTAAGGAATATAAGAAATGAAAATTATTGGTCATTTTTCTTCTATAAACCTACATTTAAAATCTCTAAACAAAATATGAGCAAGTTAAATCTTGTGGTATATAAAATGGATAATACACCACAAACAAGTTGGGTTTATTTCAGAAATGCAAAATTGATTTAACATTTGAAAATCAATGTAATATATCACTTTAACAGAATAAAGGAGCAAAACCATATGATCTACTCAGTAGATGTGGAAAAAATATTTAATACAATTGAACAGCCATTCATGATAAAAACTCAGTAAACTTGAACTAGCCAGGGGCTTTTAAAACCTAGTATCTATAAAAAACCTACAGCAAACGTCATACTTAGTGATGATATATTTAAAAAGCTCCTGAGATAGGGACTGAGAATAAAATGGCCATTAATACATATTTTATTCAATATCATAATACAAAAGATCCTACTCAATGAAATAAAGGAAAGCAAAACATTTATATTTATAAAGATTTATAAGAGATAAAAAATGGCTTTTCTTTCAGGTGACATGCTTGTTGTTTGTGAAAAGTTTAAAATAATTTATATACTGGAATTAATTAGTAAATTTATCAATGCTGATGAAGTATACAAATCAGTTTATTTCTATATATCAACAACAATCAAATTAGAAAATAAAAATTATAAAAGTAATGATTTGCTATACCATAAAGCAAAAAACCAAACCCACTGCCATCAAGTTGATTCCAACTTATATAGTGACCCTATAGGACAGAGCAGAACTGCCCCATAGGGTCTCCAAGGAGCGGCTGGTGGATTCGAACTGCCGACCTTTTGGTTAACAGCCAAACTCTTAACCGCTATGCCACCAGGGTTTCCTGCTATACTATGTCAACCATCAAATAACTAGGAATGAATCTATCAAAATTATACAAGACTTCTACACAGAAAATTCTAAAACATTTTGATAAAAATTAAAAGAAATAAATGCAGAGATAGACTATGTTCATATACTGGATTCAACGTTAAACTACCAAGTCCTCCCAAAATGATCTGTAAATTTAATGGAATGCCAATCAAAATCTCAACAAAGTTGTGTGTGGGTGGTGGGGACATTTGAGGGCAGTAAGGTTTTAAGCTGATTGTAAAATTGGTATGGTACTGTAAAGGCCAAGAAAAGATAATCCTGAAAAATAAAATAGAAAATTTACAGTAATTTAGATACTGTGTTATTGGCTTAAGGATAAACAAATGACTGAATGGCAGAGTCTAGACTCTAGTCCAGATACAGTCACTTGATTCACCACAAAGCACCACTGCAATCAGTTGGGAAAAGATTGTCTTTTCAACTGGATATCCATCCACGTGGGCTGGAAAAAGATGAATCCTCACCCTTTACAGTAAATAGGTGAACTTTAGATCTAAATGTGAAAGATAAAGCAATAAAGATTCTAGAAGGTAACACAGAAGAATATCATCATGAGCTTGGAATAACTGAAGCATTCTTAAACAGTACCCCAGAAAGGAAAATATTGATAATTAAACTACTTTAAAATTAGGAAGTTATGTGCATGAAACTCATTGCTGCCAAGTCGATGGTGGCGCAGTGGTTAAGAGATAGGGCTGCTAACCAAATGGTCGGCAGTTGGAATCTACCAGCCGCTCCCTGGAAACTGTATGGAACGGTTCTACTCTATCCTATAGGATCACTGTGAGTCAGAATTGACTCGACAGCAATGGGTTTGGTATGCATGAAAAGAATCAAAAAGCCAAGTTGCATAGTGGGAAGGAATATTTGCAGCATACATACCCAACAAAGGACTTGTATGTTGAATATATAAAAAGCTCCTACAAATCAAGCGACATACTTTTAAAAAAAGCAGGGGAAAAAAAAAAGTACATCACAAAAGAAGACATACAAAAGGCTAGAAAGGAAAAGGTGCTCACTCTCATCAGTCATCCAGGAATGCAAATTAAAATGACAATGAGATTGCATACCTACCCACCAGAATGACTAAAATAAAAAGCCTGACAATATCAAGTGCTTGTGAGGTTACAGAACAACTTGAGCTCTCATATACCACTAATGGGAATGTTAATTTGTGCAACTACTTCGGCACACTGTTTTTTTTTTTTTTTTTAAATTGTGCTTTAAATGAAAGTTTACGGCTCAAATCTTTTTCTCATATAGAAATTTATACACACATTGCTATGTGACCCTAGCTGCTCTCCTCATAATGTGAGAGCACACTCCTTTCCACCCCCGATTTCCCATGTCCATTCAACCAGCTCCTGTCCCTTTTTGCTTTCTCATCTCTGGACAGGAACTGCCCATTTAATCTCATGTATCTACTTGAGCTAAGAAGCACTTTCTTCACAAGTATCATTGTATGTCCCATAGTCCAGTCTAATCTTTGTCTGAAGAGCTGACTTCAGGAATGTTTCAGTTCTGATTTAACAGAGAGTCCGGGGCCATGTTGTCCAAGGTCCCTCCAGTCTCAGTCAGACCATTAAGTCTGGTCTTTTAACTAGGATTTGAGTTCTGCACCCCACTTTTTTCCTGCTCCATCAGGGACTCTCTGTTGTGTTCCCTGTCAGGGCAGTCTTTAGTGGTAACTGGGCACCATCTAGTTCTTCTGGTCTGAGGCTGATGGAGTCTCTGGTTTATGAGACACACTGGTTTGAAGTATCTACTAAAGCTGATCATACATATGCACTATGACTTATTCCCATTGTTAGGTATAGATCAAAAGACATAAAGCAACAATTATAATAACAGCATTATTTGTGATAACTTCAGACTAGAAATGATTCAAATCTCCATTGACAATAGAATGAATAAAAATTTGTGGTATATTCACATAATGGAATATTCAATGGCAGTAAAAATGACAAAATTACACCTACATTCAATAATACGATGACCTTTATGAACATGATGATGAGCAAAGAAAGCCAGACTCAAGAGAGTACATACAGTATGATTCAGTTTAGATGAAGTTCAAAAACAGGCAAAACAAACCCATGGAGATAGATGTCAGGACAGCAGTTACCTCTCAGGAGGAAGAGTAATGACTAAATGGAAGAATCAGATTGCTTCTGAGTAGCAGATAATATCCTATTTCCTTGTTTCGGTGGTTTTACTTTGTGAAAATTCAGCTTACTGTACACTTAGGATTGGCATACTTTTCTAAATGTATGTTACACTTTAATATAAATAAAAATATTTTCAATTGCTGAATGGTGAACTTTATGCATGAGTTTTCTGTAAGTTCATTTATTCTAATTAAGGAATATGGTGTCTGGAAATTCCATCTCCATCAGTGAGATAATCAATTAAAAGGCTGGATAAATTAGTCATTACAATAAAAAATGGAAAATAGCCGAAATGTTCACCCCTAAATGCTACCTAAGTAAACCCTGAGTCATTCACATAATGGACAATTATGCAGCCATTGAAAGATGATAGTTCTGAAGAGCTTAACATGAAAACATTAAGTGGAAAAAAAAAGATGAAATATTGATTATATGGTATGATAACTATGATGTGTCAAAATTGCATGTAAAGAAAATACACCATCATTTCACCAAATATTATCTATCATTGGTGATTCATTCTTCTACTTTTTGCATTTTAAATGGACAATTTTATTAATGTCACACCTCAAATTACTGACTATATGTGAAACTAAAGAATATTTCTTGATTACAACTTACCATTAAATTAAAATTATCTTCCAAAGTAAGTGTTCTATGGAATATTCTAGCTACTGTAGAACTAGAATTCATCATGCCTCAAATCATAAGAAGAAATAACTATCTGTGAGACTAGTTATGGATTTTTTAATTGACTACTAATAGTATTTTAAATTGAAAGTTAACGTTATATAGCTTATAGACTGACTTTCCGTGCCACCTCATTTAATCATCACAACAATATTCCTTTGAAATAGGTATTATTGCCCCACTACTTTTTTTAAACACCATAAGGAGCTAGAGAGGTTAACCTACTTGCCAGCTTGGTTTAAGTCTGAGCTGGAACGTGAGATTATCAGATGCTAGGACTCACACCGCATGCATACTGAGGTTCTTGAGGCACAAATAACCCCCGAGAAGATTTCAGACTAAATTGGTGCCTCACTGTCAGTGCAATAGAGACTTTGGTGTGTTTATGCCAACAGCGTATCTCGTTTTTGTTTTTGTTTTGCATGTCTGGAAGGTGACATAGTCCCATAATAATGGCATGGAGTCCCTTTCTCTTCCTAAATTACATCCCCCTGTCTAGAGTTCTTACCCATTTGTGGGAGTTGTTTCTGGTGGCACAGTTTTCTGTGACTATTGGAGTCCCTTCCCATCATTTGTATTGTTGTGATATATATTGCCCAAACATATGTGGTGAGGATAAAACTCCACCATGCCCAGAAGGTTGTGTGTTTAACAGCAGATATGTCCGCAAGATACCAGATTAGTCCTGGGGCCTTTCAGCTGGCATCCTATGGGTGACAATTTTAGTTCTGCTGCTAGAAATTCAAATGGGTCAAACTCTCAAAAGAGCCTTTTGATGTAGATGGTCAGTGGAGTATGTATTGATCAAAGGCAAGGATGAGGGTTGGCTCTTCACTTAAAAATAATAACTGCCTTTTTTTTTTTTTAACCAAATCTGCCTTTTATAATTTTTTAGTCAATGGGAATAGTGAGCTTCCTCTACAAGAGGGCAATTCATTCCTTAAAGTCATTTAAATAGATACTGCAACATTGGCCCCTGCCCTTCTTTGAGAAATTCAACACATGACTAATGAAGTCTTTCTAAGACCTCAATTTTATGTAGTTCAGAAGGCAGTTTCTGAGCACGAAACCCTCAGTTTTGCATTAATATTTTAATATAATTATGGCCATAGACACGCTTTTATTCATGGTGAAGCAAGCTGCAATATTTATTTATTTCTTTTTTTGAGTTATTGTCCTTGTGTTTGTGTGAGTGTGTGTGTCTTAAAGCCCATTCCATTCTCTGCGTGTTCTAGATGTAACTGATTGAGTTTGTTGTTGTGTGTACTGTGTTTTTTTCTAACAGAAAGCCACAAAATCACGATCTAAATCCTACAGTACAGATGATGAGGATGCACAGCAGAATCCTGGCAAGGAGTGTGGCCAGCTGTACAGGTAAGAAAGATGCACATTTTCTGCTCAGACTCCTGAGGACTCTCTATCCCCATAAGTTTGGTTGTACCTACCTAGAGAATCAGATCACATGGTAAATGCTAGATGTAGTGAATCATGTGAAGACCACCTGGACGTGAAATGATATGTGGAGGGAACTTAGCACTCTGCCTGGCACATCCAAAAACCAAACCCGTTGCCATCCAGTTGATTCTGACTCATAGTGACCCTATAGGACAGAGTAGAACTGCCCCATAGAGTTTCCAAGGAGTGGCTGGTGGATTTGAACTGCTG
>NW_004443998.1:4863405-4875455 GCF_000243295.1 Trichechus manatus latirostris
ATTCTGACTCATAGTGACCCTATAGGACAGAGTAGAACTGCCCCATAGAGTTTCCAAGGAGTGGCTGGTGGATTTGAACTGCTGACCTGTTGATTAACAGCCAAGCTCTTAACCACTGTGAACTCTTAATAAAAGGTTTATGTAGGAGTTGCCAGTACAAGGTATATTCAGAGAAGAGGAAGGGACCACATGAACTAGAACGGAGGGCTCCCATAGGAGACTAAAGGAGAAGATAGACACTGAGCACATTTTAGGAGCCAAGGATCTGCAGTCAGATATGTGTTCAAATCCTTGTCCCTCCACTTACCAACTTTAACATGGGGCAAGTTAGGCTCCTTGTTTGTATCTGTCTCTTAGGGTCATTGTAAGGATTAAAGGAATTAAACTACTTAACCTGGTGCCTGGCCCAATTAAATACCCATTGCTATCAAGTCGATTCCGACTCATAGCAACTGTATAGAACAGAGTAGAACTGCCCCATAAGGTTTCCAAGGAGCGGCTGGTGGATTCAAACTGCCAACCTTTTGATTAGCAGCCAAGCTCATAACCACTGTGCCACCAGGGCTCCTGGCCCAATTAAATAAGTTCTCAAAAATATTAGCTGCTGTTTTAATTGCTGTTTTTTAATGCCAGTAATATTTGTGATGAATAAAATACCATAATTTCAGAACCCAAATGGTAACACATGATCTGATGTAGGATGTCATATGGTAACTCTACGTTTAACTGTTTGAGGAACTGCCAAACCGTTTTCTGAAGTGGTTGTATCGTTTTATATTCCCCAGCAACGTACGAGGGTTCCAGTTTCTCTATATCCTCATCAACACTTGTTCTTTTCTGTCCTTTTGGTTACAGCCATCCTAGTGGGTGTGAAGTGGTATCTCATTGTGGTTTTGGTTTGCATTTCCCTCATGACTAATGATGTTGGGCATGTTTTCATGTACTTACTGGCCATTTGTATATCTTCTTCAGAGAGGATTGTAGTTTTTGAGAGTTACATGTTCCCCTAGAGGAGAAAAGTGTGTATCCTAATTTTAATTGTCACAGGGGTCTGTGATAGCTTATGGAAGGGGGATAGTTTATGGAGGACTTTGAACTGTGGTAAAGAATAGTGATAGAGTTTGTAAGATTGTAGAGGAGATATAGGAGTGGTTTGTAGGAGAGAGAGAAAAATATTAAAGGATATAAAAAAGTAGAAAGAAGAAAATAAAAATCACTTGTAATTACATCTATAAAAGAGAATCACTATGAAAATTTTAGATTTTCCAAAATTGGATTTTAGATATATAATTACTGTGATCCACAATGCAATGCTTCTACTTCTTTTTAGTTCAAGTTCTCCTGCATAGGTGGCATAGTTCCCTGATGAATTTTGGTGTTATCCTCAGTTGGGTAACAGTGGAGTGACATCCCCTGCCCCCAGTGGAATTCACAAACACATGAGAAGAGTCTGGGATGCTGGAAGAGCAGTGAGTGAAACCACCCAGGTAGGGTGTTGTGGTGGACAGAGTGCTGAACTAGGAACTGCACTTGAGTTCTAAGCCTGGCCCCACTAGGACCTTAGGCATGTCACTTAATCTTTCTGTTGAATAAGGCAAATGGAGGTACCAAAAGCCCAAACCTCTTCCAGCACTAATATATCCTTGAGTGCTGGGTATGTACTTCACAGGTTGGGCCGGCGAAGGAAAACCATGAAGCTCTGCCGAGAACTCTCCGATTTGGTGGTGTACACAAATTCTGTGGCTGCCCAGGACATCGTGGATGATGGTAAGGCCTGAGAGTTTTCTTCTCCTCCTGTGAATAACCATTTGTAATCTTTTTTTGCCAATTGTTGATTAACCTTTTGTTACCCAGATCATCACAACACGTTTCTGGGATTGTGTGAACTCTGACTTGAGTCAGGAAACTGACTGCTGGTCCAGTGCTAGGCTCACGTGGAGGATTGTTGATCACTGTGGTGTCCTGACTGATGAGAGGTCAGACAAGTCTCCTACAGGGCCGGGGAGAACTTTATTATTATTTAAAAAACCAGATGTATTAGAGCTAGGTTTTCCTCCCAAGCTTGAAATGTGGAGACTTGGCCTAGCTTGTTGGCTGTTCCAAGTGCGAATGACCAGAAGAAAGAAGAAATTAACTGGCTGAAATGACACCTAGGGGAAACTCCATATTTTCTCAAAGGAAGTGTTGACTTTTTAAAAATTATTTTATCTACAGATTGAAGTTTTAACAAAATGAGGAGAAATTTCAGTAGCATTGGCTCTTTCACTGTTTTTCATCTATCAGTTGTCATATGTATATTTTGTCTGTCTTGGGCTTTTTCCATTAGTTGTGTCTGGATTTACGTTCTTTGAGGACCAGGTGGACTGTTGGATTTGGAGCCTGGATTAGCAGTGCCAGTGAGGAGACACCATGGGAGAGCACTTGAACCACTTTCCTTATCACAGATTAGCAGGCCCTTTCCCACCAATACAGGCGTTCACACATTGTTTTTACTACATGCACTTTAAAACTTACTGTAAAATATACTGGCCTAATCTGGTGGCGTAGTGGTTAAGATCTACGGCTGCTAACCAAAAGGTCGGCAGTTCAAATCCACCAGGCACTCCTTGGAAACTCTATGGGGCAGTTTTACTCTGTACTATAGGGTCGCTATGAGTTGGAATCGACTTGATGGCGATGGGTTTTGTTTTTTGTTTTTTTTTTTTGACCATTTAGTTTAGACTCGGCTAATGCTTGGGGAAGAGAAAGCTGGAAACACTTGGAAAAGCATCTTAATGACTCAGCTTCCAGGATGTAAATCTCAGCAAAGTATTTCTGAGGATGTCCTGAATCAGTAGATGTTCCAGAAGTGGATGGGCCCAGTGATGGGGTACCTTTTAGCAGTGCCAGTGGGGAGGATTCTAGGACCTACGTGAGGTTGCCACGAGAACCAGGTGAGCTGTGGGGGATAGGACTCAGAAAACAGGAAGTTCAGGCTTGGGGATGAAGGGGCCTTTCCTCTGTGACTGGTCCTGTCTTTGTCTACACTCCATGGTGTCTCTGCCTAGTTCACAGCTGCCTGAATGGAGTCTGGCGTGAATTATGGAACCTAGAAGACACTCAGTGAATACTTGAATAAATGTCAGTTCGTGGTGGTTGTTGAAGGAAAAAAACATTAGAACCGTGTCTGAAATCATCTTATCCAACCCTCCACTTTCTTGATGAGGAAAGGGCCAAAGCAGGTGAAGCTTGCAGATCTGATAGATGGCAGAGCCAGAAATCCTAACTCTAGCTGTTTTGAAGAGGGCTAATCTTCCGGCAAGTTGTGTGGCTAGAATATGAGGCTTTTCTCTCTCTAAAAAATAGCTTTACTATAGCATTATTTGGAGTTCAGTTGCCATGTCTGAGCTGAGAAAACTGTTCCTCCCTTGACTTTCCTGCTGGTTGCTCTTTTTCTCTTTCTCCTCCTCCCTTCTCATTGCCATTGCGGTCAGTTGTTGGAAGCTTCTAGAAGTAAATTATGGTCATGTGGTTTTCCCCTCTAATTTTAATTACAGTAAATCAGAATCTCCAGTTTTCTCAAGTCTTAGTGAAGGGAAAACAACATCGTAGTCTTTTGTGCTTACAGACGTCTAGAGTTTTTCCCTTACATCTTTTATTCTCCCAGTCACAAGTTAACGTACTCTACCTGCAGATTTTCTTCCCTTTGGTGTTCATTCTTCCTTCAAATGGTGACAATTATGAAAAAAATAAATTAATTTCACGTATAAGAGCTTGAGAAACTGGGATTCTCAGCAAGTGAGCAACAGATTCTTAAACTCAGCAACTGGTTTAATGGAGTTAAAGGTGTATTGGTTTTAGAGTAATATAATTTTCAATAAATTCCTTAGGAAAACATAATCCTATTAGCTTAATGGAAAATAATATTGAGTATATTTAACTCTTGACCTTCAGCTGTTTTTGTTTTTTAAATGATCCACAAAATGAGGAAAAGATAATGAATGCATCGATTATCTTAATGCAAAGCAACTCTATTAATATACTGATTGATATGTGTTTTTAATTAGCAAGGTCACCTTAATGTGATGTGTTTATTTATGTGGAGAGACAGAAAATCAATGGTATTGATTACAGTGCTAGTCCTTCTGAATTTGGCTTTTTAAACTATATATATATTTTTTCCTATCATGTTCAAAGTACTTATCAAAATCTGGAAATAAAATCACTTTCAGTGTGCTTGAGGTATATAAAAATGTTGATAAACTGCATCAAAATATACTTTTTTTTTTAATTTTAAGGAAAGAGTCTATATGAAAGAAATCATCAGGTTAAAAACTAATTCTGTAGTTTCTTTGCCTCCCGCTTGTATTTATGACTGTTCCAAGGTCCAGCTCTGGAGTGTCACTGTCAGTCAGTTGGCCTGTGTTTAACAAGGATGTTCCACCTGAGGACGGCAGGGGAGCAGGGGCTTCAGGAGACCATGTGTGTGTTACTGAACATGTTGCGTCTAGATACAGTTCAGGCTGAGCTCAGTTCACAGCCATGTGGCTCAGTCTGGGTTCAGATCCACTCAGCTTGTTAGAGTATATATTAGAACGAGAATGACCCAAGAATGGGTCTTCATCTGGGCTTGGTCTCTTCTAGCATGTTCAGGAGACATGTGAATGGTTGTTTTGGGATGGGTTGGGGGTGTTTGTTGGAGAGGTGGTAGTGGTGGAGCACAGAAGGTGGGATAGGAGAAAAAGGTACCCCAAACTTGCAGTTTTCTTGGCTCTGGATTGACCCATCATAATGATCCAAGCAGAAACTTTAGAACATGCTTCATGTTCTTTTACCTCCATTTATTTATTTTCATTGTTTCCAAAGCCTCGCGAGGTGGGTGGCTGTCCTTGTTTCTGAAACACTATTTCTTTTCATGCTCTTTTGAACTCTTTTTTGTCCATCATTATTCCTTTCACTCAAACAGGTTTTGCTGGTTCCACAATTCTGTTCAAATCAACTCTAAACTGAAATTTTCTTTTCTGTAATTGGTCTTTTTTCTTTATTTTCTTGGATCCTGATTGCTATCAGCTAATATGTATTTCACACGCGTACCTTTCAGATGAATGCTTTCAGCGGATATGTCTTCTTATTATCTATCAGGAATAAGCTATATAGATTGCTTTATTTATCTACAGTTGTCTATATCATTGCCGAAGAGATCTGTTTGAGTCATACATCTAGAAAATAATTTTCCTACCTGCCATCCTTCATATTAACCCGGTAAACATAAATTAATGGGGTGATTGAATTCTTTGGAGAACATGGGACCCAGAAACAGGTAGGAAACTTAGCAAGATGCACAGCTCTTATTTAGCTCCAAAGTGGCAAAAAGGTCACAAGAGTGGAATTGGTTGGGTCTGCCTTGGCCAGCAACTGCCTTGAGTTCTTTCTTTCACTGCTTATGCTATTGGTACGTTGTGACATCACTGTAAGGCTTTCGTGAGTGGTGTGAGTCCTCACGTTTTCTTTGCTGTAGCTCTCACTTTTCATTTTACTCTACTAAAAACTGCTAGGAACCACAGGGAATGTGTTATCGTTCAGTGAGACAAGAGCCCATCAGGTGGTTCAGCAGAAATCAGAGCAGTTCATGATTTATAACCAAAAGCAGCTCACGAGGATTTATCCCTCTGCCTACCGGATTGATTCCAGTAACTTCAACCCTCTGCCCTACTGGAACGCAGGCTGTCAGCTAGGTATGTATGCCTTGGGAAGGAGCATTCTCTGGATAGCCTGGCTCTACACCGCCATCTTGCCTAATTCCCTCAAACTCCCAACTTACACAGTGGCACTGAACTACCAGTCCGAAGGGCGAATGATGCAGTTAAATCGAGCCAAATTCAAGACAAATGGCAATTGTGGCTACGTGCTCAAACCACAGCAAATGTGCAAAGGTATGTGTTAATGTAGCTCTGAATACAGGTGACCTCTATTCAAAAGAGTCTCTGGAAATCATGATACCCGTGTCTTACAACGTGATTTGTTTTTTAAAAAAGGATAGGTTAAATTGTTGGAGTGTGATTAGAACGCTTGTTATAGCTATTTAATGTTTGGGTAGCATGATGTGTAGCATATCTTCTCGTGAAGTTTTGCGTGTTAAGAGGGACATAGAGAGTGATGGGTTGTCACTTGAAATCCAGTGACCTCACACCAGCTTCATTGGGCATTACTTAGAAGTTGGACTGCCTTCTAAGATCTGAGCCCAAGCTTTCAGAAACTTGAAGCAGGTGTGTGAGTCTGAGACCTGGAGAAATTAAAAAACCTCTTGGAACGATTGTGTATGAAGTCCGTGTAATCAGTGTAGTCCTGTTATAGAGCAGCACTAACAAAAAAGAAAGCATAATGTCGTGTTAGATCAAAAACCACTTTCTTTTGGTTCTGCTCATTACGATTCTTTTTAAGTTATGAGTCGTACTTGACTTGACGGCAATGGGTTTGTTTTGTTTTTTTGAAATTGCATTTATAAACAATTTAGGTAAAGAAGTGTTGACAGATACGTCTTCTGGATTTTATGCTTTGCATGTTTTCTTGCTCTGCTATTTACCTAATTCAGGTCTTCTCTCTGTTTATAACGTTCACTCTGTGCCTGAGATGGTTTGGGTTAGGAAATTATTGGCTCTGACATAACTCCTCCCGACTTTAAACTATTGGCGTTCAAACAAAATGCCCCCCTTCCCACATGCTGTGGTTGGTAATTGCACTGCAGACACTTGCTTTCACCTGGCCCGTTCGTCTGGTCTTTGAGGGCACAGATTCAACAAAAAACCACAGCTATGGAAATGCCAGCTGGTGCTGCCTTCAGGGTAAAGCCACACTGACAGTTGTGACGGTTTCTTTGCTCTAAGACACGCTGTAGTAATTCAGCATCTGTTGTTTCTTTGTTCTACAAGCTTAAACTGTGTGTGTGTTCTTCCCCCACCCTGCCAGCCTTCGATTTTAACCTCTGTCTTACTTGGCTTAGGTACTTTCAACCCTTTCTCTGGTGACCCACTTCCTGCCAACCCCAAAAAGCAACTCATCCTGAAGGTCATCAGCGGCCAGCAGCTCCCCAAACCTCCAGATTCCATGTTTGGAGACCGAGGTGAGGTAAGTAAGCCACATGTTACTGAGTGGTCAATTACGTGGTAATTTTGTCGTGTTTATATTTCATGATTCTTCAGGGTTCTCTCTGTGTGTGTACGTGTGTAAGCGCTCAGAAAAGTGTTCAGAAATGAGCATGGACCTCATCTCATGAGCTATTAACCAAGTTACTGGCAGGTCAGACACAGTTCCTTCTGGAGTGCCTCGTCTAGCTGGGAGGTTTGAAGGCACACAGTTCAGTTCACACTTCAAGACTGACACAGGCGGTGCTGAAACCAGGGTGCAAAGCCCCATCTCACTATTGATAGAAACATTGCCTATGAGTCTGTCTTACTCTCCCCACCCCCCGACCCCCGTTCAGGGGGTTCCTCGACCTCTTCATCTCCTGGGAACTTCATCTCAGCTGCACATGATGTACCTGCTCCCACCACATGCTGACGATCGTCATCACCTGCCACACCACAGTAGTATGGTTTTCAAATGTCTCCCTCTGTGACCACAGCCTCCTTTCTTTCTAGAACTCTCATCCTGATGTTTCCATTCACCTGGATTTGGCCTTCTCAGCTTCCATTTAATCCCATGTGTAAGCTTCTGCTGGGCTCATGGCCTTGCTCTCAGAAATGGTGCATCGTTCCATGCTCTGTCTGCCACTCCCGCCTCTTGTAAACCATCATTTCTGGATCTTGAGCGTTGATGGAGAAAAGGAAACAGCCCTGCAGCTGGGTACCACCGTAAACCCTTCTCTTGAAGGTCCGCTGCTCTACCACTCCAGCTTCACCTGATCCGCCCTCTATCCTGTTCTGTACAGTGGTGATTTCCAACCTTCTCTCTCCTTGTCTTCTCGTCTTCAACAGATGGTACCACGTCCAACTCGACAGAGAGTAGGGGCTTCAGATGGGGCCGTTTCTTCTGTCTCTGTTGTTCCCAGCCTAATCCAAGCCACCATTGTTTCTCATCCGTTCTGCTGCAGTAGCCTCCTAACTAAGGGGCCCTGATGGCACAAATGGTTAAGCAGTTTGGCTGCTAACGGAAAGGTTGGTGGTTCGAACCCACCAAAGGGAGAAAGACCCGGTTGTCTGCTTGCATAAAGCCTGTGAAACCTGATGGGGCAGTTCTCCTGCCACGTGGGGTCGCTATGAGTTGAAGACAACTTGACGATACTAAAAACAGCAATAGCCTCTTAACTGGTCTCCCTGCTTCTGTTATTGCCCCTACATTCTGCTCGTCTCTCAACAGCAAGAATCATTGTTTTGGCACTTTTAGAATATGGGTCCTGCTTCTTTCCTTTTTTCTCTTTTTGTCTGCAGTAAAGGAAGGCTAACTGCCTATATTTCCCTCCACACATTTTATTTTGACAATTTTGAAACCCCAGAAAAGTTGTAAGAATAGTACAGGGAACACCATATCCTCATCACTTAAATTCACCAGTTTATTAACGTTTCGTTTTATTTCTCTCTCTCTCTCTCTCTGTCCGTCTCATGTATGCATATATATGTGTATATATTGGAGCCCTGGTGAAGCAGTGGTTAAGAGTTTGGCAGTTAACCAAAAAGATCAGCAGTTCAAATCCACCAGCCACTCCTTGAAAACCCTATAGGGCAGTTCTATTCTGTCCCGTAGGGTCACCATGAGTCGCAATTGACTAGACGGCAAGAGGTTTAGTTTATATGTATATATATGTATGTATATATATACATACATACATATATATGTATTTACTTTCGTGTACAGAGCCATTTGAAAGTGACTGACATCATGACACTTGACACCTACATACCTCAGCATTCATCTCTTAAGAACAAGGACATTCTCCTTTATTAAAAAAAAAAAAAACCAAACCCATTGCCGTCGAGTCTATTCAGACCATAGTGACCCTATAGGACAGAGTAGAACTGCCCCACAGGGTTTCCAACGAGCGGCTGGTGGATTCGAGCTGCTGACGTTTTGGTTAGCAGCCGTATCACTTAAACTCTGTGCCACCAGGGCTCCAACTACGAAGTAATCATTACACCCACGAAATTTAACATTGGTACAATAACATTATCTAGTATATATCCATAGTCAATTTTCCTCAGTTGTCCCAAGCTTGTCCTAGTAGGTTCTTTTTTGTTTTTGGATTTGGGGTCCAATCAAGGATCTCACATTGCTTTTAGACGTCATGCCTCTTTGGCCTTTTTAAATCTAGACTAGTTCTCCAGCCCTCGTATTTTATTCTTCATGACACTGATTTTTTTTTTAGAGTCAAAGCCAGTTGCTTTCCAGAATGCCCTTCAGTTTGGATTTACCTTACGTTTCTTCACGGTTAGATTCAGAGTAAACATATCTGGCAGGAATAACACCTGCACAATGCTGTGTCATCCTCAGAGTATCATATGATGTGATTTTGTGCCATGGGTGATCATGTTACTTGGGTAAGGGGGCGTCTACCAGGTAGTTTGCATTGTATGAGTATCTCGTAATTAACACGTAGCCTGTGGAGTTAGAGTAATCATTTACATGTATGAGGGAGTTCACATAAATTCCTCATGGGATCCACTGTCTCTCTTTAGCAATTAAAATAAAATTCAACCTCCTGATAATGGCTTCCAAGGTTCTCTCTCAGGAAATTTTCAACTTTTTTGAGCCATGGAACATTTTGGTATCTGGTGAGACCTATGGACCTCTTTCTTGTCAGAATAATGTTTTTCAGTGCATAAAATAAAATAGGTAGGGTTACACGGAAACCAATTTTATTGACATTTAGTTATCAAAATATATAAAAAACACATTATAGCATACGAATATGTGTGTCCTTATTAATGCAATAAATAGCAGGGTCTAGCTGCAGATCTAATGATTACTGTAATTTTAAAGTGATACGTTGAGATGTTTGCAACAAATATAATGTGACATGAAAACACATGATTTCTATTGGACACAGTGTTACAGGCACTACTAATAGGACTGTGGTGTGTTTTAGTCAGAGGTTAGTGAAAATAAAGATACAGTTTTCCCCCATCCAGGCTCATACAGCCCCTGACTTTTCAACCCACACGCCCTCTCGTTACATTTCTGAGAATGGCCTCATTTGTTCCACTCCCAGGCAGCAAACTGCTTGTCGTCCTTATTTCCTCCTTTCTTTGCTTCCCATGTCTAATCAGTCACCGTCTCCTTTGCTGCCGCTATCGGATTTCATTCCTGTTCTCTACCCTGGATCACAATATGATGAGGCAGACATTGTTATCTCACTTGTTCAGCTGAGGAAGCAGAAGCACAGAGGGTTATACAACATGCCACCAGATCAAGAGAGAATATATCAAGCACCCCAGAAGGCTCCCTTGTCTACCCTCCCAGGCAACATCCCCACCAATTAAATTTTGTCTATTGTCAATCTTTCTATATACAGACTCTTACATTATGGGTTCTTTTACATGTGGCTTCTTTTGTTCAACCTTACGCCTATTTAGCAGAAGTTTCTTCTTTTTCATGGCTGTGTCCTCGTCCATTAAATGAATATTCCACATGTCATCCCTGCTACTCATGATGGACATTTAGTTTCTTTCCAGTTTTTAACTATAGAGCTGCTGTGAGCATTTGTGCACGAGCAAAAACTCTCATTTTATTAGCTCTGTGCCCAAGGATGAAATTTTAGGTTCACTGGGTAACGTTTGTGTAGCGTTAGTAAATACTGGCAAACAAAAATTTATTGTCTTTCGTTCTTGTCCCTTATTTCTGTGTTTGCCACACCTGGTAAAGTCCCTCTTCCTTAGTAAACTTCTAATAAAGTCGGTTGCTAATGAAATGTGGACACCTTGGCCAGTATTGCCAAATTAATTCACACAAGTACAGAAATGTAATCACTGGTGACAAAGCTTTCTCTTTATTTCTATAGATCATTGACCCCTTTGTTGAAGTTGAAATTATTGGATTGCCTGTAGATTGTTGTAAAGACCAAACCCGCGTAGTGGATGATAATGGTAAGATGATAATCTGTGTTCCTTTTTAATCAGGAGGCTGTAGAAATAGATAATCACTGAAAAAGAAAAGTTCTAAAATCCATCTCTGCCATCTGAATTTGTACTGAGGTCTTTTTAACACATAACACTAAGCAAATCTGTGATTGATGCATAGAATATTTTGATGGGTGTGGTAACCTTTGATCTCAAGACATTTTCTTTTGAAGCAAAAGTTCTTTCTAGTAAATAGAATCAAAAACATTTTTAAAGGGCTGGATTAAAATTCACTTAGTACCAAAGTTTATTCGTGGTCACCAGGGGTGGGTAGGAGGGAGGGAAAACAGCATCAGGATTAGTGGAAGACTCATTAATAACCTGCATTAATGAGCGCAGGTTGATGCAACCTTGCCTGCTGAAAGCAAAGAGGACTTGAAGCACTTACTAATGAAGATCAAAGACTATAGCCTTCAGTATGGATTACACTTCAACATAAAGAAAACAAAAATCCTTACAACTGGACCAATAAGCAGGATTATGATAAACAGAAAAGTTTGAAGTTGTCAAGGATTTCATTTTACTTGGATCCACAATCAATGCCCGTGGAAGCAGCAGTCAAGAAATCAAATGATGCATTGCATTAGGCAAATCTGCTGCCAAAGACCTCTTTAAAGTGTTGAAAAGCAAAGATGTCACTTTGAGGACTAAGGTGCGCCTGACCCAAGCCATCATATTTTCAATCACCTCATATGCATGCGAAAGCTGGATAATGAATAAGGAAGACCAAAGAAGAGTTGATGACTCCGAATTATGGTGTTGGCAAAGAATATTGAATATACCATGGAATGCCAAAAGAATGAACAGATCTGTCTTGTAAGAAGTATATCCAGGGTGCTCTTTGGAAGCGAGGATGGGGAGGATTCATGTCATGTACTTTGGACATGTTATCAGGAGGGACCAGTCCCTGGAGAAGGACATCATGCTTGGTAAAGTAGAGGGTCAGCAAAAAAGAGGAAGACC
>NW_004443998.1:4875555-4905274 GCF_000243295.1 Trichechus manatus latirostris
AAAGTAGAGGGTCAGCAAAAAAGAGGAAGACCCTCAATGAGATAGACTGACACAGTGGCTGCAGCAATAGGCTCAAGTATAGCAATGATTGTGAGGATGGCGCAGGACCGGGCAGCGTCTGTTGTACGTAGGGTCGCTGTGAGTCGGAATTGACCCAACAGCACCTAACAACAACAACGGTGGACGATTAGCATTCTCCCTCTTATTACATTTTGACCATAGTGTAAAGAAAGATTTCTTTCCCCAAAACCTCATGTTTCTTGGTAATTGTCTAAAATTGTATTTATTAATTTTTTCATACATTTGACCAATGTTATTACACACCTATTGTTCTCAATGTGTAGTCATTAATACTCTGAAATAAATTTAAACCACAATCCTCAAAATGTTTGAGAAATTAGGGCTCCGTAGAGAGACCTTGGGGGCAGTGGATTTCTGAGGTAGATTTCTGAGCTTCTGTGGGAGACCTGGGTCATTTCCCAGCCAGCGCACCTCATGCCCAGCCACCAGTCTGTCAGTGGAGACTTGTGTGTTGCTTTAATGCTGAACAGGTTTCAGCAGAGCTCCCAGCAAACATGGACTAGGAAGAAAGGCCTGGCGATTTGCTTCTCAAAATCAGCCGGTGAAAACCCTATGAATCATAACGGTTCGATCTGCAACTGATCATGGGGATGGCTCAGGACCCAGCAGCGTTCTATTCTGTTGTCTATGGGGTTGCCATGGGTCGAGGGCTGACTCCATGGCTGCTAACGACAACAGAGAACTTCAGAGGTATTTTACTAAGTGTTGGTTGAATGAAAGGAATTTAAAGGTTCAAGAGTAGAACAAACTTATGAAAATAACATGTTTAAGAAACTTTCTTATATTGCGTTTTCTCATTAAAGCTCAATAGAATCTTTTTTTTTTTTTTAAGTCTCAGAAATAATTGAGAGGTCTTCACCAAGTCAATAGAAAGACAAATCTCTTCTGCTGTTCAGTAGGGGGCGTCTCAATGATTTTTCCATCTGGAACTATCTCATTAGCTTGAAGCTTTTTATAGAGTTAAGTGGCCAATGCCTTCTGAATGCATACATATAATGAAGCTTCATTTTATTTTTTAGAAAGGAAATACAGAAAGGTATATACTACTGGAATCTTTGTCAGATTGTATAATTTTTTATCTGATAGATTTTTATACCACATAAATATATTTTTGCCTTATAGTATTTGTGTTGAATTATATCTCCTTCCTGTTCATTTTCAGTAGCTGTGAAAAATATACCATCTTTCATTTATTAAGGTCTTGCTTCAGGAGAAGCCACTGAGGATCCATGGGGCACGGTCCAATTTGTCACCAACATCACCAATTTTCTCATCTATAAAATGAATGATAAATACTTATATTCTCTATTTTTTTAAAAAAAAACTAGGAACATATATTTCTTCTGTAATTTTAGAAAGTTATGTATTTTTGCAAGTCAGTAGTATATACTTTCTTTAATTGAACAAACAAAAAAAACTCGCCTTCGAGTCGATTCCGACTCGTAGCGGCCCTCCAGGAGAGAGTAGAACTGCCCGTTAGGATTTCCAAGGAGCGCCTGATGGATTTGAACTGCTGACTTGTTGGTTAGCAGCCAAGCTCTTAACCACTGTGCCACCAGGAGTTCTTCTCTTAATCAGAGCAATAAGAAACAAAAATAACAACAACCTTGCCCTGACACCTTCAGAGGTTTGCTGTAGGAATAAAACAGAATAACATAGGATGATAAATGTGCAATGGCGTTGAAACTTGTGAAGCACCTTATGAACTGGTTGGTGGCAATTATTACAGCAGAGGACAGTTGGTAGGCAAGAAGCGTGATGGCATGGGGGCGGGGGAGCATTCTTTATTGTTTCTGCTAAAAGGGTATTCTTAGATCACTACTACAGGTAATTCTTGAGCTCACTGAAGCACTCCCGAGTATTGCCTTAAAGTGCCTTGTCTACAATGCAATTTGGCATCAAAGATTAATAGAATTGATGTGATAATTTACTAGCAATTTTGTTACCAATTATTTTCAAGCAGTGGGGTAAATCCCAAGGCTTTATTTCAGGAAGGCATCCTGGAGCGTCTCGGTCTTCTTTCCGAGTTTAATAACCATTGCAAGCAATTTTCACAGTCTGCTATGCAGATGTGGCTGCCGACTCATTTTTAGCCTAGCCCTTGCATTTTCTGATTTGTCTTTTCCTGTTTCTCTCAGGATTTAACCCTGTGTGGGAAGAAACGCTGACATTTACAGTACACATGCCAGAAATAGCTTTGGTTCGGTTCCTTGTGTGGGATCATGATCCCATTGGACGAGACTTTGTTGGACAAAGAACTGTGACCTTCAGCAGCTTAGTGCCTGGTAGGTATGGGCTGGCTTTTCTCTCTAAACTGAGCATTCCTTTTTCTTTGGAAGATATAATATATGAAATATGTGATATATTGCACATAGGATATATAAAATACATATTACAGTGAAACCTGTGAGAGCCGAGACTTGAGGAGACTGCCTTGTTTTTCCAGGTCTAGCAAGTTTTCCACCTTTTGACAGCGTGTAGTCTTACCACTTTTCTATTGCTCTTTTTTTTTTTTATTGTTGTAGTCTAAATGAAGTTTACATTTCAAGTTAGTCTCCCGTACAAAATTTTATATATACATTGTTATGTGACCCTAATTGCTCACCTCATTCTATGACAGCACACTCCTCCTTTCCGTCTCTGATTCCCCATGTCCAATCAACCAGCTCCTAACCCTCTTTGCTTTCCCATCTCACCTCTGGACAGAAGCTGCCCCTTTGGTCTCTTGTATCTACTTGAGCTAAGAGGCACACTCCTCACGAGTATCACTTTATGTCCCACAGTCTAGTACAATCCCTGTCTGAAGAGTTGGCGTCAGAAATTGTTTTAGTTCTTGGGTGATAGAGAATCCAAGGGCCATGCTTTCCGGGCTTCCTCCAGTCTCAGTCAGACCATTAAGTCTGGTCTTCTTACTAGAATTCTAGTTCTGCACCCCACCTTTCTCCTGCTCCATCCGGGACTCTCTGATGTGTTCCCTGTCAGGGTGGTCATTGGTGGTAGCCCGGCACCATCTAGTTCTTCTGGTCTCAGGCCGATGAAGTCTCTGGTTTATGGGGCCCTTTCTATCTCTTGGGCTGCTACTTTCCTTGTGTCTTTGGTGTTCTATCGCTCATTTTAGTGGAAAATATTGAGTTTTCCTTCTCTGACAGGTTTCCACCTTATGCAACTTCTGGCTTTCAAAGGCTTTACTGTATATGATAATATGAATGTTAATGTGCTTTATAAAAGTAAAGAACAAGAGTGAAGTCAGGTATTTAATTCTATTGTACAATGGGGAAACCAAATGCAAGTTCAACTAAAAAGAAACTACTTTCTCTACTTTTATCAGGCTACCGACATGTCTATTTGGAAGGACTGACAGAAGCATCTATATTTGTCCACATAACAATCAATGAAATCTATGGAAAGGTGAGAAAGCTCGTTGGGCTGAAAGGCACATACAGCAATAATGAGGTCCTCAGCAAAGGTGTCTGGTTGACTAATTGCATAAAAGGGATGTACACCTCGCCAAGCTGTTTTGTAACAGAAATGTGTACGGAAGCCCAGCACGTCCAGTCTGATGCCTTGCTGTCAGGCCCTGGTGCACATGGACTCCCCTACTGTTCAGGGATATGCACGCATTCCTTCCACGTAGGGGTCCTATTTGGGATGGAGGATCGGGCCCCTAGGTGGAGGAAATGATTATTTTCTCAGGCAGTCATTTCTTTATCTAAACAATAAAGATACAGTTAAATGATGAGTTTTGTTTTACTCCTTAAATAGCCCTGGGTGGTTGCAGTAGAAAATGTACTATTCAGACGTTTGATAGTTACCTTGCTAACCAGCTGCAATCCCGCTTAGTTCTAGACAGGATGTGTTCATTTGGCACCACGGTTTGTAACTGAATCCTAAACATTTGTGAATGAATTTAAAGTCACTATAGGACTTATGGAGCCCTGGTAGCAACCGTGGTTAAGAGCTCAGCTGCTAATCAAAAAGTCGGCAGTTCAAATCCACCAGCCACTCCTCGGAAACCCTACAGGGCAGTGCTACTCTGTCCTACAGAGTTGCTATGAGTCGGAATTAACTCCACGGCAATAGGTGTGGTGTTTTGTTTTATAGGACTTATAAAGGAACCCTGGTATCACAATGGTTAAGCACTCATCTGCTAACCAAAAGGTTGGCAGTTGGAACCCACCTAGTGGCTCCAAGGGAGATAAGACCTGGAGATCTGCTCCTGTAAAGATTACAGCCTAGAAAACCCGATAGGGCAGTTCTACTCTGTCATATAGTGTCCCTATGAGCTGGAATCAACTTGGCAGCACACAGCAGCAACAACATAGGACTCACAAGGAAGGGACCTCAAAAATGCGTTCTAGTTCTCTCCTGATGTTGTTCTCTTCACTACAGAACTCACCTGAGGCTTACAGATCAATAAGCTGTCCTCTAGTGGTGCCAGGTAACTGCAGCCTTGGTGCTAGAATGAATTTTCAGGACCAAGTGTGCTTTGCCAAGACTGTAAGAGCATTGAATAGAGCCTATGAGTTTTCTTCACCAGAGAGTCTGATATCCTGGAGCTTCTCCTCCAGAGGCACATACATTCTCCACCTCAATCTCCTCATCTGTAGCCAGTAACCATGGCTACCCCATGTGCATTGGAGTTGATCCGTGCTCCATAGGGCTTTCAGTGGCTGGTCGTTTGTAAATCAACCACAAGGCCTTTCTTCTCAGGTGTCTCTCGGTAGACTCGAACCTCCAAACTCTGTTAGTGGCCGAGTGCTTAACAGTTGACACTACCCAGGGACTCCTTCTCATCTGTAAATATGGGGTAAAAAGAGTAGCTAGCTTGTAATTAAGTAAATATATATTATGTTAGAAAACTGCCTGGTAGATAGTAAATATTCAAGAATGTTGGCTTATATTTATATTATTATTACCACAACCTAATTGATAGGAATGGGACCAATTCAACCTCATCAGTCCGCAGAGGGGTGCTAAAGAATTCTAGTTTCTAAGAGTGGAGAAGTTTTATCATGACTTTCTGTATTTAGTCCTGGGTTTCTGTTTGTGCCGCTTGTTGGAATCTGTCCTCTGGTCTAAATACACATGGAGCCCTGGTGGCACAGTGGCTAAGAGCTGCAGCGAACTACGGCTGCTAACCAAAAGTGGGCAGTTTGATTCCACCTGCTGCTCCTTGGAAACCCTATGGGGCAGTTCCACTCTGTCCTACAGGGTCACTATGAGTTGGAATTGACTTGATGGCAGTGGGTAAGTAGTGAGTAAATACACATGAATGTAAACAATTCCTTGAGTTTCTAGGAATCCTGAGTTAACTACGTGGTAGCTCTAAAGCTATTGCCGGGGAGTGGATTCCAATTCATAGCGACCCTATAGTACAGAGCAGAACTGCCCCGTAGGGTTTCCAAGGAGCAGCTGGTGGATTTGAACTGCTGACCTTATGGTTAGCCCCTGAGCTCTTAAACCATTGTGCCACCAGGGCTCCATATTATCTCTAGCATTTATCATAGTTGAGGGGAACAATAAAATTCAGAATTTGTTTAAAACTTGGACCCGAAAAAAAATTAAAATATGCAAAAGAAAGCATTCTATAGAACTGTTCTGTCTCCTAAATAAATGCCCATTTATGAGTCATATTATTAATTATTTCCAAGGTGCGTTTGGGTTGGGATGCATATACTGCAACGTGGTGGTAATGAGTTGAACAATGAATGAACATAGGACACAAACTCACCAAAGCTGGGAGAAATGGTTCATAGAAGTATATGCATTTTCTTCTTTTGTTTTTCTTGCGCCACCTTCTTGAATGAGCTCAAATTGTGCCTGTTGTGTTTTTGTTGTCTTTCCGTACAGTGGAGCCCTTTAATACTCAACCCCAGTTATACCATATTGCACTTTCTAGGAACCACAAAGGTAGCCGCTCAGCATAGCCTTGTGTTCATGCTGGTACATTAAAGGCTTGCTTCCTCATCTCACTCCATTTTCCTGCTTACCACTTTGAAACATGCTTCTGTCACTTTGAGGTGGCCGATGTTCTGTAGCGCTCTCTTCGCTGTGGAAACTTTCCTACCACCTTCTTGTGTTTGGGTAGGAAACTTCTGAGAAAGCTTGGTTGTGATAATGGAAGGCTGCTTTCCTCACAAAGTAAAGTCAGTAAGATGTGCATGCCACTGTGCGAACATGCTGTGAGCTGCTGTCTTCTTGTTGGGATGTACGTCGATGGCTGTACAGTTTTGTATATTGTTTTTTGCGGAGTTGTCATGTAGAACGTGAGTTGTCGTCACGCCGTCATTTGTCTGACTTGTGTTTGGTGTCTTTGTGTCTTCAGAACAGACAGCTCCAAGGTCTGAAGGGACTGTTCAATAAGAATCCCAGGCACACTTCAGAAAACACTTCCCATTATGTCCGGAAGCGGTCCCTCGGAGACAGAATTCTGCGTCGCACAGCCAGTGCCCCGGCCAAAGGCAGGAAAAAGAGCAAAATGGGCTCCCAAGAAATGGTAGAGATAAAGGATTCTGTGTCTGAGGCCACGAGAGATCAAGATGGTGTCCTGAGGAGGACCACACGAAGTCTGCAAGTACGCCCTGTCTCCATGCCTGTTGACAGAAGTCTGCTGGGAGACTTGGCACTGCCTGTCTCTGAAACAGCAAAAGACACTGGTGGCAAAGAAGACACTCTGAGTAAGATGCTTTATGTTTGTCTAAGAATGAACTTTTCCAGGCTGCATTTAAGTCCCTGATTAGCATTATGACATGGTTTACATTTTGTAGTCAAAGTAAAGTACACTGAAACTCATTTTTAATATTAGCTTCAGGACCCAATGTTTCTAAACTTTGGGATGGGGGTGGGCAGTAGAAGAGCTGTTTCCTGATTACCTGAGGCCTTCAAATAGCCTGACATCTGAAATGGACAGTGAGGGACAGGGGAGGCCATCAGGTGTGACGATATGGAGCACACGGGTCTATGAGGCAGGAAGGGGGAAGGTGACATCTGCAGAACATGAATAGAGATCTCGGTTTTCCAAGTAGGGGCCATATGTGTTGATTGTTCTGAGGTTGAACGTAGTTGTATTTCTTTTCCATGATTGGGAATGTTTATGGAGGAGGAAGCAAAGTCTAGATGTTAAAAGCAAGTCACCTTCTTCACTTGAAAAATCCTTGCTTCTTCAAGAGGCAGCTCAGGGGATGATGTCCGAGGGTCCTACTTGCCTCTTCGCTGGATGTTTGCAGGGAAGGGGGCATGTGTGTTGCTCCACAGGCATAGGGACCATGCTTTCCCCATCCATTTACTTAGTATGGGCACAATACTTGGCTTACACCAGGAACTCAGTAAAGAGCGGTGACCACTTTGCAATGAGCCAAGGAGAGCTTAATGACAACCTCCACCCTGGCTTCCTAGGTAATTTAAGCACCAAAACTGTGTCCATTGGATGTCTCTGGAACAAATAGGTTTTAATCAAAACAGAATCATCTCAAGTAGAATGTGACACCTGTTCCTTTAGCAAAAGTCCTCTTTCATCAGATGGTCTAATTTCAATGATCTGTTTTCTCACCAACATTGCATTGATTTTTGTTGTAAGATAGTCTAGGGAGAAAAGCCAGTTCTAGAGTGGTTGGTTGGAAGAAGCAGGAGGGATTTTAAAAGTTCAAAATTCTGCTAAGAGCTGTGTCAGAGAAGAGGTGAAATATGTGCTTTAAAATTTGTTTTACAGCCTGTATCTTTGGGGAGAATAAAGCTTCATTCAAAAGAAACTGGTAATTAATCCTGTTCACACCACAGTTAAGATATTAATGCCATCAATCTGTGTGAGAGAGCATTATTGAGGCAGTGTTTCTTTCCCTCCCTTTTTACAACAATTACATAAATTAGTCACATAAATATATGTATATATAAAACTTACAGTAAATGTAGAGCAGTATATAGCCAAGTAAGAATTCAAATACTGTTATAGAAAAAAATACATAATTGCTCAATATTAAGTGGAGGAAAGCGGAATGTAATTCTGTGCCTCTGCAGAAGTTTACAGTGGCTGCCTTTGACTGGTAAAGTCATAAACCAAACCAAAACCCGTTGCCCTAGAGTTGATTCTGACGCATAGGGAGAGTTTAATTTTTTTTCTTTATAGTTATTTGTATTTTCCAAATTTTTTAATGGTAAACTTTTTTTTTTTTTTAATTAGGAGAACATTTAATAGAAGTTAAAAAATTCTTTTTTTGTGCATCTGAGGGCATTAAGAGACTATAAAGAATAATCTGATCAAGAGTAATTGAACGCCGAGTATTGTCTTAACACTATGCTAAGCATAATGAGAGTCCCCCAAACTACTGTGAATTGTGTATTTTGTAGCTTCTGTATTGTGCCTGACATCTTACTCCACTTAGGGGAGAATGCGTGATATTTATTCATTCAAAAACAAAAATATGGTTATAAAAATTGATAAATGATAGAATTAGTGACCAATTCTTTATCTTTACATTTTTAAGTCAACAGATATTTATATGTTTTAATGCATTTATTGGACCTTCTAATTTGTTTTAGAAAGCAATTCATTAAATCTTTGCCAAAATGTCTTTAACAATGTCATAATTGTGATTTTGGTTAATACGTGTATAACTTTGAAAGCTTACAGTATCTTATTTGCAGGTATCTCAGTACTTTGTTTAACAGAGCTGTCTTGTTCTGTTTTGTTGCCATGCTTCTGTGTAGTACAAATCTGAATAGGAAACAACTTAAGGTAATCCTCACTGTAACAGCACAGTAACTCATTGACGTGTTTTTTTTGACAATGAATATTACATCCTCAGCTGATGTAATAGATACCCGAAGGGAAGCTTCAGTGAAATTCCTATGAATATATTTTACCATTTATTCATCACACGAACACTTTGTTACAAACCTCTGCAATCCATAGTTGTATTCTGTCACGGTGTAACAGATTTACATTCTCCATTTGTCTGTCTGGAGGCAAAGCTGAGTGTTTACATGAAGTGATACATGTTGCCTAAAATGTTGTTTGGTTTTATTCAGCAGAAGACAAGGATGGCGAAAGAAAAGGGAAGGCAAGTCTAAAAGACCAGCACTTTCAAAATTTCAACAAGAAGTTATCCTCTTCCTCCAGTGTCCTTCTCCACAAAGACACTGTCCAAGGGGGCTCCGGCGTTTCTACTGCCAGTGAGTCAACCTCAGGAGGGCCGCTGGGAGAGCCAGACCCTCAGGGTGGGAGAGCCAAACCAAACCTGGCCAGTGATCGCCAGGAAAACCACTGTCCCAACAAGTCCCTCTTCCCAAAGATGCATTTGGATCTTACTCCTGCAGTCAACCCAACACAAGACCTGCGTGGTGTGAAAACCAAGGGAAACGAGAACGCCCAGGGCTTTGTGGAAGGGAAGAGCACGTTGTCAGGGAGCGTCCTTCCTCAGAACCACCTGGAGATTAAGACTCTGGAAGATAACAGAGGTCAAGGCAGAGCTGCAACATCTTTTTCTCTGTCAGATGTCTCCATGCTCTGTGCTGACTTACCCGACTTACATTCAACGGCGATTCTGCGGGAGAGTGGGATTTCCCAACTTATCGACGATGTGACGTTAACAAACGAGAATGAGCCGGGGAGTTCCATCTCAGCACTGATCGGCCAGTCTGATGAGACCGGTGACCTGGCTAACCTCACAGTTGCTTCTCGTCTTCACAGAACCAGTGGGATATCAGGCCACCCTCCCTTGCCCACCATGGGTCTAAAAATGCCCTTCAGGCATGGCTTTTCCCAAGAAAAGCCCAAGTCGTCCTTCCCCTGCTCACCTCCTGCGCCTCTTGCATCCTCCAGCCCCGAGACCACAGAACATGTGACACGCACAGTCATTCACGAAACCACCTGCACCTCCATCTCTAAAACCAAACTGGATGATGAGCTTGCTGGGAAGGCCAAGGCAGGGACTACAGACGGCCACCTGCCTGGGTCCCCTCGTCCTTCTCATTGCTGGTTACCAACAAGTCCCAACAAGGGGAAAGACTGGAATGTATTGAAGAACTGCAGCCCTACCACATCCACTGATTTCACCCTGGAGGACGTTGTAGGAGATCCTGCTCTCTGTTTTAACTCTGTGGAGAGCAGTCTCGTGGAAATTGATGGGGAGTCAGAAAATCTCTCGCTAACGACCTGCGACTATAGGCGAAGGGCCACAAGCCAACTTGCTTCTCCCTTAAAGCCGAAACACAGCCAGGAGGTGGTGGAACACTTCCCGAGTGGTTTGAGGAACGGCTATCATAAAGAGACTCTCCCCGCTTCTGTCCCTGAAATAGTCAACAATATTCAAGATGTCAAATATCAGAGTACTTCTTGTTTAGCCTGTCAGGGTGCTGGCTTTGTGCATAACCATTTCTCAAATCCAGATGCAAAAATGAACCTGACCTATATGCCCCTGCAGTCTAGTGTTCAAGACATGCATGCTCCTGTCTCCAAGCCCTCGGCACATCTTTCCCTGCCCACTCTGAAACTGCCCAGTCCTTGCAAATCCAAAAGTCTGGGGGACTTGACGTCGGAGGACATCGCCTGCAATTTTGAAAGCAAGTACCAGTGCATTAGTAAGAGTTTTGTTCCGAATGGCACGAGAGAGAAGAAGGGAGTGCCCGTGAAGATGAAGCCGCTGGCATCTACAGATGCCCTGACGGAGCAGCTGAGGAAGCTCGTGTCCTTTGACCAGGAAGACGGCTGCCAAGTGCTGTATTCAAAGCCAGAGGTGAATCAGCTCCCCAGGGCGCTGGTCAGAAAGTTGTCGTCTAGAAGTCAGAGCAGAGTGCGCAATATTGCCAGTCGTGCCAAGGAGAAACAGGAGGCCAACAAGCAAAGAGTTGTGAACCCCAGCCACGTGGGGGGAGTGGTGCTCAGAAACAAGCCGGCGGCGCCCCCGTCGGCGGTGAACCGACACTCCACCGGCTCCTACATCGCCGGCTACCTGAGTAACCGCAGAGGCAGTGGCCTTGAAGGCCGCGGCATCCCAGAGGGGGCGTGCGCGGGCCTGAGCTACGGCTACGTCGACCGGTTTTGTTCAGATAATTCTGTTCTGCAGACTGAGCCAAGCGGTGATGACAAACCAGAAATCTATTTCCTCTTGAGACTGTGAATTACATACAGCTGCGTCTTCAGTGTTTATGAAGCAGTCTGTAGGATGTCGTCATTCTCCCCTTTTCAGTAAATGTGGTCCTTGGCTTGGAGATGATTTTAAAATGTATTTTTAAACTTGTATTTTGGTCCTCTTTGACTTGGTGTGTTCTTCCTGGCTACGCGTTTGTCCGTAGGTCCGGTGCCATTTCCCACGTGCGTGCGAGCTTTCCCCCTGAGGTGTTGTAAGCTCTGTCGGTCTGAACTCTGTGCATGCTCTAGATGTGACACTCCTCAGCTGCTTGGGTTACAATGTATGTGTGTTTTGCCAAGATGTCATTTCTTGTATCGCCTCAGATCATAGTCACAAACAGTCATTTTTAACTCTCTGTTAAGAAACTCTGCAAAGGACAAAAGGTTGAGTTCTTTATTTTAAAGCCATTACCATTTTTTCCTTCTTTGTTCAGAAGCCCAGATGCATTTTTATAACTCAGTGAAAAGATGTTGAAAATAGTTACCTTGCCTTTTAAGATTTCTTCCCCCTCCCCAGGATGAGAGACTTCTTGGGGGGTTGGTAGGTAGCTGCTGGATTCCCCTCAGTTTTAGAGTTGGCTATGAGGGCATGAAGAAGAAGGCCAACTTCTGTATATAAGGACAAAATTATTTGTTTTACATAAATTTTGTTACATATTTTTGCTAAAGGCTTTGTATGTAACAAGAACAGTTGCCAAGGTATTTGTTGTACTTTTGAATTTTCCGATTATAGACTATAAATCATGGCTTTACAGGATGAGGGCTTCGTCAGAGTCTAACAATAATGGTAGCACAAATTAGAGACTTCCCCAAAGCTTTCAAGAAAAAAAAAAAATTCTTCTGATAATAAAATCCAAGTGAACAGGTAATTAGAAGAAACCTTTCCCTTCCAGAAGACAAACCAGCTATATTTTAGTACCAACATGCATTATTTTCTCTGTGAATCCATTTTATACTGTGTGTTCAGATGTCCCTCTGTGCTTTTTTGTAACATTAACTGCTACGATGTTCTTCTTGGAATTCCTGAAAACATAATTAAAGCAGATTTTTAAATACTTGGTGATTTTTTTTTTTTAAGTGAAGGTGGTCCGATGACTATTGAGTAAGGGACCCAGAGTACTCGGAGATGTTTTCCTTTTCATCTCTTTGCAGCAGAAGTTCGAGAACTTCTATGACGGGACAGTTTTAGGCAGCAATTTATGTCTGAGGGTTTTCATTATGCTTTAGAGAGCATATTGTAAGGTGACTTGAAAAAAAATCAAGTGTAATGAGTTTCTTTGCTTTTGGTGTTGATGTTTCTAGTTTAAAAATCATCCTTCCCCAATGGCCTGAGTGACCAAGGCAGGGGCATTGTGAGGAAGGCAGATGAGATCCTGCATTTGACAAATTAGGCTGTCTGAAGCTTTGTGATGTCGGGGAAGAGGGGGGAAGTTCTCTCCATCCCCAACCCTGAGCTTTTACCCAAGGCTGGGGGTCTTCCTCTCTTTGAATAGTCACTGGAATGCTGATTGGGGGTAGAGTAGTAGTGAAAGGCGAAGGACCCATTTCTGTCCCCTTAGCGAGCAAAGAAGGAGCCGTGTGGCTCAATAGTTAAGCACTCAGTTGCTAACCAAAAGGTTGGAGGTTCTAACCCACCCAGTGGTTCTGCAGGATATAAGACCTGGTGATCTGCTCCTGTAACAATTACAACCAAGAAAACCCTGTGGGCAGTTCTACTCTGTCACATGGGGGGCACTATAAGTTGGAGTCGACTCAAGGGCACCCACCAACAACAATAGTGAGTGGAGACATTTTTGTGTTCTCAGGGTTCTGAACCCCCAGAGTTCTACCCTTATACTTTGTTTTTAAAGCATCCTTATCTTAAAAGAGCTTGACGGGATGCATAGTGGCTGGAATTTATTTGCAAAGAGAGAGAATTTAGCTGCCTTTTATGATTCAACAGGCTCTGTATTCTCAAAGTAAAATTCAAGAGTCGACCTTTGGACGTCAACCCCGCCTCCAGGTGATCTTGAAGTAGCTTCACTTGTTGGGGCCAAGCCATGGGTGATGAGACTAAGCCCCAGGTGTTCACGCATGTCTGTCGGCAGCGCACACGATATTCCTCTTCTTAGAGGACATAGGAAGAGAAGAGAAAGAAATTTTGGGATTGCCTCACAAGGAGGAGGAAGCAATCAAGTTTACATTTTATGACAGTCTTTGGGTGCTCAGGTTAGACTCCTGGTCAGGGTTCTCCTTTTTCAGAGGATGGATGGATCAGAGACTCACTCAGGCTCAAGGAAGTCACAGAGCCAGTTACAAGCTGAGGTTAGAAGCAAGATCTCAACAGGCCTTCTGATTTTTTTTCTTTTGAGGCCCAGAGAGTCCAAGAAACCCCCGGTCTCTGTGAAGTCTGCTGAGAGCCAGCTCTGTGGTGGTTCAGACTCTCTAACGTGTCTGACTCACGGAATATTCCAAGGCCGAGCTGTGCCGGGAGGCTGGGAGAGAGTAGTGGCAATATACAGACGCACAGAGGAGCAGATTCTTAACACGAATCTGATCGAACCACCTTTCCCACTTATAAACCTTTAGGGGAGCTTTATGGAATAAGATTCCTTCTTTTGGCATACAACGTCATCTTTGACTTGGTGCTCTTGTCTGTTTTACAGCCCAGTCTCCTGTGCGTTGGAATGCCCTTTCTTCCTTGCCCACTGCATTCTGCAAGATGCATCCTGAAGGAGTCCTTCCTCCAGGGAGCCTTCCCTGATTGCCATCTCCTCTTCTCTAGGTGTACCTAACCCATAACCCTATAATTTCCCAGATTCACTTGGGGCTTCCAGGGCACCATGTGAGGGCACCGATTTCCCGCTGCTATATCGATTTGTTCACACGTCTGCCCGCCCCACTAGACCTCTTTGAGGGCAGTGACTATGCCTCGTGCCTTTTTCCTAGCTTAATGCTTGGTGTCTATATGCATTCAGTAAAAGTTCGGTAAACTGGTGAGTAAGGGGACTTAGGGAAGAATCTGAGAGAAAACTGTGTGTCCGATGTCTGTTTGCTTGGGTGCATGGAAGGAGAAAGAGGCACAGGGTCTTGTTCCAAGTAGTTCCGTGTGGCGTGGGCCCAGTTTATCTCCTTACGTTTCGCTTTCTCGAATTTCTCTTTCTGTTCAGCCCGTCCTTTTTGCTCCCTTTTAATTTAGTCGTTTACAGTAAGAGTAGAGTTTTGTTTTGTTTTTTTCTTTTGCCGGAAAACCTTGAAGGTTTTATTGTCAATAACTTTACATTAATACAGATGCTTTTTTATGTGCTGAGAAAGGCAATCTGTTACACATAACTTGTTGCCATCGAGTCGATTCCAACTCGTAGCGACCCTATAGGACAGAGTAGAACTGCCCCATAGGGTTTCCAAGGAGGGCTGGTGGATTGGAACTGCTGACCTTTTGGTTAGCAGCCGAGCTCTTAATTCCTGTGCCACCAGGGCTCCATTACACATGAAGTAACTTTTTTTTTTAAATTGTGGTTTAAATGAAGTTTACACTTCAAGTTAGTCTCTCATACAAAAATTGTCACACACATTGCTATGTGACCCCAATTGCTCTCCCCGTACTGTGACAGCATACTGATTCCCCATGTCCATTCAAGCAGCTCCTAACCCTCTCTGCCTTCCCATCTCACCTCCGGACAGAAGCTGCCCGTTTAGTCTCTTGTATCTACTTGAGCTAAGAGGCACATTCCTCACGAGTATCACTTTATGTCCCACAGTCCAGTCCAATCCCTGTGTGAAGAGCCAGCCTCGGAAATTGTTTTAGTTCTGGGCTGACAGAGAATCCAGGGGCCATGCTTTCTGGGGTTCCTCCAGTCTCAGACCTCTCAGACCTTTAAGTCTGGTCTTCTTACTAGAATTTGAGTTCTGCACCTCACCTTTTTCCTGCTCCGTCCGGGACTCTCTGTTGTGTTCCCTACCAGGGTGGTCATTGGTGGTAGCTAGGCACCATCTAGTTCTTCTGGTCTCAGGCTGATGGAGTCTCTGGTTTATGTGGTCCTTTCCTTGTGTCTTTGGTGTTCTTCATTCTCCTTTACTCCAGGTGGTTGGGACCAATTGATGCATCTTAATGGCCTCTTGCAAGCTTTTAATTAAAGTAACTTTAATATACAGCATAGAAACACATCCTAAATTAGTTACAAGGACCAACAAAGAATTTCATAGGAAAAATAGGTACCTAATATTGCCACCATATTTTTTAGTAGACAGACCCTGTCACTACTGCTCAGCTATGTAAACAATGGTTATTTCTAAATTATTATTAATAACCAAACCAAACCCACTGCCTTCAAGTCAATTCTGACTCATAGCGACCCAATAGGACAGAGTGGAACTGCCCAAAAGAGTTTCCAAGGAGCGCCTGGTAGATTCGAACTGCAGACTTTTTGGTCAGCAGCCGACCTCGAGCTCCTAACCACTGTGCCACCAGGGTTTCCTTGTTAATATCAGAGGCCCTAAAATCAGTCTAAAAAGTTGTAGCACATCGCTATTTACAGTCCTCAAAAATAATTTATTGTACTGTTTCTAAAAAAAGGCACTAGGGTTGTTCTTTTGCTCTGTTGCCACGTTCTGGAGCTGCATGTGAGCACTTTTGCTGCATGTAAGCTGAACCGCGATTCACAACCGCACAGATGAGGTGGTGGAGTTGAGGACTTCCCACCCACTGCACCCCGTTGGGGCATCCTTGCTTGTCGAGGGCTGAGAATACGGAGTCCCAGTTCCGCTGACACTGAACCTGTCGAGTTGCGGTCTGTGTGTGACCACGTTCTGGGGGTTGGAACAAGACGATGGGCACCTTGGGGGCAAACGAACAGCCCAGAACCACGAAGCCACTCAGGCTGATGGAGACCCACATGGTTGTTGTCTGTACTCTGTAGTCACTAGATGTCCCATAAAATACCGGGAAGAAGGCCGATCAGATGATGCTTGTGGTGTGCGTAGCAAAACCAATGAACTTGGCTTCGTTGAAGTGTTCGGGGCACTTCTGCATTTTGAAGGCACACACAGTGCTTAAGATCACCAGGAGCACATCGTAGGTAAGGGACGGCGACGTGCTGGAATCTCTGACATTGCGTTGTAAGGTGACTGGTCCCGTTTCTCCTCGTACCTGGAGCCTCCAGAATAAGCCACACGGACACCACAACAGTTAGCACCGGTAGCAGACCCAGGCAGGTGAAAACCTGAGAACTTTGGGGCTGATGAATTTTGGCCTCCAAGTGTCATTTCTGACCCCATCAAAGATGTGGGCAGTGCAGTTTGTCTTGGTCAGCAGGGCTGAGTAATAGACAGCCTCCCCAGCAGAGGTTCTCTGCCACTCATCCTCAGCCCCCTGGAGCCCTGAGAACAGTGACCATGGCAGAGGGAGGCCTGCATTGTGCTGTCATCGTCCACCTCCAGTAGGGGCTGGGGCTCAGGAACAAGAAAGGTTGGGGTCAGACATGTGCCCCCCAGTGCCTTGTGGAGCAGCAAGATGGTGGTGTCCCCGCTTGGGACTGGATATCACAGCATGTTTGGCAGTCGACTCAGTGGGGGCTTCTCACCCACCCCCAGTTCAGGTTCCAAGCATGGCCTGGTGCAGAGGCTACAATTCCTTGGGTTGGGGTGGCCAGAGCTTGGGATGGGTGGGTTGACTTCCCTGCCCTGGCTGGAGTTCCGCATTGTTATTCTGCACTGGTCCCCACCAATCATGTCAGTCCCGCCAAGAGTGATGATGCCTTAACTGATTCTTGAAGGATAAGTAAGAATTTTCCAGGTGAGAAAAGTGGGGATGGGGTCGAAAGGGTCTCCTAAGAAGAGCAGACCACATGAGCAAATGTGTGAAGCATTAAATTTCATAATATAGGAAATGCCTTTTTCTCCTGTTCTTGAACATCTTGGACATTGGGAATATTGTTCTGTATATGGCAGGCCCTGTTGGTTTTGAAACCAACAGCCATTTCCCTACTCCTTCCTCTGAGCTGGCAGAGAGGCTGAAAATGGCAGATACTTTCCCATGCTCCCTTGCAGCCAAGGGTAGCCGCGTGACCCACTGCTGACCAGTGAGGTATATTGAAGTCTCTCAAGGCTTTTAGAGAAAATTTCCTTATGAAAAAGAGAGAGAAGCCCCACCCCACCTGATTAAAGAAAAGAGGCAAGGAGACTCCACCCTTCCCTTCTCACTTTTGCATATCGATGGGAGAGAATGTGAAGTTTGAAACTGCTATATGTAGTCATCTTGTGACAAAGAGGGGATGTCCCTGATAAATCTAGGATGTCAACTTGGAAAGACAGGAAGCACCTGAGTCCTTAATAATTGCTAAGCTGCTGAAACAACCCCGGGACTACTACCTCCAGATCTCTTACTGGAAAAAATATAAACCTTTGTTATTACCTCTGTTTGCCAATGTCTTCTACTTCTGGGCACACAGGAACACACACCCCTCCACCACCATGGCATAACCATGTGACTTGCTTTGGCCAATGAAATGTGGCCAGAAGTGGTGTGTGCCATGTTCAGGTGGGAACATTTATTTTCCAGTGTTTCTGTCTGCTCTTTCCCTGCAGTGGGTGATCACCGTGGTTGTTGTGTGCCATGGAATCGGGTCTGACTCATAGCGACCCTATATACAACCGAATCAAACACTGCCTGGTCCTGCACCATCCTCACAATCTTTGCCCTGCTCGAGCCCATTATTGTAGCCACTGTCAATCCATCTCGTTGAGGGTCTTCCTCTCTTTCAATGACCCTCTGCTTTACCAAGCATAATGCCCTTCTCCAGGGACTTGTCCCTCCTGATAATGTGTCCAAAGTACGTGAGAAGAAATCTTGCCATCCTCACGTCTAAGGAGAATTCTGGCTGTACCTCTTTCAAGATAGATTTGTTTGTGCTTCTGGCAGTCCGTGGTATATTTAGTATTCTTCACCATCACCATAATTCAAAGGCATCAATTCTTCTTTGGTCTTCCTTACTCACTGTTTATGGAAGTGCCATAAGATCTAAACAGCCTGGAATGCTGAGCCAATACTTTAAAAATCAGCTACTCAGGAGAGCTGCCTGAGCCTGCAGCAGTCTTTTCATGAGTAAGAAATGAATTTCCGTGTGTTAAACCACCGGTGGGGAGTGTTTGTTACCACAGCATAATGCAGTCTATCACGCCTGACAAAATCTCTTTGGTTTAAGCAACTATTAGTTTCGTATGCTCTTACTTGCAGCTAAAAGCATTCTTATTTCCACAACATGTAAAGCAATTTGATATGTGAACAACTGTCTCTGTAAAATGGGAAAGTTGGATTTATGGTGAAGTGAATATCTAACCGTTTTTACTTGCCGAGCCTCCAGGCTCTATCGTCTGGTAACTGCATTCCAATGTGGATTAAGCAAACCTCTATAACAGACATGCCCAGGCCCTGCCAATGTTTTCAGTCACACACCTCTATTCACTGAAGGCTGCTCACAGCAAATTCCTATGATTCCGTGCCTGAGAACTTTTTTCTGGTTGTGATAGCACTCTCCACTCATTCACAGGACGAGCCAGACGTGCCAAAGGGTTAATGTCCCAGAACCAAAAAAAAAAACCAAACCCATTGCTGTCCAGTCAATTCCAACTCAGAGGGACCCTATAGGACAGAACACAACTGCCCCATAGGGTTTCCAAGGAGTGGCTGGTGGATTCAAACGGCCAACCTTTGGTTAGCAGCCAATCTCTTAACCACTGTGCCACCAGGGCTCCAGTGTCCCAGAAGTCCTCACCAAATCATGCAGTCTTGTTTCCTCAGCCCTGTTGAGATAACTCTGAGAAGAGTTCTTGATGACTGTCTGTGGGATGAAGTGTCAATCACCCAGAGTGGGAACAGATTTGATGACACATCCTTCATTAGCTTCTTTCCTTTCCCTGCCTCACTTCCTCACACCCGGATTGATAGTTTCTGGGATCATCTCCCAAATAAACTTCTTGCTTTTGAATCCTTGTCTCAAGGTCTGCCCTGGGGGAACCCAAACCAAGACACCATCTGTCTTAGTTATCTAGTGCTGCTATAACGGAAATACCACAAATGGATGGCTTTAACAGAGAGAAGTTTATTCTCTCACAGTCTAGCAGGCTAACCTAGGCTGAATTCAGGGCACTAGCTCCAGGGGAAGTCTCTCTCTCTGTCGGCTCTGGAGGAAGGTCCTTGTCGTCAATCTTCCCCTGCTCTAGGAGCTTCTCAGCATATGGACCCCAGGTCCAAAGGACACGCTATTCTCCTGGCTTTTGTTTCTTGGTAGTATGAGGTCCCCGATCTCTCTGCTGACTTCTCTCTTTTATATCTCAAAAGAGATTGGCTTAAGACACAACCTAATTTTGTAGATTGAATCCTGCCTCATTAACATAACTGCTGCTAATCCCATCTCATTAACATCATAGAGGTAGGATTTACAACACATAGGAAAATCACATCAGATGACAAAATTGTGGACAATCACACAATACTGGGAATCATGGCCTAGCCAAGTTGACAGATATTGTTGAGGGACACAGTTCAATCCATGACACCATCCCTCCCCAAGTAGACCCAATCTTTGTGGGGCTGTCAGTCAAGGTGCACGATTTGCTCTGTAATATTGGAATCTGGACCACAATTACACGAAGACTGTCCTCAGAGAGGCAGGGGCTGGTCAAAGCATCTGCTCCTTAAACCCTTTTTTGTGGATTCCTGCAGCCCTTCTGACGCCTGTCTTTTCTGAGCCAGATTCCTTAGCTGTTTTCCCATTTCTATTAGTTACCGCACATTCTTCCAATAAGTTCATTTTGGGATGAGATAGCTAGAATTGCTTTCTGTGACTTTCAGTCAAATAGACCAATGAATATAGATGACACATTAGGCCCCTTTCAGCTATACAGACTTTGTGATAAAAATGAATGAGTTATAAAAAGGATAAGAGCCCTAAATGCTATGCATTTATTATTCATAAAGTCAAATCCATAGAAGTTACTTTAAAATGTCAATGTTTTCATGTTTCTTCACATTTTACTTGAAATAGCATCCCTGGCTGGTGAGAATGTCTTTATAACATTTCATCACAACGCCCATTGTTACTGGTCTGGAAAAGTAAGTAACTTAATGATGGTGGGCAGGGGTCCTTGGGGCTGGTACTGTTTTGTTTTGCTTTGTTTTCATCAGAGATGGCTATGAAGTTCCCCTTATCTAGTACAGTATCTTTATTTAGACATTTTTAAGGATAAAAAGTTCTTAAGTGATTTCTATACAAAGAAATCTGTGAGGCTATAACCAGAAAGAAACCTGGTTTATTTACTCTAACCTTACATATCTGAATACGACAATTCCTAGGTCAAACCTCTTAGATGTAATTTAAAGAGGAGCTTCCAATACCCAACTCTGAGGCAAGTTGAGTAAGAAAATAAATAACGAGAGTAATGGTCTATAAGCCAGAAAATAAAGCATAAATGCATGAATCCTTGGCGCACTGGTTAAGGGCTCGGCTGCCAACTGAAAGGTCAGCAGTTCGAATCCAAATCTGAGTTCCATGCTGGCCATGATAGTTTAAGATTCTATTAGACATCTATCTGGAGATGTCAAGCTGACTGAGTCTGGAGTGTCCAGCAGAGGTCAGGGCCTGACAGACATGGAAGCAGGTGAGGTTGCCCAGGTAGAGGATGTAGGTACTGAGCCCGAGACACGCTCATCATAGAGAATGAGCCGAAGAGGAGATATAGTGATAGAATATTTGCCCTACGTCACCGTGCTTCTGAAACACAACTCATCGGATTCCCACTGTGGGACTCTGAATCACAACCGCTGACCACAGAGTTGTGTTCAATTACTATATCATATTCCTGAGAAAATTGAGTATTTCCTGAGATCCAATATCAAGCAACCTCTTGGTAACAAGCCTGCTTGGCTGATCGGATGAAAAAAATGATGAATCTTTCTTGATAATTCAGAACAATTTTGAAGATGTTTCTATCACACAGAGTTTTTCAAAACTCATCCTCAAAATAATAAAAAAAAAAAAAACCAAACCCGTTGCTGTCGAGGGGATTCCGACTCACCACAAGTGAGGAGGAGGCTGAGGCTTGATTGTGAAAATCAAACTACAACCTGGCTTGTTTTTCCAAGCATCGACTTCTTAGAATCAGGGCAGATAAACAGACAATCCTAAATAACCCGTGGCTGTGTATTTTAGAATCGCGTAAATTACTTGGGACTTTAGTAACAGTTTAAAAATAGAAGAGATGGTAGTAGAGACTCCAGTTTTAAACTGATAACTGTGTGGCAGCTTCCAATTAAATTGCTTATGATGATAGCAAAAGAAAAAGAAACAAAAAAAGCTTGCAGTGCTACCGCAAACTAAAATTGAAAAACGACTGTAATGATTTTGGAAGAAATCTACTAAGTCTAAGACAAATGGAGCTAGAACAAGGCGAAAAAAAAAAATCCTACTCAGTCTTTTACTCAGGAAATAAAAAACCAAAAAAACCGAACCGGTAGCCTGCAAACGACAAGGTTTCCTAAGCGCCCAGCACAGCCTGGTCTCACCCGCTGAGGCCAAGCCGCCCTTTCCTTTGGGTCCCATAGGGGGCGCTTTCCCGTAACTGCCCGCAAACACTTTTAAAGATGCGGCTGTGATTGGCTGTCATTCCGGGTTATGTTAATTAGGCCTGGCTGTTTAACATTCTTTTTGAACACTCTACATTTCCACTTAAAACGTTAAAAATGCGCTGTTGAATGGTAACATTTGAAACGAATGGACTTATTTGCCTAACACTTTCATGGTACAATTATAAATGGAGAAACTTTATCACCATCGGTGTAAAAGTGTGCGGCTTCCATAGACCCAACGGAGGCCGGAAGGATAAGGTTATATTTTCACGTTTACAGTTAGTTATTAGAGAGATGTCTTGGATTGTGTAGACTGTCGCAAACCGCGAAAAAGGATGCAGCAGTGTCTTTTCAGCGGGGAAATAGTTTCTGGTAAGTGTTTTTTTTTTTTTTGGTGTCTGCTGTTGGTTGTAATTCTTTTCTCGATTAAAAAAAAAGGATGCAGTTTGAGTGGTTTTCGTCTGAGCGTCAATTTAGAATTATGTATCTTGTAAGCAATGTCTTCTAAAGTTTATTTCGTTTGGGTTGCAATGCTAAGCTCTTTGTTTTCTAAAGTTTATTTCATTTGCATTACAATGCTAAACCCTTTGTTACCTTGTCGATTTTGGCTTTTAGAACACCGTGTCACTGCCCCATGTGCTTTCAAAAAACAGCCGGTGGGTACTAACTGCCGACGTTTTTGATTAGCCGCGGAGTTTTCTTAATACACAGCCAGGGCTCCTATCAGGAAGCAAAGACGGTAAAATAAAAAAGTAAGTCTTCTCTGTTTGCTTTGGAGAACCAGGGTCTGCACCAATCCAGAAACACTTTCTTCTTTTAGAAGGCTAGAATTCTTCCCCAACCCCTGCTTCTAAATTATTTCAGAAATCTCAGATCCCCCAGAGAATACAGCACAGGACATGTAATGCGAGAGAACGCAGTGTACCACCATGGATTTCCAGTCCAGCATTGGCAGAAGGGGAGGCAGGTAGAAATCCCAGTGGCAGTGCATTCTTGGGACTGTTTGAAATTCCCTGTGCCCCCCTGCACTGGGTGTCACACACAGGGTGGGGTCAAAGGTAATCAGAACACTTTGTGAGGTCAAGAGCTCGTGGGGAAATTCTCAACACATTGGAGAACTCCCCCTCCTACGCCCAGCACTTCGTAATAATTCTAATCTCAGCTGAGTGCTGAGGTTTGTGATGTTGCTTGTTGTAGGTGTGCAATATGTGATAACTAACAGTTACTGGATTCCTACTATGTGTCTTGCACTTGTTTAAATACTTTGTATGAATAACATGTAACCCTCACAACAACGCCTGAAGTAGATGTCATTATTATTTATTCCCATTTTAAAGATAAGAAAACTGAAGCATAGAGAGTTTAAATAGCTTGTCCAAATTTTCAGTTAGTAAATGTTTGAGTTGGGATTTGAACCTAGGGAATCTAGCTTCTGATTCCACATTCTTAACTACAATTCTATACTTTGTTGAAATATAGTTAAATAGATGCTATTTGTATTGGTGTATAGATTTGTATAGGCATAAACAAATATATACAGACATACATATGCATGTCAGCTGATGAAGATGATGACAGAGAAAGTAATTAGTAAATTGGAGCTAAAATGGTGTGAGGAAGGTGGGGATTATATCATCGTAAGTAAAATCCATCTGTCAAGCCAGGGGCCACATATGCAGAGAAAACGAGTGAGGAGACTGTTGTTGTTAGTTTGTTCTCAAGTCTTAAGTAACTATGAGGCGTATAGCAAAGTAGACAGGAGAGTGATCTGTCACTTATTGCCTGACACTGAGCAAGCCACGCAATCTGTGCCTCAGTTTCTCATCTATTAAATGGGTACGACAACAGAACTTAGTTTGTATAGCTGATTATGATTTGTACATGCAGCATGCACATTAGTGTTAGTGGTTGATATTTTAAGGGAAAATTGTTAGTTTACAGAGGAAATAATAAGGAATAGGAATTGGATTTTTTGAAATTCAAATCCAATAAATCCTGTCAATTCTAGATTTCACCTTCAGAATGACTATAGAGAAAAAACCCTACCAATGTATCCCATGGAAATAACAACTACCAAAATTTTTGATAAGAAATAAAAAAAATTTAGAAGGTATATTTGATTTGGTATTGAGGTATATCAATTTATTTTGCTAAATTTCCATTAAATTGTTTTTTTAATTTAAAAAAATTATGCCACAGTTTTAGGTACAAGAAATAGCATCATGTACTCTCAGAGGAAGAACATAATTCTGAAAAGAAAATCTATTACAGCAAACAGAATGAATTTAGGAGACTGTTAGTATTATTTCTGGTAAAGAGTACAAGAAATGACCTCTGGGAGACATGAACTGAAACTCATGAGGCAAAAACATACTGAGATCTAAACTCAGAAAGATGAAATGAAGAGGAAAACATGGACAATAAAGAAGTTTACAAGGGAACCAAAAATCTAAGCAGACTTAAAATCCACGTTGGAGGTCACAAGGAAAACCGAATCAGTGATGTTGCGGAACAAACTTGAGAAACGCTTCCTGACACAGAAGAAAGGGACAAAAATATGAAAACAATGAGTGAGAGACAGAAGTAAATAGCGAAAGACAGAGAGATGAAATTTGAATAATTTGAATTAGAGAAAACTGTATGTCTGAAGGGGGAAGAAAACAGAAAAATGAAAGACTTGTATGCAGAGTGAAATGGCTTGTCATGTTGCAGACAAAAAGGAATGAAAAGAGTACACGTAGATACATCCTGGAAAATTTTATGAATTTTGCAAAATGTGTTGCACATATCCATGCAGAAAGATAGTTTTTTTCCTTTTACATGCTAATGGCTTTAAGTATATGTTATGGATTGAATTATGTCCCCTCAAAATATGTGTTGTAAATCCTGACCTCTATACCTATGGTCATAATTCCCATTGGGAATGGGTTTTATTTGTTATGTTAATGCGGCAGTATTGTTGTAGGGTGTGTCTTAGATCAATCTCTTTTGAGATATAAAAGAGATTAAACAAGCAAGCAAGCAGAGATGGGGGAAGTAGATGCCACATCACCTGACGATCGCCCAGGACCAGAAGCTCAAAAGAGGCGAGGACCTTCCTCCAGAGCTGACGGAGAGAGAAAGACTTCTCCTAGAGCCTGCACCCTGAATTCGAACTCTTAGCCTCCTACACTGTGAGAAAATAAATTTCTGTTTCCTAAAGCCACCCACCTGTGGTATCTCTGTTATAGCAGCTCTAGAAAACTAAGACAGTATATAAAAAAGTAGTCAATACATGTCATTAAAGAACTGTTAATTAAAACCAAGTTAAGTGAAATGATTCAAATATCAGATTGGCAAAGATAAAAAGACTGATAGTGAAGTATGTTGGCCAGTTTGTTAGAAAATTAACACATGTTGTTGATGATATATATTGGTACTAACTCTTTGGAGGGCAATTTGGCAATGCCTATCAAATTTGTTCTTGGCAATATTGTGAAGAAGATAGTTGAACAATATATTCAAATTTCTGCAAGAAAATACCTTTGAACTTGGAATTCTATAGTCTGTCAAATCATTATTCAATTCAATGGCCAAATCAAGACTTGCAAAGAGTCAGAGAGTATATTGTCCACAAACTCTTTATGAAACAATGATTAGAGATATACTCCAAGAACAACAAAATAAACCCAAGTGGAAGATGTGGAATAAAAATGTGTGAAAAAAATAACCTCTATTGTCTAGTCTAAATAATGTAAAAAAGATAATCTTTTGGAAATAAAACCTAAGAGATCACAGAATAGAAAGTAGTAGGGAAGAGTGGCAGAGGAAGGTAGAAGTACATGGAGGTCTTTTATGAAGAAATAGTAACAAAGAAAAAAAAGGAAGCTTACTTTGGACATGTTATCAGGAGGGACTCGTCTCTGGAAAAGGACATTGTGCTTGGTCAAGTAGAGGGTCAGTGAAAAAGAGGAAGACCCTCAACAAGATGGAGTGACACAGAGACTGCAACAATGGGCTCAAACACAGCAACGATCATGAGGATGGTGCAGGAGGGGGCAGTTTTGTTCTGTTTTGTATGGGGTCGCTATGACTGAGAACCGTCTCGGCGGCAGCTAACAACAGCAAGCTTACATATGTATTCTAAAACTCTGGAAGGATAGACATTGGTGATATAAAACTTTCAAACTTGTGAAAGAAAAATCAGAGCAAAGAAAACACAACAAATCACAAAACAAAACAAACACAGAGCATGAAATAATAATACTGAGGAAAGCAAGGTGCAGAAATGAGTCTGAAGCAGTTCAGTGCTGATAATAGTTGTGAATGACTCTCAGGCTGGATTAAAATCTGACAGTGATGTGTACATGAGTTATCTAAAACAAAAACGAAGAATGGAGAATGTAGCCCAGCAAATAGTGCCTAAAACCACGTTCTCTCTCTCCATCTGTTGGCAGCTGAATACAGGGGTCCCAGCTGAGGACTCTAGGACGCCCTAGGGAATGCCAGATCCTTTATGGGATCTTAGCACTCAGTTCTTGAACTTGCTGGAAAAACAATTACCTCTTCGTTTTCATTGATCTCTACTGTAAATTTAGCATTTCTTTCCATGATTGTAGACAACACACCAAAGTAGTAGCTAGAAGTAACTACTTGGTTCTTGGAATTCAGGTGTGTACCACCACCCACTCTTTTAAACTTCGCAAGTGTAGTAGACAGAAAAACAAAGCAAAGAAACAAGCAAACAAAAAACCCATCTTTATAGCAACAACAAACAAGATAAAATGGAAAAAGTGATCCGACGTAGTCACTAAAAATATCAAGTGTTTATTCAGCCATTCCTATCTAAGAAAGCTAAAACATTTTATGGGCATACATACAGAGACAGAACTGTTGAAGGGAAGACTCAGTTTTGTGGAATAATCGCTCTCCCGTCCCATATTAACCCAAAACATAATGAAATCTCAATCACATAACAATGGGATAAAAAAAAAAAAAACCCAACAGAAACAACAAAATTTGCAGAATGATCTGAAGGTTCACCTGGAAGGATCTATAAGAGGGTTTTGGTGGTGGTGGTGATAGTGGTGTTTTTGTGGGTGTGTGTTAAAGTTTTTTTTTTTTTTTTTTAATAAAGAAGAATGATGAGAAGGGTTAAATCTATGTTGAAAGTATGTACTATTTAAGTTGACAAACTGGCTAAGTAGCTATTCTGAGGGGTGGGTAAGAGGTAAATTCCTACCTTACATCTAAAGTCTAAATGCATTCCAAATGGATTAAAGATATAAATATAAAAAATAAAACTACGAAAGTTGAAGAAGAAAATATAGGTAAATATTTATATAGTTTTGAGGTAGAGAAGTCTTTGCTCAGATACAATAAGACAAAAATTGATAGATTTGATGTCACAAATTTTAAATCTTCAAAACATCAATAACACTTAAATATGTAAAGACAAATGATAAACTGAGGGAAAAAAACTTTAGCAACATGTATGAAAGACAAAGGGTTAATATCCTTAATATATAAAGAGTACTTATATGTCAATGAGGAAAAGGTGAATATCCCGAATAAGAATGTATGCAAAGCAAACCAGTCATTAAATTGGCAACAAAATATTCAACTTTACTTATAATCAAAGAAATTAAAAATAAAAATCTTTTTTTTGATTATCATGTTGACAAATTAGGTCTTTATTTTTAAGATCGTGGCCATTATGGGGAAAAGAATATTTTTATTTAGAGCTAGTGAGTATATAAGTCATCTTTTTTGGAAAGAAATTTTCAAAATATGTCCAAAATTATTAATGATAAGAACAAATATTCACAACACTAAAGAAAAAGATCATATATAAATGATTTATATTGTAACACTGTCTTTTTGTTGATGAATTTTATATGAAAATTATATATAATTGAACATAAAATGTTTTACAATTAATACAAATTACTCTTCAATGAGACAAGAAAACAATTTAATAGGTAGTAGCTTTTTCAATAATTGTAAGTTGCTGTATTTAGTTTTGTCTTCTCCCCGTACAAGTTTCAGATATCACGGAAATTCCTTTAGCGTGTTACTGATTTCTACCCTGTGCTTGTCATCCACGTGAGACATATGACGAGTGGGCTTTACAGTAATCTTATGCAATCTTATAAATACCCTTTATCCTGATACCACCAAGCCTTTACCAAGAGGAAGAGAAAAAAAAAGAGGGAAAGAAAAGATGTCTTGCACACTACATAAAGTGTAGATTTTATAAAATATATTGTTCAGACAGTTTTAGAGTTGGTAAATTATTTGGAATGTATCTCCAATATTAAATGCATTACAGTGTGGTATAAATTATATGCAGTAGTGGACAGACAATTATCTCTTTTTTGCAGCTTGAAAGAAAACGAGTCTCCATTTTTTCTGTTTCATTCCATTTCTCTTATGTTGGTGCTTCTCCTCATGCCTTCATGAAAATGTAATTCTAGGTCAGGTTGACCTGAATGTATGGGGGAGTTCTTTTTATTTTTTTTTAATATTTTTTATTGTACTTTAGATGAAGGTTTACAAAACAAATAGTTTCTCATTTAACAGTCAGTACACATATAGTTTTAGGACATTGGTTAACAGCCCCACGACATGTCAACACTCTCCCCTCTTGACCTTGGAAGACCTTTTCTTTTTTTTTCATGAATATATACATAGCCGGGGGAACCTCATATCATCAAGAAAACAGTGCTGGGAGCAGAGCGCGTCCTTTGGACTGGGGTCCCTGTGCAGAGAAGCTCCTAGTCCAGGGGAACACTGAAGAGAAGAAGGCCGACAGAGAGAAAAAGCCTCCCCCTAGAGCTGACGCCCTGAATTTGGACTTTTAGCCTACTCTGACTATGAGGAAATAAACTTCTCTTTGTTAAAACCATCCACTTGTGGTATTTCTGTTGTAGCAGCACTAGATGACTAAGACAGAATTTGGTGCCAAGAGAGTGGGGTGCTGCTCTAACAGATACCTACAATGTGGAAGTGGTTTTAAAACTGTGAATGGATAGACGTGCGGCAGTGACAGAGGACCAACAGCAGCAGAGAACCTACAGCAGCAGAACCAGGAGACCGGTGAAAGACGGCGCTGGAGCCGACTCACGGAGCGAGAGAGCTGAGTGCCTGTGAGCAGGAGGCTTCCTGGCAGAGTGGGGTGCCTCTGGGCACTTATCAGTGGAGCTAGGCTTGCCGACCCACAGAGCGAGGGAGCTGAGTGTCTCTGTGCATGAGGCTTCCTGGCTGGCGGAGTGGGGTGCCACTGGGCAGTTATCGGTGGAGCTAGGCTTGCCGACCCACGGAGCGAGAGAGCTGAGTGTCTCTGTGCACGGGGCTTCCTGGCTGGCGGAGTGGAGTGCTTCCAGGCACTTACTGGTGGAGCTACTGAGCTTTGGAACACTTGCCCCAGCAGGGCAGATGCAGGCATGAGGCCCGAGGGCAAGAGGCCATAGGAAGCAGAAGCTGAAGAGACAAGGGACACAAGAAGCCGAGCTACTTCAGCCTCAAAAGGTATGGCCATGACCTCAGGGGTTTCAAAGGGTGGAGCCATGGCCTCTGGTGTTTCTAAGGGTGGAGTTGTCACTCTGATGGACTAGGAGAATGGTGTGCCTAAAGCCAAGGGAGCAGAGTTGCTGTCCTGGGGGGCCTGGAAGGCGGAGCTGAAGCCCAGGGCCGAGGGGCCTCCACTCAAAATCCAGAGACTGTGGCCAATACCTAGAGTCTGGAGGGCAGGGCTATTGGGTAAATTGTCTCAGAGAACAGAAGATTGTTTTCAAAGCCTTGAGGGCTAACGTAATGTGTTCTGCTGACTTGCTTGGTGCCTGTTTGTCTCAGCGGCGACAGTAATTGAGACGGCGAAGACAGTAACCAACTGCACAACTCTTACAGAGAAGTGGGGCCAGGAGGGTCAC